>NC_053389.1:34550386-34922886 GCF_905171765.1 Bufo bufo | reverse complement strand
CCTGGATGTTCGGGTTCGAGAAGTTCGGCCGAACTTCCCGTAAATGTTCGGGTTCGGGATCCGAACCCGAACCGAACTTCGTCCCGAACCCGAACCCCATTGAAGTCAATGGGGACCCGAACTTTTGGGCACTAAAAAGGCTGTAAAACAGCCCAGGAAAGAGCTAGAGGGCTGCAAAAGGCAGCAACATGTAGGTAAATCCCCTGCAAACAAATGTGGATAGGGAAATGAATTAAAATTAAAATAAAAAAAATAAAAATGAACCAATATCAATTGGACAGAGGTCCCATAGCAGAGAATCTGGCTTCACATCAGCAGAGAATCAGTCTCTTCATGCCATAGCAAAGAATCTGGCTTCATGTCAGCAGAGAATCAGTCTCTTCATGCCATAGCAGAGAATCTGGCTTCATGTCATAGCAGAGAATAAGGCTTCACGTCACCCACCACTGGAACAGACCACTGTCACACATTTAGGCCCCGGCACCCAGACAGAGGAGAGCGGTCCCGTAACAGAGAATCTGGCCTTATGTCAGCGCAGAATCTGTCTTCATGTCATAGCAGAGAATCAGGCTTCACGTCACCCACCACTGGAACAGGCCACTGTCACACATTTAGGCCCAGGCACCCAGGCAGAGGAGAGAGGTCCCGTAACAGAGAATCTGGCTTCATGTCAGCGCAGAATCTGTCTTCATGTCATAGCAGAGAATCAGGCTTCACGTCACCCACCACTGGAACAGGCCACTGTCACACATTTAGGCCCAGGCACCCAGGCAGAGGAGAGAGGTCCCTTAACAGAGAATCTGGCCTTATGTCAGCGCAGAATCTGTCTTCATGTCATAGCAGAGAATCAGGCTTCACGTCACCCACCACTGGAACAGGCCACTGTCACACATTTAGGCCCAGGCACCCAGGCAGAGGAGAGAGGTCCCGTAACAGAGAATCTGGCCTTATGTCAGCGCAGAATCTGTCTTCATGTCATAGCAGAGAATCAGGCTTCACGTCACCCACCACTGGAACATGCCACTGTCACACATTTAGGCCCCGGCACCCAGACAGAGGAAAGCGGTCCTGTAACAGAGAATCTGGCCTTATGTCAGCGCAGAATCTGTCTTCATGTCATAGCAGAGAATCAGGCTTCACGTCAGCCACCACTGGAACAGGCCACTGTCACACATTTAGGCCCAGGCACCCAGGCAGAGGAGAGAGGTCCCGTAACAGAGAATCTGGTCTTATGTCAGCGCAGAATCTGTATTCATGTCATAGCAGAGAATCAGGCTTCACGTCACCCACCACTGGAACAGGCCACTGTCACACATTTAGGCCCCAGCACCCAGACAGAGGAGAGCGGTCCCGTAACAGAGAATCTGGCCTTATGTCAGCGCAGAATCAGTCTTCATGTCATAGCAGAGAATCAGGCTTCACGTCACCCACCACTGGAACAGGCCACTGTCACACATTTAGGCCCCAGGACACAGACAGAGGAGAGCGGTCCCGTAACAGAGAATCTGGCCTTATGTCAGCGCAGAATCTGTCTTCATGTCATAGCAGAGAATCAGGCTTCACGTCAGCCACCACTGGAACAGGCCACTGTCACACATTTAGGCCCAGGCACCCAGGCAGAGGAGAGAGGTCCCGTAACAGAGAATCTGGCCTTATGTCAGCGCAGAATCTGTCTTCATGTCATAGCAGAGAATCAGGCTTCACGTCACCCACCACTGGAACAGGCCACTGTCACACATTTAGGCCCCAGGACACAGACAGAGGAGAGCGGTCCCGTAACAGAGAATCTGGCCTTATGTCAGCGCAGAATCTGTCTTCATGTCATAGCAGAGAATCAGGCTTCACGTCAGCCACCACTGGAATAGGCCACTGTCACACATTTAGGCCCAGGCACCCAGGCAGAGGAGAGAGGTTCCGTAACAGAGAATCTGGCCTTATGTCAGCGCAGAATCTGTCTTCATGTCATAGCAGAGAATCAGGCTTCACGTCACCCACCACTGGAACAGGCCACTGTCACACATTTAGGCCCCAGGACACAGACAGAGGAGAGCGGTCCCGTAACAGAGAATCTGGCCTTATGTCAGCGCAGAATCTGTCTTCATGTCATAGCAGAGAATCAGGCTTCACGTCAGCCACCACTGGAACAGGCCACTGTCACACATTTAGGCCCAGGCACCCAGGCAGAGGAGAGAGGTCCCGTAACAGAGAATCTGGCCTTATGTCAGCGCAGAATCTGTCTTCATGTCATAGCAGAGAATCAGGCTTCACGTCACCCACCACTGGAACAGGCCACTGTCACACATTTAGGCCCCAGGACACAGACAGAGGAGAGCGGTCCCGTAAGAGAGAATCTGGCCTTATGTCAGCGCAGAATCTGTCTTCATGTCATAGCAGAGAATCAGGCTTCACGTCAGCCACCACTGGAATAGGCCACTGTCACACATTTAGGCCCAGGCACCCAGGCAGAGGAGAGAGGTCCCGTAACAGAGAATCTGGCCTTATGTCAGCGCAGAATCTGTCTTCATGTCATAGCAGAGAATCAGGCTTCACGTCACCCACCACTGGAACAGGCCACTGTCACACATTTAGGCCCCAGGACACAGACAGAGGAGAGCGGTCCCGTAACAGAGAATCTGGCCTTATGTCAGCGCAGAATCTGTCTTCATGTCATAGCAGAGAATCAGGCTTCACGTCAGCCACCACTGGAACAGGCCACTGTCACACATTTAGGCCCAGGCACCCAGGCAGAGGAGAGAGGTCCCGTAACAGAGAATCTGGCCTTATGTCAGCGCAGAATCTGTATTCATGTCATAGCAGAGAATCAGGCTTCACGTCACCCACCACTGGAACAGGCCACTGTCACACATTTAGGCCCCGGCACCCAGACAGAGGAGAGGTTCATTCAACTTTGGGTTGCCCCGCAATATAATGGTAAAATGAAATTAAAAATAGTATTGAATGAGGAAGTGCCCTGGAGTAGAATAATATATTGTTAAGGGGAGGTAGTTAATATCTAATCTGCACAAGGGATGGACAGGTCCTGTGGGATCCATGCCTGGTTCATTTTTATGAACGTCAGCTTGTCCACATTGGCTGTAGACAGGCGGCTGCGTTTGTCTGTAATGACGCCCCCTGCCGTGCTGAATACACGTTCAGACAAAACGCTGGCCGCCGGGCAGGCCAGCACCTCCAAGGCATAAAAGGCTAGCTCTGGCCACGTGGACAATTTGGAGACCCAGAAGTTGAATGGGGCCGAACCATCAGTCAGTACGTGGAGGGGTGTGCACAGGTACTGTTCCACCATGTTAGTTAAATGTTGCCTCCTGCTAACACGTTCCGTATCAGGTGGTGGTGCACTAAGCTGTGGCGTGTTGACAAAACCTTTCCACATCTCTGCCATGCTAACCCTGCCCTCAGAGGAGCTGGGCGTGACACAGCTGCGTTGGCGACCTCTTGCTCCTCCTCTGCCTTCGCCTTGGGCTTCCACTGGTTCCCCTGTGACATTTGGGAATGCTCTCAGTAGCGCGTCTACCAACATGCGCTTGTACTCGCGCATCTTCCTATCACGCTCCAGTGTAGGAAGTAAGGTGGGCACATTGTCTTTGTATCGGGGATCCAGCAGGGTGGCAACCCAGTAGTCCGCACACGTTAAAATGTGGGCAACTCTGCTGTCGTTGCGCAGGCACTGCAGCATGTAGTCGCTCATGTGTACCAGGCTGCCCAGAGGTAAGGACAAGCTGTCCTCTGTGGGAGGCGTATCGTCATCGTCCTGTGTTTCCCCCCAGCCACGCACCAGTGATGGGCCCGAGCTGCTTTGGGTGCCACCCCGCTGTGAACATGCTTCATCCTCATCCTCCTCCACCTCCTCCTCATCCTCGTCCTCCTCGTCCTCCAGTAGTGGGCCCTGTCTGGCCACATTTATACCTGGCCTCTGGTGTTGCAAAAAACCTCCCTCTGAGTCACTTCGAAGAGACTGGACTGAAAGTGCTAAAAATGACCCCTCTTCCTCTTGGGCCACCTCCTCTTCCATCATCGCCCTAAGTGTTTTCTCAAGGAGACATAGAAGTGGTATTGTAACGCTGATAACGGCGTCATCGCCACTGGCCATGTTGGTGGAGTACTCGAAACAGCGCAACAGGGCACACAGGTCTCGCATGGAGGCCCAGTCATTGGTGGTGAAGTGGGTCTGATCCGCAGTGCGACTGACCCATGCGTGCTGCAGCTGAAACTCCACTATGGCCTGCTGCTGCTCGCACAGTCTGTCCAGCATATGCAAGGTGGAGTTCCACCTGGTGGGCACGTCGCATATGAGGCGGTGAGCGGGAAGGCCGAAGTTACGCTGTAGCGCAGACAGGCGAGCAGCGGCAGGGTGTGAACGCCGGAAGCGCGAACAGACGGCCCGCACTTTATGCAGCAGCTCTGACATGTCGGGGTAGTTGCGAATGAACTTCTGCACCACCAAATTCAACACATGCGCCAGGCATGGGATGTGCGTCAAACCGGCTAGTCCCAGAGCTGCAACGAGATTTCGCCCATTATCGCACACCACCAGGCCGGGCTTGAGGCTCACCGGCAGCAACCACTCGTCGGTCTGTTGTTCTATACCCCGCCACAACTCCTGTGCGGTGTGGGGCCTGTCCCCCAAACATATGAGTTTCAGAATGGCCTGCTGACGTTTACCCCGTGCTGTGCTGAAGTTGGTGGTGAAGGTGTGTGGCTGACTGGATGAGCAGGTGGAAGAAGAGGAGGAGAAGGCTGAGTAGGAGGAGGAGGAGACAGGAGGCAAAGAATGTTGCCCTGCCATCCTTGGCGGCGGAAGGACGTGCGCCAAACAGCTCTCCGCCTGGGGCCCAGCCGCCACTACATTTACCCAGTGTGCAGTTAGGGAGATATAGCGTCCCTGGCCGTGCTTACTGGTCCACGTATCTGTGGTTAGGTGGACCTTGCCACAGATGGCGTTGCGCAGTGCACTCTTGATTTTATCGGACACTTGTTTGTGCAGGGAAGGCACGGCTCTCTTGGAGAAGTAGTGGCGGCTGGGAACAACATACTGTGGGACAGCAAGTGACATGAGCTGTTTGAAGCTGTGTGTGTCCACCAGCCTAAATGACAGCATTTCATAGGCCAGTAGTTTAGAAATGCTGGCATTCAGGGCCAGGGATCGAGGGTGGCTAGGTGGGAATTTACGCTTTCTCTCAAATGTTTGTGAGATGGAGAGCTGAACGCTGCCGTGTGACATGGTTGAGATGCTTGGTGACGCAGGTGGTGGTGTTGGTGGTACATCCCATGTTTGCTGGGCGGCAGGTGCCAACGTTCCTCCAGAGGCGGAGGAAGAGGCCGAGGCGGCGGCAGCAGCAGCAGAAGAGGCCGAGGCGGCGGCAGCAGTAGAAGAGGCCGAGGCGGCAGCAGCAGAAGAGGTAGCAGGGGGAGCCTGAGTGACTTCCTTGTTTTTAAGGTGTTTACTCCACTGCAGTTCATGCTTTGCATGCAGGTGCCTGGTCATGCAGGTTGTGCTAAGGTTCAGAACGTTAATGCCTCGCTTCAGGCTCTGATGGCACAGCGTGCAAACCACTCGGGTCTTGTCGTCAGCACATTGTTTGAAGAAGTGCCATGCCAGGGAACTCCTTGAAGCTGCCTTTGGGGTGCTCGGTCCCAGATGGCGGCGGTCAGTAGCAGGCGGAGTCTCTTGGCGGCGGGTGTTCTGATTTTGCCCACTGCTCCCTCTTTTGCTACGCTGTTGGCTCGGTCTCACCACTGCCTCTTCCTCCGAACTGTGAAAGTCAGTGGCACGACCTTCATTCCATGTGGGGTCTAGGACCTCATCGTCCCCTGCATCGTCTTCCACCCAGTCTTGATCCCTGACCTCCTGTTCAGTCTGCACACTGCAGAAAGACGCAGCAGTTGGCACCTGTGTTTCGTCATCATCAGAGACGTGCTGAGGTGGTATTCCCATGTCCTCATCATCAGGAAAAATAAGTGGTTGTGCGTTAGTGCATTTTATCTCTTCCACCCCTGGGGAAGGGCTAGGTGGATCCCCCTGGGAAACCCTGGCAGCAGAGTCTTCAAACAGCATAAGAGACTGCTGCATAACTTGAAGCTCAGACAGTTTCCCTGATATGCATGGGGGTGATGTGACAGACCGATGGGCTTGGTTTTCATGCGCCATCTGTGCGCTTTCTGCAGAAGACTGGGTGGGAGATAATGTGAACGTGCTGGATCCACTTTCGGCCACCCAATTGACTAATGCCTGTACCTGCCCAGGCCTTACCATCCTTAGAACGGCATTGGGCCCCACCAAATATCGCTGTAAATTCTGCTGGCTACTGGGACCTGAGGTAGTTGGTTCACTAGGACGTGTGGCTGTGGCAGAATGGCCACGTCCTCTCCCAGCACCAGAGGGTCCACTAACACCACCACGACCATGTCCACGTCCGCGTCCCTTATTAGATGTTTTCCTCATTGTTCCCGTTCACCACAATTTTGAGAATGGCAAATTTGGGAATGCTTTTTCAACCCAGAACAAAAAGTCTGCTTTTACGGTCACTACAAATAACTTGACCAGCTAAAACTGTGCAGATTTGGTTGAATAGAGATGTGAGACCTGTTTTTTTTTGCGCTGTGTGACAGTTATAGGTTTAATCACAGAATGACACTTCTATCAGCACGCTAGCGCGTGTCTTAGGTTTTTCTGAATGACACTATCAATACCTTCAATGTAAGATTTTCTTTTTGGGATAGATTTCAAGTAGGCCTCAAATACCACAAACTAGTTATTTTCAGAATGGCAAATTTGGGAATGCTTTTTCAACCCAGAACAAAAAGTCTGCTTTTACGGTCACTACAAATAACTTGACCAGCTAAAACTGTGCAGATTTGGTTGAATAGAGATGTGAGACCTGTTTTTTTTTGCGCTGTGTGACAGTTATAGGTTTAATCACAGAATGACACTTCTATCAGCACGCTAGCGCGTGTCTTAGGTTTTTCTGAATGACACTATCAATACCTTCAATGTAAGATTTTCTTTTTGGGATAGATTTCAAGTAGGCCTCAAATACCACAAACTAGTTATTTTCAGAATGGCAAATTTGGGAATGCTTTTTCAACCCAGAACAAAAAGTCTGCTTTTACGGTCACTACAAATAACTTGACCAGCTAAAACTGTGCAGATTTGGTTGAATAGAGATGTGAGACCTGTTTTTTTTTGCGCTGTGTGACAGTTATAGGTTTAATCACAGAATGACACTTCTATCAGCACGCTAGCGTGTGTCTTAGGTTTTTCTGAATGACACTATCAATACCTTCAATGTAAGATTTTCTTTTTGGGATAGATTTCAAGTAGGCCTCAAATACCACAAACTAGTTATTTTCAGAATGGCAAATTTGGGAATGCTTTTTCAACCCAGAACAAAAAGTCTGCTTTTACGGTCACTACAAATAACTTGACCAGCTAAAACTGTGCAGATTTGGTTGAATAGAGATGTGAGACCTGTTTTTTTTTGCGCTGTGTGACAGTTATAGGTTTAATCACAGAATGACACTTCTATCAGCACGCTAGCGTGTGTCTTAGGTTTTTCTGAATGACACTATCAATACCTTCAATGTAAGATTTTCTTTTTGGGATAGATTTCAAGTAGGCCTCAAATACCACAAACTAGTTATTTTCAGAATGGCAAATTTGGGAATGCTTTTTCAACCCAGAACAAAAAGTCTGCTTTTACGGTCACTACAAATAACTTGACCAGCTAAAACTGTGCAGATTTGGTTGAATAGAGATGTGAGACCTGTTTTTTTTTGCGCTGTGTGACAGTTATAGGTTTAATCACAGAATGACACTTCTATCAGCACGCTAGCGTGTGTCTTAGGTTTTTCTGAATGACACTATCAATACCTTCAATGTAAGATTTTCTTTTTGGGATAGATTTCAAGTAGGCCTCAAATACCACAAACTAGTTATTTTCAGAATGGCAAATTTGGGAATGCTTTTTCAACCCAGAACAAAAAGTCTGCTTTTACGGTCACTACAAATAACTTGACCAGCTAAAACTGTGCAGATTTGGTTGAATAGAGATGTGAGACCTGTTTTTTTTTGCGCTGTGTGACAGTTATAGGTTTAATCACAGAATGACACTTCTATCAGCACGCTAGCGTGTGTCTTAGGTTTTTCTGAATGACACTATCAATACCTTCAATGTAAGATTTTCTTTTTGGGATAGATTTCAAGTAGGCCTCAAATACCACAAACTAGTTATTTTCAGAATGGCAAATTTGGGAATGCTTTTTCAACCCAGAACAAAAAGTCTGCTTTTACGGTCACTACAAATAACTTGACCAGCTAAAACTGTGCAGATTTGGTTGAATAGAGATGTGAGACCTGTTTTTTTTTGCGCTGTGTGACAGTTATAGGTTTAATCACAGAATGACACTTCTATCAGCACGCTAGCGTGTGTCTTAGGTTTTTCTGAATGACACTATCAATACCTTCAATGTAAGATTTTCTTTTTGGGATAGATTTCAAGTAGGACTCAAATACCACAAACTAGTTATTTTCAGAATGGCAAATTTGGGAATGCTTTTTCAACCCAGAACAAAAAGTCTGCTTTTACGGTCACTACAAATAACTTGACCAGCTAAAACTGTGCAGATTTGGTTGAATAGAGATGTGAGACCTGTTTTTTTTTGCGCTGTGTGACAGTTATAGGTTTAATCACAGAATGACACTTCTATCAGCACGCTAGCGTGTGTCTTAGGTTTTTCTGAATGACACTATCAATACCTTCAATGTAAGATTTTCTTTTTGGGATAGATTTCAAGTAGGCCTCAAATACCACAAACTAGTTATTTTCAGAATGGCAAATTTGGGAATGCTTTTTCAACCCAGAACAAAAAGTCTGCTTTTACGGTCACTACAAATAACTTGACCAGCTAAAACTGTGCAGATTTGGTTGAATAGAGATGTGAGACCTGTTTTTTTTTGCGCTGTGTGACAGTTATAGGTTTAATCACAGAATGACACTTCTATCAGCACGCTAGCGTGTGTCTTAGGTTTTTCTGAATGACACTATCAATACCTTCAATGTAAGATTTTCTTTTTGGGATAGATTTCAAGTAGGCCTCAAATACCACAAACTAGTTATTTTCAGAATGGCAAATTTGGGAATGCTTTTTCAACCCAGAACAAAAAGTCTGCTTTTACGGTCACTACAAATAATTTGACCAGCTAAAACTGTGCAGATTTGGTTGAATAGAGATGTGAGACCTGTTTTTTTTTTGCGCTGTGTGACAGTTATAGGTTTAATCACAGAATGACACTTCTATCAGCACGCTAGCGTGTGTCTTAGGTTTTTCTGAATGACACTATCAATACCTTCAATGTAAGATTTTCTTTTTGGGATAGATTTCAAGTAGGCCTCAAATACCACAAACTAGTTATTTTGAGAATGGCAAATTTGGGAATGCTTTTTCAACCCAGAACAAAAAGTCTGCTTTTACGGTCACTACAAATAACTTGACCAGCTAAAACTGTGCAGATTTGGTTGAATAGAGATGTGAGACCTGTTTTTTTTTGCGCTGTGTGACAGTTATAGGTTTAATCACAGAATGACACTTCTATCAGCACGCTAGCGTGTGTCTTAGGTTTTTCTGAATGACACTATCAATACCTTCAATGTAAGATTTTCTTTTTGGGATAGATTTCAAGTAGGCCTCAAATACCTCAAACTAGTTATTTTCAGAATGGCCAATTTGGGAATGCTTTTTCAACCCAGAACAAAAAGTCTGCTTTTACGGTCACTACAAATAACTTGACCAGCTAAAACTGTGCAGATTTGGTTGAATAGAGATGTGAGACCTGTTTTTTTTTGCGCTGTGTGACAGTTATAGGTTTAATCACAGAATGACACTTCTATCAGCACGCTAGCGTGTGTCTTAGGTTTTTCTGAATGACACTATCAATACCTTCAATGTAAGATTTTCTTTTTGGGATAGATTTCAAGTAGGCCTCAAATACCACAAACTAGTTATTTTCAGAATGGCAAATTTGGGAATGCTTTTTCAACCCAGAACAAAAAGTCTGCTTTTACGGTCACTACAAATAACTTGACCAGCTAAAACTGTGCAGATTTGGTTGAATAGAGATGTGAGACCTGTTTTTTTTTGCGCTGTGTGACAGTTATAGGTTTAATCACAGAATGACACTTCTATCAGCACGCTAGCGTGTGTCTTAGGTTTTTCTGAATGACACTATCAATACCTTCAATGTAAGATTTTCTTTTTGGGATAGATTTCAAGTAGGCCTCAAATACCACAAACTAGTTATTTTCAGAATGGCAAATTTGGGAATGCTTTTTCAACCCAGAACAAAAAGTCTGCTTTTACGGTCACTACAAATAACTTGACCAGCTAAAACTGTGCAGATTTGGTTGAATAGAGATGTGAGACCTGTTTTTTTTTTGCGCTGTGTGACAGTTATAGGTTTAATCACAGAATGACACTTCTATCAGCACGCTAGCGTGTGTCTTAGGTTTTTCTGAATGACACTATCAATACCTTCAATGTAAGATTTTCTTTTTGGGATAGATTTCAAGTAGGCATCAAATACCACAAACTAGTTATTTTCAGAATGGCAAATTTGGGAATGCTTTTTCAACCCAGAACAAAAAGTCTGCTTTTACGGTCACTACAAATAACTTGACCAGCTAAAACTGTGCAGATTTGGTTGAATAGAGATGTGAGACCTGTTTTTTTTTTGCGCTGTGTGACAGTTATAGGTTTAATCACAGAATGACACTTCTATCAGCACGCTAGCGTGTGTCTTAGGTTTTTCTGAATGACACTATCAATACCTTCAATGTAAGATTTTCTTTTTGGGATAGATTTCAAGTAGGCCTCAAATACCACAAACTAGTTATTTTCAGAATGGCAAATTTGGGAATGCTTTTTCAACCCAGAACAAAAAGTCTGCTTTTACGGTCACTACAAATAACTTGACCAGCTAAAACTGTGCAGATTTGGTTGAATAGAAATGTCAGGTCTATTTTTTAGGCGCTGGGTGACAGGCTCAACTTGCCCCTGATGTAATATATGGCCAAAAAATAACCACACTGTTGATTGTTAAATGCACTTGGGTGACACAGGCTCAGCCTGCACCAGATGTAGTATATGGCCAAAAAATAATCAGACTGTTGATGGTTAAATGCACTTGGGTGACACAGGCTCAGCCTGCACCAGATTTAGTATATGGCCAAAAAATAATCAGACTGTTGATGGTTAAATGCACTTGGGTGACACAGGCTCAGCCTGCAGCTGATGTAGGATATAGCACAAAATAACCACACTATCGATGGTTAAATACACTTGGTGATAGCTCGTGCTGGCGCACCACAAGTCACAAAATGGCTGCCGATCAACCCAGAAAAAAAGTGATCTAAAAACGCTCTGGGCAGCCTCAAAAAAGTGAGCAAGTCAATAATAGCACTTCAATGATCCACAGCTGCAGATCGATCACAGAATGAAGTCTTTTGGAGGAGTTAATCTGCCTAATCTCGCCCTAACGTCGCAGCTGCAACCTCTCCCTATACTGATCATAGCAGAGTGACGTGCGGCGCTACGTGACTCCAGCTTAAATAGAGGCTGGGTCACATGGTGCACTGGCCAATCACAGCCATGCCAATAGTAGGCATGGCTGTGATGGCCTCTTGGGCCAAGTAGTATGACGCTTGTTGATTGGCTGCTTTGCAGCCTTTCAAAAAGCGCCAAGAAAGCGCCGAACACCGAACCCGAACCCGGACTTTTACGAAAATGTTCGGGTTCGGGTCCGTGTCACGGACACCCCAAAATTCGGTACGAACCCGAACTATACAGTTCGGGTTCGCTCATCCCTACTAAAGAAGAAATGAAACTTACTTAACCGGTTCAGCTGTAAAAACCAAAAACAAAGAAAACTTGACTACTCGTCAATAGAACGAAAACACAAATAAGACTATACTTGCCTATAAAACAATAATAATAACCATAATGATAACAATAATAATAAGAGGAAAAAAAAAATTATTTATTTTTTTTATTTTTTTTATTTTATTCTCTTAATATAAATATATCACACAAAGCAAGAGAAAAACTTTACACTTCCCTAATCTAGCCCTAACCCCCACTACCTACTCCATCACCCTTCACCCATCACCCAAGGCTGACCTCCGCCTCACGTCTCTTTCGTGTCCGCATAGTCCGAGGCCAGCCCTACCTCCACCACCCACATCTAGCCCCTCGCCCCATGTCCTCCCATGTCCGCATAGACCAGGGCTAGATCCAGGCCTCCCCACTTCAAAAACACATAAAACACATAAAATCACAAATAAAAGACCCCTTCCCTCACCCACCCAACCTAACTAGCCCCAACTCATCCTATCCTAATAAACAACATCACTACTGGAAGCTCTCACCCGTTTGTACACCTCTGTATTAAAGGGACACTGAAGCAGGAAGTGCTCCATACTTTCCAGTATGGAGCCACACTCCTCCCAGATTAACCTTAATAAATATGTTCACAAGAAACACCACGGGGTTGACCATAGATAACCCCCCTAGTCTCCTTGTGCGGTAAGTCACCTCCCTCTTGATCAGGTTCAGTCTATTCCCCCATAAGAGCTGGAAAAACAGACTGTAAACCCGAGTCCAGAGAGGCTCTGGCAAGATACACACACTGCCCAAATAGATCAGCAAAGGGAGCAGAAAAGCTTTGATCAGGTGCACCCTTTCCCTGAGGGTCAAAGACCAGCCCTTCCACTGGTCGACCTTCTGAGCGGCGATCTTAAGCCTGTCGTCCCAATTTTGGGTGGGATAATCCCCATGGCCGAAATAGATGCCTAGGACTTTGGCTGACGACTGGGGCTCTGGGAGGGTGTCCGGGAGATCGAAAGCTGGATCGCCCCCTCCCAGCCAGAGACTCTCACACTTATCCCGGTTAATCATGGACCTGGATGCCTCCGAGTAGCGGTCCACCTCAGAAATCACGTATTCCGCCTCCCCTTTCGAGGACACGAAAATGGTGACATCGTCGGCGTACGCTACTGTCCTCAGAGTGGCTTCCGGCGCTGCCGGATCCATCCCGACTCCCGCCAACGGTCCACGATTGACCCTCTTAAGAAAGGGATCAATCGCGAACACGTATAAAAGCGGGCTCAAAGGACAACTCTGGCGAACGCCAGACCCAACCTCAAAAGGGCGGCCAGACCAACCGTTCACAAGCGGGAAACTCTCCGCCCCCTCATACAAGATCTTTAACCAATCGACAAACCCCCCCGGCAGGCCATACTTCAGAAGGACCGACCAGAGGTACTCATGGTTCACCCGATCAAATGCCTTTGCTTGATCTAAGCACAACATGTACCCCCCTCCAGTGGCCTGCTCTACTCTGTTCCACTGCCTCTCGGACACCGAGCACAGCACTAAAAGTGCTGCGGCCTGGAACTGAGCAATGCTGAGCCACCGAAAGGAGTTGAGGCGCAAATTTCACCAGCCTGTTAAACAGTATCTTGGCCAGAATCTTTCTGTCCATATTGAGAAGTGCTATGGGACGCCAGTTCTCAATACGGCTCGGATCTTTCCCCTTTGATAGGAGGATCAGGGCTGACCTCCTCATTGACTGAGGCAGAGTGCCCGAGGATAGACACTCATTGAATACCTCAGTCAAGAGGGGACATAAAGAGTCCTTAAAGGTCTTATAGAACTCGGATGTTAAGCCATCCGGGCCTGGCGACTTCTTCAGAGCTAACCCTTCCACCGCCAGGATAACTTCCTCCTTCCTGATCTCTTCTACCAAAACGTCAAAAGAGAGGTGAGCTTCTGACTCAGGGGTGATTTCAGCCAGGAAAGCCGACATCCTGTCCCGATCCAGATCCCTCTTTCCCAAGAGGCACGAGTAAAAGGATCTGACGACTTCCAGGATCCCCGATCTGGACCTGTTCAGGGAACCCGTACTGTCAACCAGTCCTGTCACTAACTTACTCTTCACTAACATCTTACAGTTTCTGTAGGGGTCGGGCGAGCGGTACCTCCCAAAGTCCCTCTCAAAAACTAAAGATGTGTGCCTATCATACTGGGACCTCTTGAGCAAAGATTTCACCCTGGAGATATCCTCGCGGCTACCTCCAGTCGAGACCAGATCTTCGAGTTTCCTCCTCAGACCCTTATACAGGCGGTACCTGTCCAGGGACCTGAGGCTCGAGAGCTGGCGGAAGAACTTTGCGGCCCGGTCTTTGAATATCTCCCACCACTCTGACTTAGTGTCACAGAGATCCAGCAAAGCTACCTGACTCTGAAGAAAGTCCTCAAAGGATTGTCTTACCTCTGCTTCCTCCAGGACTCCCACATTCAGCTTCCAGTAACCTCTTCCCATTTGGGGGGATTCTGAAATACTCAGAGAGAACATAATCAGACAGTGGTCGGAGAATTCTACCTCCACAACCCTTAAGGGCGAGAAAGTAGCCTCCTCCTTCAAAAAAAAACTGTCTATTCTAGACCTAATCCTATCTCCTCTATAGAAAGTGAAACCCCCGTGGTCTGGGGTGTGCCTAATGTGGACATCCACCAGACGAGCCTCACTAGCTATACTATTTAAAGCTATACTATCATAAGCCAGCGGGTTTCTGGTGCCTCCCCTATCTTGGGACCTTATGATGGTGTTAAAGTCCCACCAAAGACCACTTGCCGGCTTGTAAAAAGGAAAGGCTTAATCCTCATAAAGAGACATTTCCTGTCCCACTTGGACTGGGGCCCATAAATGTTAATTAGGCGCAGTTCCTGTCCCTTCATGAGGACATCCAAGATCAAAAACCTCCCCATTTCTAACTCAACTACTCGTCGGCATTCTACCAGTGCGGTAAAAAGGACCGCCACTCCACTATACGGCTCAGCCGCAAGAGACCAGTAGGGGGGCCCTGATCTCCACTCCCTCTTGGCCTTATAAATCGCTACCAAATCTGGCAGCCTGGTCACTTGCAAAAACAAAATGTCAGCTTCAACACGACTGAGAAAATCGAAGGCTGTAAAGCGAGCCGCATCCGACTTAATGCTGGCGACATTAATGGTCGCCAGAGTCAGCAGAGCGGGTGCCGCCATAAAGAGTAGTTAAATTAGACGGCCTTCTTCCCATCCTTCTCCCCCCTCCCGGGGCTGCCTTCTAGAGCAGCACGACCTCTCTTGAGGGAGATAGTGGTATCCATCTCTGCCACCACCATCTCCCTCTGCGCACCGCTCTTGGCTTTCTCAGTCTCAGGGCCCGGTTTTGCCACCCCTCCTGAGGACCTTGCATCCCCACCAGAGGGGGGCGCTGGGCCCCCTGAAGGCCCTCCCTCCTTCGCCCCCGGTCCCCCACCTTCAACCTCCTCCTCAGCAGAGGAGGCAGAGGTCTCATCCAAGGTGAGGTATCGGTTAGAGAGCTCCAGAGGGGAGCCGGTTACACCTTCCCTGGCAATTTTGGTCGGGCTAGATCTTTTTTTAGTACGCCGTTTCCGTCTACTTTGGGACTCTCAAGATCCAGTCTCTCAATATACTCCTCCAGCTCGCTGCCCCCTAGGGTCTCGGATTCAGGAGGGGCAGTCGTTTGGGAAGGAGCGGGCATCACCCCAGGACGGAGTTCTTCCCCCTCCCTCTCCGCCTGACGCCTCTCTCTCCGCCTCTGCCGGGACGGGTTGTTCGGGTTCCTCACTGACCCCTTAACTCCACTGCCTTCGCCAGTACCCGCCTCAGCCGAAAGGACCTCCCGGCCCGCTCCTGCATGAGCTCGGGCCGCATTGGCCTCAGAGAGAGGACAGTGACTGAAGGGGTGCCCGAGCTCCCCGCACAGGTTGCATCTAATCTCCTCACAAGATGCAGCTAGATGACCTGTCCCCCCACACAACGCGCACTTGTCAGCTGGCGCTGAAGTGTGTGGGGCTGCCGCACTTGTGACAGAACTTAGGCTGCCCCCTATAGAAAACCAAAATCCTGTCTCGGCCGATAAAGGCAGATGATGGAATGTGGGAAACTGTACTGCCCAGACGCTTAAGCTTGATATTAAACGTCCAGGCACCCGACCAAATGCCAAACTCGACTAGGTCATGATGTCAATACAAGAGAGAGACTCATTACGGGTCAGCACGGTCACTCTCTTGACCTCATTCTGGCGGGTTATCGCTTTTGCAACGAAACCACGCCAGTCCGGCATGTTCTTCACCAGCTCATATCCGGACCAGAAGAGCTCAAGCCCCTCCGGCCGGACAAAGCTGATGTCAAACTCCTTTGAACCAAACGGATGAATCAAGGCAAAGATATCGGTTGCCTTGAAACCCATCCCAAGCAGGAGCTCCACTACCCTCTTTCTAGTAGGGCAAGCTTCATCGCTACTCCACCTGAGACAGACCACATTCCGTCTGGCTCCAGGGCCGGTTGTGGGTGAAGACCAGGTGGTCTCGCCCCCGTTCTGTTCTCGGAAGGTCCGGACGCCATGTTTGTTGAACCAGAATGACAGGTCCACCTTCTTCCCCTCTACGGTAATGGAGCTCTCCCCCTTTTTGAGGGCCTCCAGCAGTCATCGCTGCAAGTCACCATCACCAGACGAGGAGAGCGAGGAAGCCAAAGAGGCCAGCCCCTCCCCCCCTACAGCCGCAGCCACACTGGCATAACTTCGCCAAGGCGCCACGGATGCAGGAGGGGCAGCAGAACCGGCTCCCCTCCCTACCTGTCACAACTGTCACACCGGACCCCTCCGAGGGGGCCACACGGGGGGACCCCGCCACTTTTACAGCGGACGACCGACCCCTCTTCCCCCCCCACAGGGTCCGGGACAACAGCCCCAACACTAATCATCTCAATACTTTTATCACTTTCACCCAGGGGACCCACCTCTGCGGTGGTCTTCACTATTTCATTATCCCCCCCCACACATACAGCTGGACCAGTGGGGACAATGGGGATAGTAGGAACCGCAGGTGTGATTTGCAGCACAGCCTCAGCCTCCACAGCTTTTGCGGCTGTATCCTCGGCCTCAGTGGCTGGCAGGTGTATTTGTTCCTCTGCTACAAACCCCCCCTACCCCCCCCCCCGTATCAGGGGAGGATAGAGGGGATGCAGCAGAGTCCACCGCCCTAAATACCTTGGCCAGTTTTCCTTCAGCCTTTTTGGCTGGTTTCATTACATTCCTTTTTCCTTTTCCTTTATTTTCCTGTCTGTTATGTCTTTCTGCAGGACTTTCCCTTCCTGCTGCTTGCAGCCGGCTTGTGGCACCACTGCTCCCAGACACCCACACTCCAGCCATCGGGATCCCGCTCTGCCCACCCCCACCCACAGACACCCCTATGGGCGTGTCCACAGGTGCTCCTGCTGCCCTGGCCCCGCCCCCCCACCACCTGCAGACTGACATCGGCAGCAGAGGAAGCAGGAAACACAGGCGCAGTGGAGCCGCCAAGGGCAGGTAAAGCAGGGGACCTGGTATCAACTGCAACAGGGGGGGCGATGGCATCCCCCCCATACCGCCGCACTTCCACTGTGCACTTATCCAGCGCCACCGTGGACGTGGCGGCAGGCGGGGACACCAGATGCTCGGCCACGCCCCCCTCCTTCTCTGCCGAAACCTTCCTGTCTAGCTCTTAAAATGCAGAGAAGTGGCGCACTGGATTGGTGCTAACAACTGGGGAGGTGCTCTCAGTAAAAAGGAATCACCCTTCCTTTGGTGCAATATAAAAATGTTAAAAAGATACTGGGCACTCTCTTAATACAGGAACCTTACAGTTTATTGATAATACAACACATAAACAATTCATATATTACTACTTAAAACGATAAAACATACAATCCGGATATTAAAAGGTTCCTCAAACTTTTGGTACCAATAAGAACATAAAATAAATAAAATATAGCCTCTGGGTATTTGAGGGATGAAACAAGTCTTATAGTGTAATGTCCATCCAAATTGGTTTGGATATAGTAGAAATCGTTCTTTGGAATATTTTGCACAAAAATCTCCACGGAACGAAATGGCAATACAGCTAATGATGCAGTGATTTATTGATGCGGCGTCCTGCTATTACTCACTGTTTCGCTGTAAAATTGTGCTCCGCCGCTGTGTCGGTGCTTTGAATTCGGGGATGTCTTGTGATGGTCACGATCCCTTGTCTGTCTTTCCGGCACCGCTCTATGAAGTCTAAGAGCCGGCACTTGGATAAATTTACAGCCTCCTTTTTCCGCGCTGGGCTTGCTGTGCAGGTGAGCGTAATAAGCTCATACAGCCAAGCTTCAGAGAGTGCGCGTCGGGTCTGCGGTTGAAGACAGGAATAGTTCTGATACAAGCGGTATTTTAGCACAAAAAGTCCAAGTCCATCAGGGGGTCCTAGCACCAAACGCGTTTCGGGGTCTGTTGTTACCCCTTCCTCAGTGGTAATGCTTCCCCCTTCTAAATTTCCTTATATAGTCTCTGGTAATTGAATAACCATCATCTGCTGTGTGGACGGTTTCTTTTCTCAAAACCTGGTGTGGACTTCAATCATCTACTTTTCCAAACAGTTCGTCTGTGTTTCCCATATATTATTCGTTCTTATATGGTTTCTTTAATCAATCCTCTATAAAACAATTCTTACTGCACTACTTATAAAATAACATGTTAAATTGTTATTGCACATGTTCAAATATCTGCACAAATCTAGTGTAACTCGTCAGATGTTGTATAGTGTTTTATTTACAACATAACCGCAATGTGTCCTGCGATATTCATGCGGTTTTTATTCAAACTCTTTATTATCTCTACTGGATTGTGTCATCATACATTTCCCTCCCAACTTGCTTTTTACCGAATAAGTTACATATATAGGTCTATTGTTCATTGTATTCTTATAAAAAAAATAAAAAAAAAACGTTTTTTTAAAAATCTTCCTACAAAAAAAACCCACATATATCTTTACAAATATATATATATATATATCTTTTTACAAACCCATACATCCTTTATATACATTTCTTTGGTGTAAGGGCAGGTTGTTTGTTTTTGTTGTTATATAAATATGCAATAGTATTTTCATAGAGAAAGGGCGAGATAGAGGATCCGCAGAATATATAAGAGCTGTGTCGGATATATGACTGAATGACCGGTGGAGGTCCGCCGCGGAGGACCGGACCCACCCAGAAATAGATTCACTGGAAAGGATCCTGTCCCCCGCCGCGGCCCCCCCACCCATCTCATAGGAATCCGAATAACTCGAACTCCGAATTCAGTCCTCCCGGCATCAAGGTGTTGAACTCATATATTCGCTGCGTCTCCACCCTCGACATCCTACCTATATGATCCCCCCCCCCTCCATTCTTTCGTCACCTTGTCTATTGCAGCATATTTTATCCCAGATGGGTCCTGATTGTGTATTATTTTAAAATGTTTGGACAATGCATGTGTCTCCAATCCTTTTTTGATATTGGCTACATGTTCAGCAACACGTTTTTTTAAAGTTATTTTTGTCCTACCGACATACTGTTTTCTTCCCTCTCTTCGCCGCCCTCGCTACCGCAAGCGGGGACGGCGTCCGACGCCATCTTAGCTTTATTCCTCTCCCCACTCTCGCGCTCCGGTACCACTACAGAGACGGGGCTAGGGGGGTTAATGGGTGCTGCGGGGTCGTCTCGGAACACAGCTGGTGAGGCACATATACATATCTCACCTCCACTGGAGTCTTCTTTGCCTTTTTACGGTTCCTGCACATTGGATCCTCCTCCAAAAGATCGTCGCCAAAAACAAACCCTTCTTCACGGATTCTTGGGGATTCCAGGTGACGGATCTCTTCCATCAGCTGACCGCCAGGGTTGCTCTCACTGTAGTCCTCCTCTGAACTCGCGGGGGGCAGATTTGTTTGCTGGCATTTCTGCCCTGCTGGCAGGCTTGCTTCCAAAGTCTGCTCCCCCAGGTCTTCCTCTGTCTCTTCCTCCCAGGACTGCCTTGCCTGGGTCATCTCAGAGAACCTTTCCTCATTCTTTAGTTTCTCCTGAAAAGGGCCACTCCCCTTCAGGATAACCATCCTTCTTGCCTCTTGTAATTGGATCTCTTCTTTTAGGAGTTTAATCCTAGCTGAAATATCTGGCCTCTTATTCCCGGAGGCTTTGTTTGCCTTGACTCTCTCCAGCTTTAACTCATTTCTGAGTCTTTTTAGCAGCTTTCCAGTTTCTTCGTACTCCCGGAGGTAGGCCGCGATACGGGAGCTGTATGTGGTGACTGCCTCCTGAGGCCTCATGTTGCCCCCGTCAGCTTCCACCGCTCCCAGCCCACCTCCAGGAGCACTCCACTTGCCTCTCCACTCGCTTCTTGGAGGGTTACTGTCCACCCTCCTGGACTGGCTGGCGGTCTTCACAGCCTCACCCCTGGGGGCCACAGGGGACACTTCCACATGACCCCTGCTGGATCTTCTGACCCCCAGGGCGGAAGATGTAGCAGAGGCCGGTAACTCACCTCTCCTACTCCCCGCCGGCCTATCCCGGGAAGCAGGATCCTGGGCCTTGCCTGAGCGCATGGCCCAGGTCCCTACCAGCTCCCCAGGGAGAGGCAGGCCCTGGGCTGGGGAGAGATTGAAAAAGCTCCCCACAAGCCTGGTTCTCCTCCTGGGAAGAGATGACAAAAAAACCAGGAGGGAATCGCTGGATCTTCAGGAGCTCCACACCACACAACCTCACTCCGCAGCTGCTATCACCAGACTTGCCCTCCAATAGATCCTCGTTAATGGATTTAAAGTGTACTCATTCCAATTACAGGGCCTCAAAAGAGTCCTGTATTGTTATTTTTCGTCACTACCTCCCCGAGTCGGGAGTGGGTAATTTGCGCGCCTGCTGCCTTCCTTGGATGTGGTAGCCGTTTCTCAGGCTCCCTCTCCGGAATCGAACCCTGATTCCCTGTTACCCGTGGTCACCATGGTAGGCGCAGAAAGTACTTTCGAAAGTTGATAGGCAGACATCCGAATGGATCGTCGCCGTCACGGGGACGTGCGATCGGCCCGAGGTTATCTAGAGTCACCAAAGCGGCCGGGCCCCCGGATTGGTTTTGGTCTGATAAATGCATGCATCCCTGGGGGTCAGCGCTCGTTGGCATGTATTAGCTCTAGAATTACCACAGTTATCCAAGTAACGGTTGGAGCGATCAAAGGAACCATAACTGATTTAATGAGCCATTCGCAGTTTCACTGTATCGGCCGTGCGTACTTACACGTGCATGGTTTAATCTTTGAGACAAGCATATGCTACTGGCAGGATCAACCAGGTAGGCGACGGAGCGAGGAGGGGGTTTCCCGGAGAAACCTTCCCCCCGGTGCGGAGAGGGAGGAGGAGGCGGACGGAAAGATCCAGAGTCTGACCGCCGCCCCTGAAGGGCGCGCGCGCAACCGAGCATGGCCCTCTTCCTCCCCTCCTAGCCGCTGAGAGCAGAGGAGCAGACGAGGGCGGTGGGGGTGAGAGGGAAGGAGGTGTATCCAGAGGAGGAGGAGAAGAAGCCCCCAGGACCGAGGCCCGGGGACGGGTCGCCTGCCTCTCGGGCTCCTTGTCTACCCGCTTCAACCCTGTAGTCTCTCTTCTCTGGCAAAACGCAGGGCTATGCGGCGCGGGTGATCCCCGCCGTGGCGCGGGTTCACCCTGCCGTGGGGGTCGCCAACGAGTGGATCGCGCGGCCGCACCGGCCGGCGAGGGGCCCGACAGCAGAGAAGGGCGCGCAGCCGTTGCGCTTGGGGGACGCCGCGGGGACAGAACGACCGGGGTTACTGGGGAGCGGCAGAGGGCAGACACCCCACGCTTCCCTTAGGCCCGAAACAAATCAGGTGACTGGGGAGCGGCGGAGAGCGTACGACCCAAGCATCCCTTAGGAAGTACGGGCGTACGGGTGTCGACCGCAGAGCAGACGCGCAGACGCCGAGCGGAGGGCGCCGCGGGAACGGAAGAGCCCGCCCCGGTTATTGGCGAGCGGCGGAGGGCAGACACCCCTCGCATCCCTTATGCCCAAAATAAATCGGGTCACTGGGGAGCGGTGGAGGGCGTACGAACCCACGCGTCCCTTAGGCCCGGAAGGCTGTCCTCCCGTGGTGAGACCGCAAGACTTCAAACGCGTTTTTTTCTGCCCCTTTCGGGTGTCGACCGCAGAGAAGACGTGCCTCCGCCGCACGGGGAACGCCGCGGGGACGGAACGAACCCGGGTTACGAACCCGGGTTACTGGGGAGTGATGGAGGGCAGACACCACCTACGCGTCCCTTAGGCCCGAAACGAATCGGGTGACTGGGGAGCAGCGGAGGGCGTACGACCCACGCATGCCTTAGGCCCGGGAGGCCCTCCCGTGGCGAGACCGCGCGGTTTCAAACACATTTTCCTGCCCCTTCGGGTGTTCGGGTATCGACCGCAGAGAAGATGTGCCGCCGCAGGGGGCGCACCACAGGGATGGAATGACTCGGTTACTGGGGAGAGGCAGAGGGCAGACACGCCACGCATCCCTTAGGCCCGAAACTAATCGGGTCGCTGGGGAGCGGCGGAGGGCATACGACCCACGCGTCCCTTAGGCCCGGGAGGTCCTCCCGTGGTGAGACCACGCGACTTCAGACGCCTTTTTTCTGCCCGTTCGGAGCGAGCTCGACAGGACAGCCAGAGGGGTTCCCCCTAAGCACCCACCCCCGGCAGCAGGAGCTGGGCAAGGGGGTTGCACGGATGAGGGGATCGCCACGAGCGCCGCGACACACAGCGTCGAACCCGGGCTAGAAGGGAGAGGGGACACGCTCACCATATGCCGGCACGGACTCCAAATTCCGGCCAAACGAGGGTCCCTACCTGCCGGGTCACGACATGCCAAATCGATCGAGGGTGGAGAAAGCAGGGGAAGGAGTGGAGGACTCCTTGCCCAGTCCCCTGGAACTGCCGGTGGTATGCACCCACCCAGTTCGCTCCCCGGGGCCTCTCTACCTTCTTCCGGGAGGTGTTGGAAACGGGGGCCCCCTTTCACGTCACACGCCTCTGAGACCGGGGTGCGGCGAGCCGTCCTGCCCAGCCCCTGGAACTGCTGCTGGTGTGAGATGGCCAAGTTCGCTCTCATTCGCGGTTCTCTCGCTCAAACCGACAAAGTCTACCTTCTCTTGCCGGCGGGAGGAGCGAGGCACTCCTGCCCAGGCCCCTCGAACTGCCGGTGGGATGCGCCCACCCAGTTCGCTCCCCGGGTCCTCTCTACCTTCTTCCGGGAGGTGTTGGAAAGGGGGGCCCCCTTTCGCGTCACACGCCTCTGAGACCGGGGTGTGGCGAGCCGTACTGCCCAGCCCTTGGAACTCCTGCTGGTGTGAGATGGCCAGGTTCGCTCTCATTCGCGGTTCTCTCGCTCAAACCGACAAAGTCTACCTTCTCTTGCCGGCGGTAAGAGCGAGGCGCTCCTGCCCAGGCCCCTCAAACTGCCGGTGGGATGCGCCCACCCAGTTCGCTCCCCGGGGCCTCTCTACCTTCTTCCGGGAGGTGTTGGAAAGGGGGACCCCCTTTCGCGTCACACGCCTCTGAGACCGGGGTGTCGCGAGCCGTCCTGCCCAGCCCCTGGAACTGCTGCTGGTGTGAGACAGCCAGGTTCGCTCTCATTCGCGGTTCTCTCGCTCAAACCGACAAAGTCTACCTTCTCACACCAGGCAGAGACGTTGCGCGTAGTGTAAACGAAGCGCTATTCTCTTTGAGTTTAACAACTGTATTGCAGGGGTGTGTTTATGGGTATATAAAGGCATGTCCGGACTAATCTCTCATTTTCTCTTTCACAGCTACACGGAAAGCATGCCTCCTCTGAAGCGCAAAGCTACAACCTCCTCACAAGCATTTAAGCGAGCTAGATAAGCCAACTACAGAAGAAACAGGCCGTCTACGGCGACTCCGTCGTCGTTTGTTTCTGTTCTTGTGCGGTTTACTGTTACATGGGCTTCATCCAGTACTGTATTGCTTGTGCCCTTCGTGCCGAATAATTATATCCCAGCACCTGTCAAGAGTCTTCTTCAAATGAGCAAAGAAGTAAGGCTGGATTATGTGGTTACCTCGCTGGAACAGTACCAGAGTTCAGCTCAAATTTTACTGTGAATGTCTGCCATCATACCTCATCTTTAAAAGGAACCTGTCATCAATTTTATGCTGACCTCACTAAGGGCAACATAAAATTGTGACAGATATGCTGATTTCAGCGGTGTGTCACTCATGAACAAAAACTAAGTGGTTGCAGAGAACCAGCATCATAATCATTGCAGCACAGGCCTTAAAAAGGGCCAAATCTACTTGAGAAGAGTCTTGATTATTCATAATCTCCTGCTCTCTCACCCATCTGCTGATGATTGGCAGTTCTCTCTTAGAGAGAAAGAGAGAAAACTTGGTAGAAGACATCAGCAGGTGGGCATTAGAGCAAGAATTCATGAATAACCATGACTCTTCTCAGGTGGCCGTGACTCTTTTCCAGGCCTAATCTGCAATGTTTGTGATGTTGGTTCTCGGCAACCACTTACTTTTAACTTAGAAATGACAGACCATTGAAATCAATTAATTTGTCTGATCTGCAATACATGGATACCGGGTGTGTGCATTCCACATTATGCAGAACAGAACGGCCGGCCTCTTATAGAACAGTCCTATCCTTTTCTGTAATGCCGACAATAATAGGACATATTCTATCATTTTGCAGAACGGCCATGCGGACATACAGACACGGAATGCACACAGAGTAATTTTTTTTTTTTGCGGCCCCATTGAAGTGAAGTGAATGGTACAGACATGGAAAAAAAAAATTGTTTGTTTGCGCGAGCCTTAAGGTGGGCCCCCAGAATCAGTTACATTGGTGGGCCCTAAGTACCCCAGTCCAACAAGGCATATATTTATAAGGTTTTGTTCACATAACCATCACACAAGCAGTTGTCACTCCCTCTCTATAAACACATATTTATATTGTGCTGTATTCACATCAAATAATCTTATTTGAGCATCAGTTGTGCTTATTTTGTATCTGTTTTTGTCAGTTCCGTCAGAGATCCATTATTCTGGATGGGGGAAAAAGTTTTTACTATGACATAATATTTCTTTTTTTTTTATTTAGTTTAGTTTCCCGGAGAACCCCTTTAGAACAGGTGCTGATGCTCATACAGCAAAGGACGACAGAGAAAGAAGAACAGCTAACAAATCTTGCTGTCTGTCCTGTAGCTGTTGGGTACCCACAAGAAGAAACTTCTATGGAAAAGGAGGATGAGGATGAGAAGCTGCCACTGGAGGAGGAGTCAGGGTTGGAGGGGCAAGAGGATGATTATGACAGTGACACTGCCCACGACACCCAATCATCTTAGTGGGGGGCAGAGTTGGCAATAACTGGCTCCTTGGGCACAATGGCCAAAATGGCGACCTGTATACTTGCTTGCTTACTACCATGACACGCGTATCATTGACATAAAGCAGTCTAACAACCACTCACTCAGTCATCACTTGGGTATGATTTGTTTTATTATTAGATTGGAACTTCTAGTTACTTTGTCACTTTACGGTTATAGCCTTTGGGAAGGTACTTAGACCAGTGCAGGCAGTCATTTATTTGTGAGGATGGATTTCTCTATGTACTAACTGAGTGTGCACAGATAATATTCCACCTTTAGTGCCTTTTCACTGGCTATAAAATAATCTGTAGTAGTGATGAGCGGCAGGGGTCATATTCGAATTCGCAATATTTCGTGAATATTTTGTAGAATATTCGGCGAATATTCGCGAATTCAAATATTTGTTATATTCTACGATTTTTTTACTCGAAAAATCGACAAGGTAATGATCGCGTAATATGCAAATTTTCGTAATGCAAATTTTTATCGCAAATTTTCCAATTGCTGAGCAAAAACATGATTCCTCCCTGCTTCTTGCTTGTGGGCCAATGAGTCATAGCACTACATCGAATATATTAGTTTTTTCAAATTACAACTATTAGACAAAAAAGATTATAGCACTATATTAGATAAATTGCTCTATATTAGTTTTTTTCGAATATTCGCTATATTGCTATATATTCTTGTTTTAGAATATTACGAATGTTAAAAAAATAATAATATATTCGATATAGTGCTATATATTTGTTTTTTAGAATATTCATCATTTTTCCCATTAAAAGTCATGATTCCTCCCTGCTTCTTGCTTATGGGCCAATGAGTCATTGGCCCACAAGCAAGAATCAGGGAGGAATCATGTTTTTACTAGGCAATTAAAAAATTTGCGATAAAAATTCGCATTACGTAAATTCGCAATATTCACTATATTCAAAATATTCGCGAATTTTCAAATTACCTATATTCGCGATAAAAATTTGCAATTCGAATATTCGTGATCAACACTAATCAGTAAATTATTTGGGTTGGGTGGCGCTGTTAATTAGAATTTTCCACATACAGTATGTTGGCAATTATTACATATTGAGTATGAACATGTTTTGTAATTTTATTTTTGTCAGTTAAATAAACATTATATTTTTTAACCTATGGGAAGTTATATTACTCTTCTTTTGTGGTGTATAGTTAATAGCAACAGAGTATCCCAGTCATTGTTGTTTAAGTTGATTTAGACCTATTTGTATAATAATTGTTGATTTGCTGTTTCATAATAGATTAAAGGTCGGAGATATGGATATAGGAGCCAGAGAACAGGCATGGCTCGCACAGGCGGACAACATATTCAGTACAGAATCTTATTTGGTTTTAAAGATGACCTTTCACCGATTTTTAGCCTATGAACTAACTATACAGACATGTGGAGCGGCGCCCGGGGATCTCACTGCACTTACTATTATCCCTGGGCGCAGCTCCGTTCTCCTGCTATGCCCTCCGGTATCTCCGCTCACTAAGTTATGGTAGGCGGAGTCTGCCCTTGTTCTTCTGTAGCGCTGGCCAATCGCAGCGCAGAGCTCACAGCCTGGGAGAAAATAACCTCCCAGGCTGTGAGCTCTGCGCTGCGATTGGCCAGCGCTAGAGCAGAACAAGGGCAGACTCCGCCTACCATAACTTAGGGACTGGAATCTCCGCCTACTATAACTTAGTGAGCGGAGATACCGGAGGGCATAGCAGGAGAACGGAGCGGCGCCCAGGGATAATAGTAAGTGCAGTGAGATCCCCAGATGCCGCTCCACATGTCTGTATAGTTAGTTCATAGGGTAAGAATCGGTGAAAGGTCCTCTTTAAATGACACTAGAGTGCAGTTTAAGGAAATTCAAAAAAAGTATAAAACCCTATGCCATAAGAAAATAAAGGTGTGGTGAAACAGAGCATCCCTAGATAATTATAAAAACAAAAAGGAGGTTCCTAGAGGTCTCAGGTTTCAGATATTCCCCAACTTTGGTTTAGAGGATCCGGATTTGAGAGAGAAATAGGAGGGAATAGCCACCAAATGTTCCTTTGAATTTATAGACATTCTTATGGAAGCCAATAATAGAAAATTAAGAAGCTTAGAGTTAGGAGATTTATGCAATACAAACACAATTGAAGAGAGATCTAACGATGGAAAATATGCAAAAATTTGAAGAGGATATTAATAACTCCTTCCAGATATGGGAAAAGGAAATAACAACACAGAAAATTAAGAAATTTCAACGGGACATTAGAGACTACAATAATAAAAAAGTCTTCAGATGGCAACAAATGAGAGAAGGAACTGATTTCCGGTCCAGAACGTCATCACTCTCTTCGGTTGGATCAATTTCAGAAACAGGCTCAAGAAATGGGGAAGAACAAATGCTTAGATCAGGGAGATTCAAAACTAATTGGATGGGCAGATACCAAGGAGGTAAATGGAAGATGGAAAATAGAAATGAGAATAAAACCAAAAAAGAAAAAGAAGACTCACTACAGGTAATCAATCTATCCCATATTCAGCTAACATCAATTCAAGTTAGGATATTGGAAAAAGGATTAAGTTTTTGCCCCACAACTAATATGGATATTTTTACAGTGACCAAGGACGTACACTTTTATGCCAGGAAATTGCTTTTAAAAAGATTGCACAATCAAGGGGAGGAGGATATTTGGTTTAACACTAAAGAGAGAGGGAAGCTTTAAGGATATTAGAGGATTTGGCAAAAGAAAATGAAGCGGATAAAAAGGTGAGTTTAATACCTAAAGAAATAATAAGAAAATCGCAAACTTTCCCCCCTTTTAAGATCTGTCCAGCCCTGGATAGCTTTGTAAAGCTAGTGTGTGACGATCTAGGCAAATTGGGAAAAAAATCGGACAGGTATAATCCTAATAAAGCAGAGAATAAAGCCCTTGATGGTCTCAAACGAACCAAAGGGATAGTAATCAAACAGGCAGACAAAGGGGTGATGTCACCGCCACTTCTGTTAGAAGGTCTGACAGACGTCCTTCTCTACCTCTTGCATGATGTTCTTTGTTTTGATTTCACTTTCTCATCTCATTTTCTTCTCCCAGGTGTCACCTATTTAGACTAATCCTCTTTTCTTTATATTCCCTCCCATACTGCCTCACTTTGTGGTTTATACTACTTCCTGGAATGAAGTGTTCACTGCTGGAGTCTTCTGCTGCTGCTTGTTCAGATAAGTCCTTTCATGTATTGTGTTTCCTTGCTGGCTTGATTCTAGGTGACCCTGACTCCCTCTGTATGAAGTGCAGGGAGCCGGTGGTCGTGTCCCCTCACTATTATAGGGTATTCAGGTGTCACAAAGTCTTAGGTATGGGGGCATACAATCGTCTACCTTTGAGACCCTTGTATGTGCTTAGCAGTCAGGGTGAGCTCTTAGGGTTTTATAGGGGTCACCTATATGCTCCTTAGTTTGGGATCAAGTCAGTCGGACATTTATTCATAACTTCCAGCTATCTGCAACTTCATCCGTGACATTATAAACCGCCATTACCGTCTTAAGCATGGATCCGGTTTCAGCCTTGATTGACCGCATGCAGGGTCTTTCACTGGAGGTAGCAGATCTCCGTAAAACTGTGTCTCAGTTTCAGGTGACCGGTTCTGCTTGCGTTCATGGAGTTTGTTCCGAGCCTAAGATCTCGCTTCCGGATACGTTCTCCAGGGGTAGTGAGAATTTTGTTCGCTTTAGAGAGGCTTGCAAACTCCATTTTCTCCTACTTCCCCATTCCTCTGGTGATGAGGAGCAGCGGGTGGGGATCATCATCTCGCTGCTCATGTATAACGCTCAGTCTTGTGCCTTTTCTCTGCTGGTGGGGGTACGGCCCCTCCGATTGGTGGATGAATTTTTTATAGCCCTGGGGCAGATATATGATGACCCGGATCGTATTGCTCTGGCTGAATCTAAACTGCGTCTTTTATGCCAGGGTAAACAGTCCACAGAGATATATTGTTCTGATTTTCGGAGATGGGCAGCTGATACTGGTTGGAACGATGCTGCACTCCGAAGTCAATTTTGCCATGGTCTTTCGGAGGGATTGAAAGATGCATTTGCTTTTCATGAGAGACCTGCCTCGTTGGAGTCTGCCATGTCTCTAGCTGTTCGTATTGACAGGCGTCTTAGAGAGAGAGGAGAGACCATTCCTTCCTGTCATATTCAGCCCAAGGACAGTGGGGCTGTCTCATTCAGTACGCAGGGGTCTCAGTCTCTCTCAATCCCCTCTGAGCAGGAGGCCATGCAGCTGGGTTTGCTTGCCTTTGATAGTAGAGGATTCAGCTCTCAGAGGAGGGTTTGTTTCTGTTGTGGGGGTATAAATCATTTGGCTAATGTTTGCCCCTCTAGGAGATTCATGGAGTTTTTTGAGGGTAATAAAAAAGAAACAAAAAGAAAAAAAACCTCTAAAAACTTTTTATTTTCTACTATTGGCAAAGTTGATGCGGAAATTGAAGGTTTGCCGTTTGCTTGTAGTTCCCGTTTTCTCCTACCTGCCAGGGTGGCACTAGAGAGCAAGAACATTGTTTGTGATATTTTTGTAGATAGTGGAGCAGCTGTCAATCTCATTGATAATCAATTTGCTATAACGCATGGTTTCCAGGTATGCACTTTGGAAAAGGATATACCTGTTTTTGCTATCGATTCCGCTCCACTTTCTCAAAGATCGTTAAAGGGCATAGTTCACAATATCCGTTTGACTGTGGGTGATGCTCATGTTGAGGATATGTCATGTTTCGTCCTAAGCGGATTACCTACTCATCTAGTGTTGGGGCTACCCTGGCTCACTAAACATAACCTCACCATTGATTTGCAAGCAAGGCAAATAAATGGTTGGAGTGAGTTTTGCAGAGAGAATTGCCTCACGGCGTCTCTCTTCAGAGGTTTCTACCACGACTGTGCCATCTTTTCTCTCTGAATTTTCAGATGTGTTTTCCGAGAGTGGTGTCCAAGAATTGCCCCCTCACCGGGAGTACGATTGCCCTATTAATCTCATCCCAGGCGCCAAGCTGCCAAAATCACGTTTATACAATCTCTCCCAACCTGAAAGAGTCGCTATGCGTACTTATATCTATGAGAGCCTGAGAAAGGGACACATCCGACCCTCGAAGTCACCTGTTGCCGCTGTTTTTTTTTTTGTTAAGAAAAAAGATGGTTCTTTAAGACCTTGTCTGGATTTCAGGGAGCTGAACTGTATCACAATTTGTGACCCATATCCGCTTCCTCTGATCCCGGACCTGTTTAAGCTAGGGGGGCTGAAGTGGTTAATCCCAAGGCTTTAAAAAATTCTTCCACCAACCGGAGGGCCAGAGAACCGGACGGCAGAGAAAAGGCCCACCTTTAAGCAGGGAAATGATTATCCCTACCCTCTGACTCTCATCACCAGACGAAGATGGACGCAGCCGAAAATACAACTTGCATGACTCTTTGAAGCGGATAAAGTCATCCACACCCCCTGCAAATCTATCAGGGAGAGCGACTTTAGGCTCCCCATAAGTTTGACTTCCTCCTATTGCACCTGATGCCATAGCATTCTGACACTGTGTGACCGAATTACGCAGATCCGCAACCTCTAGGGATAATCCCTGCATGCGATCAACTAGCGCAACAATTGACTCCATCTCAAAACAGCTGAGAAATGGCAGTCAAAGTATAGGCGGGTTATAATGTCACGGCAGATGGGATACAAGATACACAGGATATAAACAAACAAGTGTCTAGGCAAGAAGCTGGGGACAGAGGTCACCTCCTGACAAATCCCTACCAGCTTTCCCCGAGACTTCTATGCCCACGTTCAGACCCTGAAGGTGGGAAAAAACGTGTCCTCGTGCCTAGGCTGAAGATTCCCTAGAAACCCTAAGATGGTGAAAGGGGGAAAGAGGCAGCCTGCTCCCTCAGGACCTGGAGGGGGCAGGCGTCTCTCTAACAGCCTAGACAGACAACCACAAGAAAACAAAACCAACTTATCTTTACTGAGCAGGAACAGCAAATCCTTCCTTCCTTCCTCTGAGCCAGACAGAAGCTATAACTCAAACCAACGACCCCACCCAGTGTACCTGAAGGGAGGCGGATATAGCTCAATTCCAAAACAAAAACAAAAAGGCTGCACACGTGCTGGTAACCTGGCAGACCTCCGCACATAGCCTGAGCTGGGCATGACATTTTGCTTAAAATTAAGGATTTGAGGGTACCTGGTGGTGCCACTCTTGCTTTATTTGACGTGTGTAGTTTTAACACGTCGATTGAGCATGAGTTAGGCCTCTTTGCGGTACAACAATGTTTACCACATAAAAAGGTGGGGGGTTGAGTCAGCACAACCTGCCTGCAGGTGCAGATCACTATGGCGAAATACATATACAAACGGAAAATGCAAATGTGATCGCACACTACATCCAGCACTCTGCCCTCCATGCTGGATGAGACATTGGTTTATATTTTGGCCAAAGCATAGTAAGCCACTCACCGCGTCAAGGTCGTCTCAATTGAGTGGTCCCTAACTCTTGTTCCTACCTGTTCATGGGCCATGACAGCCACATAAAATCCAGGGAATGTAGGTCAGCATGCAAGCCAAGTACACTTTGCTTGTCCCCTCGTCCGGTGCCATTACAGCTTTCATCGGATCCAGGGATGCAAGTACCAACATGCATGCTGAATCCACCATATACTTCTCCTGGAGCCAGATGGCTAATGGTAGGTTCTATATAAGCAGACTCAGTTTTATACTGACTTTAAAACCAGCCTCCAGGACAGATTGACTGGTCAGGTGTGCTTGACTCAAAGGAGATCGCCACGCCTCCAATATATGCTACAAAGAAAAAAAGGTGGGGGGTTGAGTCAGCACAACCTGCCTGCAGGTGCAGATCACTAAGGCGAAATACATATACAAACGGAAAATGCAAATGTGATCGCACACTACATCCAGCACTCTGCCCTCCATGCTGGATGAGACATTGGTTTATATTTTGGCCAAAGCATAGTAAGCCACTCACCGCGTCAAGGTCGTCTCAATTGAGTGGTCCCTAACTCTTGTTCCTACCTGTTCATTGGCCATGACAGCCACATAAAATCCAGGGAATGTAGGTCAGCATGCAAGCCAAGTACACTTTGCTTGTAACCCTGTCCGGTGCCATTACAGCTTTCATCGGATCCAGGGATGCAAGTACCAACATGCATGCTGAACCCACCATATACTTCTCCTGGAGCCAGATGGCTAATGGTAGGTTCTATATAAGCAGACTCAGTTTTATACTGACTTTAAAACCAGCCTCCAGGACAGATTGACTGGTCAGGTGTGCTTGACTCAAAGGAGATCGCCACACCTCCAATATATGCTACAAAGAAAAAAAGGTGGGGGGTTGAGTCAGCACAACCTGCCTGCAGGTGCAGATCACTATGGCGAAATACATATACAAACGGAAAATGCAAATGTGATCGCACACTACATCCAGCACTCTGCCCTCCATGCTGGATGAGACATTGGTTTATATTTTGGCCAAAGCATAGTAAGCCACTCACCGCGTCAAGGTCGTCTCAATTGAGTGGTCCCTAACTCTTGTTCCTACCTGTTCATGGGCCATGACAGCCACATAAAATCCAGGGAATGTAGGTCAGCATGCAAGCCAAGTACACTTTGCTTGTAACCCCGTCCGGTGCCATTACAGCTTTCATCGGATCCAGGGATGCAAGTACCAACATGCATGCTGAACCGACCATATACTTCTCCTGGAGCCAGATGGCTAATGGTAGGTTCTATATAAGCAGACTCAGTTTTATACTGACTTTAAAACCAGCCTCCTGTTTACAACATACTTATTACACAGAGGAATGCAGGGAATTTTTACTTGGATTGTTGAGGTTTATTTTATCTAGGAATTACTTTTTATTCCAAGATGAATATTATGTTCAATTGACGGGGACGGCGATGGGGTCCAATGTGGTGCCCACCTATGCAATATATACATTACACATCTTGAAGAGTCTTACATCTATGGGTGCCACCACTTCAGCCATGTGCTGGGGTGGTGGCGCTATATAGATGATATTTTCTTGGTATGGGTGGGCGCCATAGGGGACCTCATGGCCTTCCACTCCTTCCTAAATGACATTGACCCGAGTGTTAAATTTACTTTGGTACACTCTCAGGACAAGCTGCAGTTTCTTGACACTGAGGTCTCGATCAAAGGACATAAATTGTCCACTGACCTCTATGTGAAGCCCACAGATAAAAACACTCTTGTAAGGTTTGAGAGTCATCACCCACGGCCGATGATTAAGTCCCTTTTCATCAGCCAAATTCTACGGGTAGCCAAGATAGTCGACGAGGGCCCAGTTAGGGACCACAGACTATCAGAGATGGCTATTAAGTTCCAGTCTAGGGGCTATCCTAGGAGGCTCATCTCTGAGAGTATCAGTAAAACTAGGACGAGAATGAAGGATGGTGACCCCAGGAGGCCCAAGACTGAGGTATCGAGGATTCCATTTGTCACGGATTATTGTATCACTAGTCCTCAAGTTTCCTCTATTGTCAGGAAACACTGGGCGATTTTGACCAGTGGTTTTGACAATATAGGGGAATTTAGAGTTCCCCCTCTGTGCTCCTTTCGCAGGAGTCGCAACTTAGGAGACAAGTTAGTCAGGTCAGATGTTGGATCTACCAAGATCGATTGCAGCAGGTATTTCGGCTCTACACGCAAGGGCTGTTATCCGTGCTGCAATTGCGTGAACTGCCCCTATATGATTAGGGGTGATTCTTTTGTAAATCCAGCCTCTGGTAAAACAATCAGAATTCAAAAATACCTTACGTGTGATTCCACATGCGCAATTTATTTATTATTATGTCCGTGTAAACTGTGGTATGTTGGTAAAACAACTGGTGACGTCAAAACACGCCTAAACCAACATAGATACACTATAAGAAAACAGAGGCTGGATTTACCACTGCCCAAACACTTTTAGGCTACTTTCACACTACCGTTCAGAGCGGATCCGTCTGGTGTCTGCACAGACGGATCCGCTCCTATAATGCAGACGTTTGTATCCGTTCAGAACGGATCCGTTTTCATTATAGTTTAAAAAAAAATCTAAGTGTGAAAGTAGCCTGAACGGATCCGTCCAGACTTTACATTGAAAGTCAATGGGGGACAGATCCGTTTGAAGATTGAGCCATATTGTGTCATCTTCAAACGGATCCGTCCCCATTGACTTACATTGTAAGTCTGGACGGATCCGCTCGCCTCCGCACGGCCAGGCGGACACCCGAACGCTGCAAGCAGCGTTCAGGTGTCCCCTTGCTGAGCGGAGGCTGAACGTTGCCAGACTGATGCATTCTGAGCGGATCCGCCTCCACTCAGAATGCATTAGGGCAGTACGGATGCGTTCGGGGCCGCTTGTGAGCCCCTTCAAACGGAGCTCACAAGCGGACACCCGAACGCTAGTGTGAAAGTAGCCTAAGGAAGCAGGACACTGTGAACGTGATTTGAAATTCAGAATACTTGAGCAAGTGCCTTTGTCCAGAAGGGGTGGCGATAGGACGATACGTTTAAAAAGAAGGGCGCTCTATTGGATTTTTGAGTTACAAGCTCTCAAACCGAGAGGGCTCAATGTCGACTTTAGGGTTATATAAACATCTCTCACTCATGTCTTTATTTATTTTTGCTTTCCCCTTCCCCCTCCTCTGTTCCCTTTCCCCCTGTTCCTGCTTTATTTTTTATTTTTCATTAGTGATTCTGATGAACTCTGCTTACCTCTCTCGTAAGGTTCTATACATGTGCAAGTTTTGTATTCAATCCAACAACAAATAGTTTGTTTTATGTATTTTTTATGTAGATGAATCTGCGAATCTGCTCTATAATGAACCATCTCCTTGGAAGCTAGAAGACAGCAGGACCGCACTGGCGATTAGTGATATGTGACAATATTTTACCCCTTTTTTTTATATATGTATTGGACGCATGATGACGCAGACAAAATGTGACTCAGCATTATACATGTTCCCTTGACTATGGGACCTTTGACACAATATGGTTGGCCAGTTCTTCAGGCCTTCTATCTATGTACATCGGTCACCTAGGACATGATACAGTCTGTATATGTATGGATGGTTCTCATATCATGGGGACCGGGACACAGAGTCACTTCACGGTGATGGCTGTGTCTGTCGCTCCCCTCCAGGTGTGCTGCCTCTGCTCGGGTGATTCCCGGCGGAGACGCCACACCATTTGAGACCAATTGTGACAGCCCATGATGTGTGGACCATTGGAGACAAAACCATGATTAGTGATGAGCGGCAGGTGCCATATTCGATTTCGACGAAATTTGCGAATATTCGATAGAATATTCGTTTTATATTCGTCGAAATCAAATATTCGTCATTATTCTTGTTATCGCGATTAATATGCGATTTAAATAATCGCGTATTGCGATTTTAACTTAAAGGCTACTCTCCTATTGAAATAGCAATGCGATTAATTTAAGTTATAATAATCGAATTTCGATTTTAACTTAGCACTGCTATATTTAATTCTAGCCTAATATGGAATATAGCAGTGCTAAGTTAAAATCGAAATTCGATTATTATAACTTGAATTAATCGAATTGCGATTTCAACTTGGACCTGGTTTACTATGGTTGGCTTGGTAGAATTAGCGAATATGACGAATGTATTCGTCATATTCCACAAAACGAATATAACGAATGTATTCGTCATATTCCACAAAACGAAGATAACGAAGTATTCTGCATCTTCGTTTTAGCTACCTATTCGTCAACTTCGCTAATTCTAGCAATCATATAGGAAACTTTACTATAGAGACAGCTAAGTTTAATTCGCTATGCGATTATATGACTGCTTTTTAAAAAAAAAAATATTGAATAATTATAATACCTGATAATTATTATAATTATTCTATTTATAAAAAAAAAGCTAAGTAATATAATCGCATAGCGAATTAAACTTAGCTGTCTCTATAGTAAACTTTCCTATATGACTGCTAGAATTAGCGAAGTTGATGAATAGGTAGCTAAAACGAAGATGCAGAATACTTCGTTATCTTCGTTTTGTGGAATATGACGAATACATTCGTTATATTCGTTTTGTGGAATATAACGAATATATTCGTCATATTCGCTAATTCTACCAAGCCAACCATAGTAAACCAGGTCCAAGTTGAAATCGCAAATTCGATTAATTCAAGTTATAATAATCGAATTTCGATTTTAACTTAGCACTGCTATATTCCATAGCCTAATATGGAATATAGCAGTGCTAAGTTAAAATCGAAATTCGATTATTATAACTTGAAATAATCGAATTGCGATTTTAACGTAATTCTCAAATCCGACAGTACATTCTAGTATATGGAGACGTTCCCATGGTGATGGGGACGCTCCATGAGCACGGAAGTTGGCAGAAGCGGCAACGGGCACTGACTGGAGCAGCCAGGAAGCCAGGAATCCAAAGGACAGGTAAGAACAACTTTAGGGAAGTGGGAAAGAAAAAAATATAACAATAAAAAAAAAAAGAATATTCGAAATATCTAATTTATATCACTATATTCGAAAAATTTGCAAATTAGCGAAGTGCCGATATTCGCGAAAAAAATTTGATATTCGAATATTCGCGCTCAACACTAACCATGATCATAAGAATATGGGGAATAAGTGAACAAGGGTGATAGTGGCGGTATGCCATTGGCCCGTTTTACACCGATGGACTCCCTTTTTTGAGTTATTAATTAGGAAATGGTGTAGTATAATCGGTCCACTGTTATGAATGGTGGTCATGTGATTCGTCACATGATCTGTGTGTGTCAGACTGCGTCCGCTGTGTCTTGGGAACGAGCATGCCCAGTCATCATCTTGGATGTGGGTCGCTATGTGTCTTATGTGATAGATAGTCTCGCGGGATGAGGAGTTTCCCACGCCTGCGCACTATTCAGTTCTGGACGCCAACTGAGTCCTGCCGTCTCCAGCCACATGTGAGAGTTCTATAGTAAATGAATTATTTGTTTTTAATTAACACGATCATGCACACCTGAATTGTAATATTAATTAATGATGTTATGCACTATTACCGGATGAATTTATGGTCAGTATTTTCGGCACATAGCACTTTTTGATATATGATCTGTCTTCGTTGCACTAGAATCATGTACACTTGAAATGTATTGTTTTTATTAATGTTTTGTAGAAATTGATGTATAATCATGTAATCACTTCTGTTAATTATGTATGCTATATAAGCACCTGGTTTTGCACGATGCATTATGGCTTGACAAAGGCTCCATGGAGTGAGCTGAAACGTTGCTATCTACACATGGGTGAATAAAATACCCTTTTTTTCACGGATATTTGTGTGCTGCCTTGTCCTTTTCTTACACATATCTAGTAGGATCAAGTCCGTGATCCGCTTCAAGGAATTGCACCGCTTTTGGATTTGTGTGCTGCTCATCAATTTTTCTATACATATATATATATATATATATTATTATTTTTTTTATATTTACACAAACTTTTTTCTTCTTTTGTTTATACTTTTTAATAGTTCCCCATGTTATGTTATGTTATGTTATGTTACTAAGTCCTTGTATAGCGCTCTAGAGGAACTCAATCCGATCGAAGCGCTTATGGACGGCTATATTTGTGAGCCCCTACGTCATCCTACACAAAATAGCCAGGTCTTAACCAGCTTCCTAAATTCCAGGTAATCTGATGTTGTTCTGATATGTTCTGGGAGGGAGTTCCAGATCTTGGGGGCTAATACTGAGAAACGTCTGTCCCCCCTTGTCTTTAGGCGAGTTCGTGGCACCGACAGAAGGGAGGCTGAGGTGGATCTCAGTTCTCTAGGCGGGTGGTAACGTGTTATCTTTTTTTGCAGATAGATGGGGCCTGTTTTGTGGAGAGCTTTGTGTTTTAAGCAACACAGCTTAAACTGTCTCCCTTATCTGGAGAGGCTACAGCACCACAAAGACAGACAGACCCTAAGCCTGTACCGTCTGAGTGCCCACAGTCTGGAGATAGAGACAGGGAGGCACAGACAGACATGAAAGCCCCGGGAGGAGAGACTGTGTAGACATTGTGACCAGGGGGCCCTGGAGGATGAGGCCCACTTCCTGCTACACTGCAACAAATACGCACCCGTGAGAACTGCCCACTTCCAGAGATTCTCCGCCCGCATCCCGGATTTCACCTCCACAGATGAGGAGAGGAAACTCTACATCCTACTGGGGGAAGAGGAAACAACCGTGCAAATAGCCGCATGATACGTCACTACCTGCCACCAACTGAGAGGAACATGATACCCCATGGACTGTATACCCATTATACTGCCTCCATTACCCCCCTCCCCTATGGACTGTATATCCCATACTGTCCCTTATATCCTCCACACCCTTATGGACTGTAATACCCTAACCCCCTATACCCTTACCTTATTCCCACAACCGAATCCCCCCTTTTCTTGATAATGTTTTGTTTTGCTTTGGCAATGCTAAATGTATTTGTTCCTGCCAATAAAGCTCTTGGATTTGGATTTGGATAGGAAAAACATCAAGACTACCATTGAGTACCATTGTTATTTAACTTACAAATGATCTTCTGATCGCTTCTATAATGCACTGTACTTCTTCACCAGTACAGTATATTATACTATCAGTACTATACTGACAGACAATCTATCAGGCTGTGCCTTTTAGGGCCTACACTGTAAGCAGACCTGGGAACCTTATTAGTCCCCGACTATCATGCTGTCACAGGCACCCACGAAAGAGGTGAGCTTCCTCACTTTAAACCACTTAGTTGCCACGGTCACTATTGGCTGCAGCAATAAAAGGGGTTCAATGGCCAGGATCGGTGCTTCTGGTGATCTGGATCTTTAGAGCAGGAGCCTGGCACTCATGTGAAAGTCAAGCTCCTGCTCTACGCTACAAGGGAGACTTGTGCAGCCAAAAAAAGTCAGCCCAGCCTAAAGCCCCTTAGTGACCACCATAAAAATACCTTTGGCGGTGACTAAGGGATTAAACAGGCTGTTTGTTACCGCTGGCTACCATTCGTTTACCTGTAGAAATATGTTACTGTCAGTCTGCCATTACTAATTCTGTCTTAGTGTTAAAGAGCTTGAAAGGGGTTGGGTCCAGTCCAAGGAGACCACATACATGACTTTCCAGGACAATTTGGAGAATGTTAGTTCCGGTCATATTTACAGTATTAGGACCAAATAGAGTCTGATAAATGTATTGATAGAATTGAACCTGATATGAATTTCAGGGAATTTGCTTATCTCTAGTAAACAGAAGCTAACTGTGATACACTCCTGGGAGATGCATGATGATCACATGTGATGAGTTGCTGCCCACAAATACAAGGGGAACAGACCAGAGCTGCAGAGATGTGAGTATAGAAGCTAAAAAGAGTGAAAATGACACTGGAGAGCAGCATTTTTTTTATTTTTTGTATTGATATACTTAACATAACGGGCCACATTTGTATTTGTTGGATAGCTCCTTTCAGAAGTAATAGTCTCTATATGTACTTTGGATGTTGCTGAAAGTAACTGGATTGGGCTGGAACCACTGGGCACATTCACTGTCTCTCCTCAGCACTATAGGCCACTTGCCCTCTCTTTACCTCCTCATGCTCTCGGCATTGGGGTCCACCAGATGCCCTTTTCAATCTAGGTGGCCGTGATCTGGTCAGAGATGCTGAGCGTTTTGTGAATCAGTAAGAAGAGATAAAATCAATGTCTGCAATCACTTTATTTATATCAGACACCTCTCCTTATAATTGGATGAGGTCACATAACATTTTGACAATTGTTAATAAGACACACATGAGACGGTTTAAATGTTGTAGCTACTTTAGGGGAGATCCTGAGGAAGGACACATCTGTCGCTGTTAGGTAGGGACACATAGCCGCGTTTACAGACGCACATCTCAACACAGACTGCTGCGCAATTTACCAGAATGTTAGGGTTTGGTTGAGGGGGGCAGTCACTGCCGCATGAGATATATGTTGTGTTCCTGCTGCAGAAATCACACTTTACTATTTCCACACATTCACCTAAGCCATTATCTACAGTGCCTCTTCCACAGACACATCCTGGAGAACTCTCTTTAGGGCAGTCAGGCTCCAAGTTATCACAGGTTGGTGTACAGGACTCATATACTCTGCCTCCTAAACATAAGGCTACAAAAAGAAAAAGAAAAAGAAGAATTAAGAACAAGTAAAAACAGTGTTATACCTTCCCGGGGGATATTTGTAGTATCAGTTCCATTCAGCTCAATGAAGATGAATACCAGATGCAACTCATGGCAGGAGAGGTGATGGTTTGGAAAGAAAGCAGCCATGGTTATGTCATCTAGTCCAGACCCTTAGCCACCACAGAGGCTTAGCGGTCACATACTGGTTGGGCACATATTACTGCTGAGGTCAGTCAATGGCTACACCAGTGCGTATCACCATGGATGGTTCACAGAGGAGCAGAAGGAGCATATACCGGAGCCCCATTGCTGGAATAGAACAGCATTGACTAACTTAATGGGTTTTTCTTTACTTTCATTTAGACACTTTCTCAGCCCTGGTTTACATTTTTTAGTTGGAACTAACTTTAACTAACCTAAAAAAAAACAATGAACTGACAAAATAATGTATTTATTAAAAGCATCCAATGTACAGTATGAATATAGAATGAGTTGAAAGTGACCAAAGAGCAAGGAGGGTTTGTTAATCTGGAAGTACAGTATAATCCGAGGATACTCCAGGTGCCGCCAGACAGTAATCAACGGCCAGGTCTTCACAATGGGACGGACTACGTCGGTAGCGCTACTCTGAGATACTAGGTGTGTGATGTCGCCAGGTACAGAAAGTTAATTTGGTCAAATCAGGGGCGTACATAGCAATCATTGGGCCCCCTTACTCCGCCCACTCATGGCCCATTCCACCACCTACCCTGGTTCCTCCCCTGCCACACCCCCATTGTATTCTTACTGACCCAGAGAATGAAAGACACAGGTCAGTTTCGCCGCAAAGGGAACTTCGCCGCAATAACAAAACCCGTAAAATAGTGAAGAAATTACGTTTTTTTTTTCAATTTCACCTCATTTGGAATTTTTTGCCCGCTTCCCACTACATTATATGCCATATTAAATGGTGGAATTAGAAAGTACAACTTGTCCCGCAAAAAATAAGCCATCATATGGACATGTGACCTAAAAAATAAAAAAGATTATGGATCAAGGAAGATAGGGAATAAAAATGAAAATGCAAAAATAAAAAAAAATAAAAAAACCTCTGATATCCTAACGGTTAAAGGGGTATCTGACCCATATTATGCCCCCAAAAATACATACAGGAAATACTTACGCTCCGGGGGGGTGCAGCCAATAGCAGCCGCAAAAGAAATGAGCCTCCCTAGCGTCACCCGTGATGCTAAGGAGGCTCGTTCCCATTGTGGCCTGCTATTGACTGCCCCCCACGTCTCCGGATGTTTTCATTCATGCGACGGGGGAAATGCAGTGGCGGCCGTGTGGGCATCAGTGACGCAGGTGTCGGGAATGGGCCAAGTATTATCTGTATGTAATGCCCTTGCATTTTGGCAGCATTATAGGGATTGGATAACACCTTTAACTCTTTGCTGCTGATGCTTAGTTTTCCATGAGAAAAAAATTGCCATTTCTCAGGAATAATGACTTTAGAGTATAAGTTGATATTGCTGTTATAACGTGCAAGAAATAAAGGCGTGAGCATCATATGTTATGCCCAAAAAATATGATCTATTACACGTGACACACCAAAAATGTTGTTAAACCTTGCACACACCAGTAACTCCACCAAATAGTGCTTCTCCCATACACTATGCACAAATAATAACATAATATGCTATACAGATAAATAATCCTGTTTATACAATGTACACAGATAAAGCCACCATATCCTGTACATATACTGGACACCGTGGGACAGGGCAGCTACTAACAATTTTTTGTCCCATTATTGCCACGAGGCACTGTTAGAGGAGGCAGATGTCAGGTACTGTCTCACGGGCAAGCTGCCACCCTCACTCCCTGATGATGATGAAGCCCCCTCTTCACCTGGCTCCCACGTGTGATTGGCTACATCATCATCCACTACTGTCTGCTCGTCACTTATGTCACCCTCACCAGTCTCATGGCCACGTCCCATACCACTCTCAACACCTACTCCCACGCAACTCTCATCGTCGCTCCTTGGATGCCTACAGGAGGAAGCAGCAGAGCTCTCCTCCAAATCTGGGCTGGGCAGTAGATGCTGACTGTCCTCAATCAGCTCTTCCTTGCTGAAAAGTGGAGCAGAGCCGGCAGCATACAACACTTCCCAAGCAGAAGGAGCAGAAACAGACTAAGGCGGGTTCAGGACAGGTGAGGGCACAGAGCTTGTTCCTGGGCCATGCCTACTAAGTGTGGTGTCAGAGGAACCCACAGACGCCTGGCTGTGGTTGTCTGATGTCAGTTTAGATGATTTTGAAGACTGAGTCAACCATTCCAGAACAGTAGGATCGGTTGTCAAAACACGACTATCAATGTGGACACCCCAGTTATATTACACAGGTTATTCACCTCAATTTGAGACTTAATGCATAATAGAATTGCTTATCTATTAAACAAATGGCACCGTTCAATTAGATATCTCTGTACCCTACACAGGGGATTGATGCAAACTGCATCCTATGGATCCCTTTAGATTACAGAGCATGTAGTGTGCTGTAGTCTCCCTATGCTCTCCCTACAGTGTCTGAAAACTCTCGCTGCAATCTCCCTACACTGTCCCTTCACTGTCCCTGTAGTCTCCCTATGCTCTATCTACAGTGTCGCGAAACTCTCCCTACAATCTCCCTACACTGTCCATATCCTAGATTATACTATTAAAAGCTTTGTAAAACACTTTCTCTAGCACTTGTCAAGTCTCTTCCTATGCTCAGTTCACTGTAAAATGGCGGAGATGAGGCAGGATGAGGCTTTTCATAGGGCTGTGACATCACATGGGCTGGCTATTTGCTGATTGGCTGGCAGAATGGCATTTTGGGTGATCCCTTGTTCTCTGGCTTCTTATTTTCATTTTAGAATATGTGCAGAAGTGATTTTATAAACAAAATCAGATGTTACCACGAAGCGCAAAGAAATTCGGATTTGTGGCAAATCTAATTTTTCCTGAAATTTAACTAAAATGAGTTTGTTAACTCCGATTCACTCAACACTAGACATCACTCATATGGTGAGGAGACCACTTGGATTTTGTAACTTAGTAATGCTACTAGCTGGGGCCTCTCCATTGTGAAACCCCATCCACGGATTAGTGTCTGGTGGCACATCCTTTACTTGGAGTACCCAGCCATTCTACCTTCCCCTTATTCTAAGTCAGAGATGAAAATGTAGTGTCTCCCGTACTCCCCTTGGGTTTCTGTAGGAGGACCCGAGGACTATATATGGAGAATATGTATGGTGAAATCTAAGACTTATATAGTAACAGTTATAATATAATGTATAATATCACATGGAACAAAACGGAATACAATGAACAAGTCTTTATCGGGTTAAATCCTTACGTTTGACTGATCGTGCAGCAATGAGTGGGAGCAGAACACCTACAAAATAAAAATGAAAAATTCTTGGTCTGTACATTCTACAGAAGAATCCAAAGACTATACAATTGCAGGGTTTATAAAGAAACTGGTACTGTATATTGTGGTGTTAGCATTGCATCAAGATGAAAGAAATTAGTGGGACTAGTGAGGTAGCGACTACAATGGTGTCTGGAAACCGTAGGATCCCTCATTGAAGGATAGCCAGGTATCCACAATACCATTGCCCATCATGATGCAGACATCGACCATAGTCTGTAATGGAAAGGTCTATGTTTACACTTTAGCAGATGGTATTGACCTAAGGGACATCATTATATGTCGCTACAATGTAGTGAGGTTCACCAAACAGAGATGATTTTGTGGGTTCCACCTTTTGAGGACAATCTACTTGGTGCCACTGCTGTATTACTTGCTGGTCCTAGCCAGCACTGAGGAACATTCATCAGCTTCAGAAACATACAGAGGCAAGGGTAGCGTTGTATGTAGCTGATTGGTGTTATTTAGTTTATCAGATAAATTGTGCTTGAGATTGTGCTGATATATAGGAAAGATCTTTGGCACACTGCTTATGATGATATTAAAGGTTTTTATTCACTGTCATCAGTTGACATACATCCTGCCTCTGTTGAACACATGGATTACAGATCCCTTGATAAAGGTCATACATGACCGAAACATCGGGACCATTGTAGATATTCCATGCTATGCCTTAAATAAAACTGGATGTAATGTGACACAAAGTGTTCAAAAATGAGTGAATAAAAAACCTTTAATATCATCATAAGCGGTGTGCCATAGATCTTTCCTATATATTGACTTTTCTCTCAATGAGCACCCACCTAAAATAAAAAGGTGTGCAGATCTCAATAACCAATTGAGATTGTGCTGAGACTTCCTGCTCTGAAAGGGAGAGAAAGAGCTGCTACAGTCTGAAATCTAAACTGTTCATTGGTTATCTGCAGAGACCTCACTGACAATGAAATACTAGTGATATAAATAGTATTAATGGATGCACTTTCACGTGGATGGGTATTGCAGTAAGACACCATAGTTTATATATATATATATATATATATATATATCATATGTGCAACTCACCCAGGCATATACACAGCAATGTGATGGCTCGAGTCATGTTTAGATGAAACTTTTTCCTGTAAATGATGACTTAAATTGATTAGAGTGATAAACATTATCAGAGGTCTGCAGATATATTCACAGGATTCATACACTGTCTGTTCTTGAACCCAGTTGCGTCCTCACCCCAACACACACACCATGATGGCACATTGAGTAAATCTGTTGACATGTTCAAAATGTGACAATCTATTCTCAGAATGAAGTCACCTCCACAATCAACTGATCGATGTGGGTGCAGCTACTTTAATCGCTGGTGATCAACATTTATCTCTAGGGGAAGCTCCATGTGTTTCCCTGCAGTGGCCACCTCAGGGGAAATGTGGTTCTACATGCCAGACTTTCAAATGTATAGGCAACCATGCAACACATGGTCAGAAAGAGTTTATGGTGGGAAGAACAGTTTTGCTCTGGCACATGTTCCATGAGATCCATATGCCCCAAATAAACGGATGAATCTTTTAAGAAAGCAAGAACATAAAAGACAAGTCAGCTATGAGGGGGACTCTGTTGCAGGTTGACCACATTTGGGTTCCCATAGACGATGCTTTCTCAGCAAAAGTATCTTCCCTTCCCTCATTTCTCCTAGAAGGGGGTGGTAAAAACATGAACTCCATGTGCAGCCCCAAAGTGATGCCCCACTGAGATTATAGAACAGGGATGCTCAACCTGCGGCCCTCCAGTTTTTGCAAAACTACAACTCCCAGCATGCCCTAATAACTGTAGGCTGTCCAGGCATTGCTGGGAGATGTAGTTTTGCAGCCGCTGGAGGCCGCAGGTTGGGCACCCCTGTGATAGAACATTCCCTTCATATTGGGCTAATTACTGTATATCTTTTATGGATAAGAGAAGAAGCTTTGGTACCTACCTGGATGATGCACGTGTGATGATGAGTATGGTCTTCTGGTGATGCAGAGATACTACCGGTGCTCTATTATATATACATTGAGGGTTTAGGTGTGTTCAGAATGTGACCTCAGATCTATTTTTGTGTATAATGTGTAATACGACTTTATGCAAACACTGTACCTTTACTCTAAGCTAAAATTACAGGTGTACCAGCAGAAGGAGCCGGCTTCACACGGGTGTATTTCATTGATTTCATTCAATGTTTGTGTGTGTCGTTAAAAGAAAACGACAGTATCCCCCATAACTGTGACCTCTACAGCACCACGCACCCTTAACAGTGAACTCCACTGCCCCTCACTCCTTAATACTGACCCCCCACAGTGCCCTGCCTCCTTACAATGGGATGTCTACAGCAGCCCGTCCCCTTAACTTTGAGAATCACAGCAGCCCACTCCTTTAACAGTGAGTTTCACAGCACCTCACTCCCAAGCCGCCCCTGTCACAAGGAACAGTACAAGATCAGAAATGCATATACACAGTGACTCCACCAGCAGAGTAGTAAGTGCAGCTCTTGAGTATAATACAGCATGTAACTCAGGTTTAGTTCAGGATAAATAATGTGATGTACATACACAGTTACTACACTGGGAGAATATTGAGTGCAGCTCTGGAGTATGATATAGGAAGTAACTCAGGATCCGTACAGGGAAAGTAATGTAATGTATGTACAAAGTGATTCCACCAGCAGAATAGTGAGTACAGCTCTGGAGTATAATACAGGATGTAACTGAGGATCAGTACAGGATAAGAAATGTAATGTATGTACATAGTGACTACACCAGCAGAATAGTGAGTGCAGCTCTGGAGTATAATACAGGATGTAACTTAATGATTTTCCTATTTCATGACGTAAAGTCATAGTTTTATTAAAGACACGGAGGCGAGTATTGCTTTCTCCTTCTTTACTGAACCACCAATAGCAGCAAAGAGAAAAAAATTACATATAAGGAACCATAGCAACCAAGGTCCCTCCCCACTGGCCCCTATAATAGGCCGCTCTTCCTCTGTGACTTCCTCTTTCTTTGAACATCTGGTGCTGACATCCCGAACATCCCAACGATAACTCCGAACTGAACCGACATCACGAACATCCCAACGATGACTCCAAACTTTAACTGGAACAGACAGTCCAACGCCCATGAAGCGTAATCAACTAGCCAACCAGGCTAAACTGCAGAACACATCCACCGGAAAACACGGCATCCTGTAACGGAAAGACTTCATCCTGGAAAATAAAACAGACCATAGGCCTAGGTGAAACAACATCTCAAGACAGAATATCCAGACGCCACCTTCGCCACTGGAAAAACAGGTGACAAGTGACCGAACACAATAAAAATTGTAATAAATAACATGAAATACAATGTCAATGCAAGAACATTAGGACAATAAAAACCTAAACACAATAACTTAAAGGTTAATAATACATAGAGGCAATGATACATGACCCCTGTAACAAAAAAACGCGAGAAAACCCCAAGGGAGGGAATAGAGTGGGCAATACTCGCCTCCGTGTCTTTAATAAAACTATGACTTTACGTCATGAAATAGGAAAATCATTAAGTTTTACAGCAAGACACGGAGGCTTTGTATTGCAAGTTCAAAGCCCGTCAATGATCGAAGCAAACAAATTAGATGGAGGGCGGAAATAGAACTCCCTGAACGTGGTAACATTGGACCAATCGGCCAGACGCATAACATCCTCTAATCTGGCTCCCGACCCCGCCAAGGCGGTGGCAGAGGCCCCACGCGCAGAATGGGCCGTGAAGACCGACGTGTCAACACCCGCTAATGACATGACCCATTTAAGCCAGCGTGCTAACGTGCGGCTAGAAACCGGTCCAAAAGGATGACGAATAGAAATGAACAGCTGAGAGCTGGCCGGAGACCGATGCGCCAGCGTCCTGGACTCGTACTCTTTAAGGCACGCCACTGGACATAAGATCGGAGAGGCAGGAAAACTGGGGTAGGACACGAAACGTATGCTGGTCTTGGTGCGACGCGAGATGTTGAAAGTAACCCCCTCCGGGGTAAAGGAACGCGCGTCGTGATCAAGAGCCCTCACATCCGAGACCCTCTTGCACGAAATAAGGCAAAATAACGCCAACAATTTAGCTGACAATTGCCTAATTGTGAGGTCAGAATTCCCGGGCCAGGAGGCCAAGAAGGTAAGGACCAGGGAAACGTCCCATGTTGTGGAAAAACGAGGACGCGGGGGACGAGATAAACGAGCCCCCCTTAAAAGGCGAGAAACCGAAGGATGTTGGCCAGCCGCGACGCCCTCAAAACCCGCATGGGTAGAAGAAATAGCGGACCTAAAAAGGTTAATGGTCCGATTTGCCTTCCCCGCCTCGAAGAGAGAGGTGAGAAATTCTAGCAGGTGGGTTACAGGTGCCGAAACGGGATCCAAGTCCCGTTCCACGCACCAGTTAGCCCAAGTTCTCCAGGCTGCCCGGTACGACTTCCTAGTGCCGGGAGCCCATGCACTGTCCAATAGCTGTCGAGTTGCTGCCGAAACTAACTCGAACGATCCAGGTGTCCGGAGATCCGGCATGCCAGCAGCCGCAGGGATCCGTCGAGTAGAAGGGGATGTTGTAGACCCAGAGGGTTGTGGAGGAGATCCGACCGGGTCGGGAGAAGTACAGGAATCTCCACTAGTATCCTCAGCAACGAGGGGAACCAGACCTGAGACCCCCAGAACGGGACCACCAGAACTAGGTCCGCCTGCTGACGAATCACCTGCAAGAGTGTCCTCGGAATCATCGAGAATGGGGGAAACGCGTACAGGCGGGATACCGACCAATCCTGGAGGAACGCATCCACTGCTAATGCCTCCGGGTCCGGACGCCAGCTGTAGAACCGGGTGAGTTGTCTGGTCAGCCGTGATGCGAACAGGTCGATAGACATCGGACCCCACAATTCCGAAATTGCTGAGAAGACCAGAGGATCCAACTGCCAATCGTTGCCATCCGATAGGTAGCGCGAGTTCCAATCCGCCTGAACGTTGTTCAGCCCCGGTAAGTACTCCACCTGGACCATGATGTCTCTGGATAGGCAAAATGTCCAAAAGTCTTTGGCCAAACGAGCCAAAGTCGCTGAGCGAGTGCCCCCCAAACGGTTGACATACTGGACTGCTGATATATTGTCCATACGTAACCTGATGCACGCGTTGGCGATCCCGTTGGAAAAACTCTTCACCGCAAAAGATCCCGCCAGGAGCTCCAACGCATTGATGTGCAGGAGGGACTCCTCCGCTGACCAGGGGCCCCCCGTGGATACACCATTGCAATGGGCACCCCAACCCTGGAGGCTCGCATCCGATTCTATGGTCAATTCTGGCAGGAAGCCGAAAATCGCTCTGCCGTTCCACGCCTCCAGATTGGCGATCCACCAACTCAACTCCTCTCGGGCCTCCGAGTCCAGCACCACCGCGTCCGCAAAGGATGCACCGGTCCGAAGATGGGCGATCTTCAGTCGCTGGAGCGCACGGTAATGTAACGGGGCTGGAAACACCGCCTGGATGGACGAGGTTAATAGACCGATGATGCGGGCCAGGTGACGCAATGAGAGATGGGGTATGAGGAGCGCATGTCTCAATTCTTTGCGGATCGCCCGCAACTTTGCCGTCGGCAGACTGAGGGACTCTGAGAGAGAATCCACCGTGAATCCCAAGAATTCCATCCTCTGAGCCGGGATGAGGCAGGACTTCTCTATGTTGAGGAGGAATCCGAGATCCGAAAGCAAATCCGACGTCCACTGGAGATGTTCCAGTAATCCCACCCTGGATTCGTGCATCAGAAGGATGTCGTCCAGGTAAATGATTAGGCGGACGCCCCGAGTCCTCAACCATGACACGACTGGACGCAGCAACTTGGTGAAGCACCAAGGAGCTGAAGACAGTCCGAATGGCAGACAGGTGAACCTCCAGACCTCGCCGTTCCACCTGAACTGGAGCAGGTCCCTGGAGTGAGTGGCCACTGGGACCGTCAGGTAGGCATCCTTCAGGTCCAGCTTTACCATCCAGTCCCCAGGAACTAACAAGTCCCGAAGAAGATGGATCCCCTCCATTTTGAAATGCCGGTAGCGAACTACCGCATTCAGCGCGCGTAGATTGATAACTGGCCTCATCTGTCCACACTTCTTCTGGACAAGGAAGATATTGCTGATCACAGCCGCCCGTGACGGGGACGCTCGTTCGATCGCCCGCTTCTGTCTGAGGGAGCACAACTCCGCGTCGACAAGAGCGCAATCTGGGTGTGACAGGGGGACAAGTGGCGGGGAGGGAACAAGGTAGGGAGACCCCGTGAGCTCTATGTGAAATCCCTTGACCGTGGTAAGGACCCACGGGTCTGAGGTAATGAGACTCCAAGCGTGGGAAAAGCGCTGGAGTCTGCCCCCTACACAAGGCACCATAGAATCCCCGATCTGGGGAACACTTACCCAAGGGTCTGCGATGGTTGGGGTTGCCCCGGAAGGAGCGAGAACGCCACTGATTTCCTCTGGAGGCGAAGAAGGGAGACGGGTTACGTTGCTCCTGGAAGGATGGACGATGTCCACCAAAACCTCTATTTGCTCCACGGGCCTGGAAACTAGCACGGCCGGACAGGCGGCCCCTACCACTGCCGGCCCAATGAGAGACCCGACCCTGGAATACTCTGCGCATCGAGCTCTTGGCCTTGTCAAGCGCAGTAAAGGTGCCCACAAAACGACTCATGTCTTTAATGAAAGACTCGCCGAAAAGGAGGCCCTGGGCCTCCTTTCCCGCTTCAGTGAGCGCTAGATTAGCCAGCTTCAGGTCTATCTTGAATAAGATTGACTTGCGCCTCTCAATCGCCACTGCCGTATTGGCGTTACCGGTAAGGCAAATGGCCCGCTGGGTCCAGCCCCGTAATTCCTCGGGGTCTATTTGGGATCCCTCATTCCTAGCCGTCTCGGCCATCTCCAAGATCTTGGTCAGTGGACCAAGGACATCTAAGATCTTGTCCTGGCAGCTGCGGAGAGCTGAATCCAGGCCTTTCTTTGAGTTCCAGCCAGTCTTGGCCAGAAATTGCGCCATCTTGGGGTCTACTATTGGGGTGTCACACACCTTATTGGGTACTACTGGTCTGGGACATTCTGCCCTGAGCTTATTACGTGACTCGCGGGTAAGCGAGTGACGGACCCAATGCTCTAAGTAAGCCCCCACATGGGGAGAGGGGAGCCATTCTGCCGAACGCGGGTGATGTAAGGACTCAGGGTCGAACATAGGTTCTCCTGAGTCATCTAACACGACTTTAGAACGGTTAGCATAGCTAGAGGACGCCACATCCTTGGCAGAGGAGGCCGCCGTAGCGGAAGTCGAGGGGCCCTGAATTGGGGGGGTGACATCCTCCTCTGTCCCGTAATCCATGTCTGCAAATGCCTCCTCGTCTGAAGCTCTATCAGAGTCAGACAATTCCGGTAATTGCGCTCTTGCGCATTTCCATGCCCGCGCCCGTTCTGCCTGGCGGGAATAGGCCCTTTTCCGTGAGCTAAGCACGGTCTCTGGGGTGGCAAGATGCGCACCAGTCACAAGCTCCTGTGTCGCAGGAGGGTCATTAGAGGTAGGCTGCAGTGTGGCAATGGGGTCCTGCAAAGGTACAGTGAGAGGTGGGACGGACAGAGCCTGGGTAATGGTTTGTGAGAGAATGGATGACATGGAGCCCATGGCTGCCATAATCGCATCCGATACAGAGCGCTGCAGGGCCAGCGCCTGTGCATCCACCTCAGTGGAGAGACATCCCTCAGAGGGTGAGGGGGGCCTACTGGCCGTCTGAGGGGGAGTAGTTGATGACATCCCTACAAACTGGCCTGATTGAACTGTAAACCGCACTAATATTAAACCCACAGGGTGGGAAGAGGTCAACTGAGAGAAGCGCTGCAGTGTCAAAAGCAGGGGAGCAGGAGCCGCCGACCGAGCCGTGTGTAGTGGCCGAATGTCTGGAGGAAGCAGGAAGTGCTGTAGCTCCGCACCCAAAAGCCCGCGAATCGCGGCAGCCAATCCCAAGATGGCCGCCGAGATCTTGCGAGATCTCGCGGCCCCACCGCTCCGGGAGCGTCAGGGATGGTACGGCGGTACAAGGGGACAGAGGACCCGCCCACCGAGCACCGGGAGCCGCGCTAACAAGCCGGTAGGTCCATAAGGGTCCGACTTAGTTGGGCAGGGTAGCGAACTCTCCCTGGGATAAGGGAGTAGGAAAAAGAAAAAGGGGGGCATATGCGGGAAAGCGTCCCTGGAAGCATCTAGCGTGGTGATAAGCGCAAGGGACTAGAGTAGCCGCCTCAGCCAGAGGCAGGCGCAAAAAAACAACAAATAGGGGCGCTGCAGGCAAGCAGGGTTAGTCACCCTGGGGTATACAGCGCACAATAGACACCAAACATCAATGACATAAGCAAAGAAGAAGATGTACTTAACTTGGTGGCAGCAGCAAAGAAAGAGGAAGTCACAGAGGAAGAGCGGCCTATTATAGGGGCCAGTGGGGAGGGACCTTGGTTGCTATGGTTCCTTATATGTAAATTTTTTCTCTTTGCTGCTATTGGTGGTTCAGTAAAGAAGGAGAAAGCAATACGAAGCCTCCGTGTCTTGCTGTAAAACTCAGGATCAGTACAGGATAAGTAATGTATATACACAGTGACTCCACCAGCAGAATAGTGAGTGCAGCTCTGGAGTATAACACAGGATATAACTCAGGATCAGTACAGGATAAGTAATGTATGTACACAGTGACTCCACCAGCAGAATAGTGAGTGCAGCTCTGGAGTATAACACAGGATATAACTCAGGATCAGTACAGGATAAGTAATGTAATATATGAACACAGTGACTTCACTAGCAGAATAGTGAGTGCAGTTCTGAAGTGTATTACAGAATGTAACTTGGGATCAGTGCATGTGATGCAATGCAATGTATGAGCATAGTGACTCCAGCAGAATAATGACTGCAGCTCTTAAGTATATATATATATATATATATATATATATATATATATACACTGCTCACAAAAATAAAGGGAACACAAAAATAACACATCCTAGATCTGAGTTAATTAAATATTCTTCTGAAATACTTTGTTCTTTACATAGTTGAATGTGCTGACAACAAAATCACACAAAAATAAAAAAATGGAAATCAAATTTTTCAACCCATGGAGGCCTGGATTTGGAGTCACACTCAAAATAAAAGTGGAAAAACCCACTACAGGCTGATCCAACTTTGATGTAATGTCCTTAAAACAAGTCAAAATGAGGTTCAGTAGTGTGTGTGGCCTCCACGTGCCTGTATGACCTCCCTACAACGCCTGTGCATGCTCCTGATGAGTTGGCAGACGGTCTCCTGAGGGATCTCCTCCCAGACCTGGACTAAAGCATCTGCCAACTCCTGGACAGTCTGTGGTGTCTGTGGTGGATAGAGCGAGACATGATGTCCCAGATGTGCTCAATTGGATTCAGGTCTGGGGAACAGGCGGACCAGTCCATAGCATCAATGCCTTCGTATTGCAGGAACTGCTGACACACTCCAGCCACATGAGGTCTAGCATTGTCTTGCATTAGGAGGAACCCAGGGCCAACCGCACCAGCATATGGTCTCACAAGGGGTCTGAGGATCTCATCTCGGTACCTAATGGCAGTCAGGCTACCCTCCAAAGAAATGCCACCCCACACCATTACTGACCCAATGCCAAACCGGTCATGCTGGAGGATGTTGCTGGCAGCAGAACGTTCTCCACGGCGTCTCCAGACTCTGTCACGTCTGTCACATGTGCTCAGTGTGAACATGCTTTCATCTGTGAAGAGCACAGGGCGCCAGTGGCGAATTTGCCAATCTTGGTGTTATCTGGCAAATGCCAAACGTCCTGCACGGTGTTGGGCTGAAAGAACAACCCCCACCTGTGGACGTCGGGCCCTCATATCACCCTCATGGAGTCTGTTTCTGACCGTTTGAGCAGACACATGCACATTTGTGGCCTGCTGGAGGTCATTTTGCAGGGCTCTGGCAGTGCTCCTCCTGTTCCTCCTTGCACAAAGGCGGAGTAAGCGGTCCTGCTGCTGGGTTGTTGCACTCCTACGGCCTCCTCCACGTCTCCTGATGTACTGGCCTGTCTCCTGGTAGCACCTCCATGCTCTGGACACTACGCTGACAGACACAGCAAACCTTCCTGCCACAGCTCACATTGATGGGCCATCCTGGATAAGCTGCACTACCTGAGCCACTTGTGTGGGTTGTAGACTCCGTCTCATGCTACCACTAGAGTGAAAGCACCGCCAGCATTCAAAAGTGACCAAAACATCAGCCAGGAAGCATAGGAACTGAGAAGTAGTCAGTGGTTACCACCTGCAGAACCACTCCTTTATTGGGGGTGTCTTGCTAATTGCCTATAATTTCCACCTGTTGTGTGTCCCATTTGCACAACAGCATGTGAAATTGATTGTCACTCAGTGTTTCTTCCTAAGTGGACAGTTTGATTTCACAGAAGTGTGATTGACTTGGAGTTACATTGTGTTGTTTAAGTGTTCCCTTTATTTTTTTTGAGCAGTGTATATATATATATCATCCTGAGGACAGCCACAAGAAGGAAGAGATGGGACCAAGTACTTCACTGGAGCAGATACTTATATAGTGAGGCATTGGATGGTTTGAATCACCAACACTAGTGAAGAGTAGTAGACAAAATGATAGCCTTCCCCTTTAACACTCATCATTCAATTCAAATAAAGAAGGATAGTCTCAGTTTTATATTTCACCAATGACATAATTTGCAGACATGCAGGTTTTTTTTTATGTGCATCTGTTTAGGAGCAGTTATAGACATTCACACACTTCAACTGTTTACATATATTTATTTGATTGTAATTAATATTAGAAGATTTAAAGTAGTCATTAAGTAGGAAAGTACAATATCAATATTAGTCATAGAGTAATATATTGTAATTACGTGTTACCTTACAAGATTAGCTTGTAGAAGATCTTAATGTAAATTAATACTGAATACATAGCTCGAGAAGAGCGGCAAATGACTCATATTATAACACATAGAAAATATGGGTTACTGCTTTTCATTAGGGCAGTGCCAAGGGTGAGTAAGAAGTGTATTCTCTTGACATGCTGGTCTTTTACCTTTTGACTTGGTGGAAGTGAAATCTTGAACTGCATTGGATATACATTAGTGTTGAGCGAATCAAACTCCACGAAAGGGAATTTGATCCAAAGTTCAGGGAAAATTTGTTTTGTTGCAAAGCCGAATTTCCTCGTGCTTTGTGGTAGCGAATTGATTTTCCCTGAATGGCGGTAAAAAAAATAACAAAAAATCATACTTACCTAAACTATTTGAGCGTGAAGAGCTGGCCATCTTGATTAAGGACCCTGCTCAAAATCCCATGCCCGGTGACGTATGACGGCACCACGCTGGCCGACTTGGTGACATCATCATGGGCCGCTCGAGATTTTGCACTGGATCTGCAATCAAGATTGTGGTGGCGATATCTTCACGATCAAATGGATGAGTTATTTTATTTATATATTTTCTTATTTTACTCTTTAATATAAATGTCAGATGCAGCAATCAGCTATGAATTTGGCATCTGAGGGGTTCAATGACAGGGAACGGTGCAATCGCTGCTTCCTGTCATTGCACCCACTATTTACACAGAAATGCGCTTTATGACAAAGTAATTCATCACAAACCAAATTTTTTTTTTAAGATTCAGTGAAGCGCGTTAGATGCACACTTACCAAAAAACTGTGGTGCAAAGAGACTGTTCAGCAAGCAGGGTCAAAACCTGGAGAGACAGATAGTGAAAACACATGTGATGCGGGGTTAATCCAGAAACAAGCAACAGTAAGTGAATGGTTAATACAGAAAGCAAGCCACAGTCAAATTACCAGGAGTTCCAAAGCAGTAGTACTGAGTAGAAAAAACACAGGAGCCATGAGAAACAAAATCATAGGCAATTGCAATCGCCTCTAGTCTGGAGCTTAATATGCACTGTCTAAGCAAAAGTAGTTTAGAACAATAAATGGGTGTCACCTGGTAAAATGAACATACTTCATGGGAATACATTTCAATTTAATTCTCTTCTTAGAAAAACATTCCGGTGAAAGGAAATAGCAGCCAAGTAATTGTTATAAACATAGAGTATACCTGTAATTCTGTAACTCTTCTCAGTATTAAACTGATGCAAAAATTTGTGGAAGAAGGTGAAGGATAATTAGACTTTGCTTGATTCAGCCATGCTGTGTTTGGTCAACCATCTTGACTATCCTATTGAGCATTGTATAATGTTCAAGCTCACGTACATGAAGTATTTAATGTTGGCATATTCCCATCTTTGTATTAATTAGGTGTCTTGTAAATCCTCTCCTGAGCCAAGAGCCAAGAAGGAATTATCTTGTTCCTGTATCTTCAGGCTTCTAACACTGTATTTCTACATGTCCCTGATGGGACCTCGAAGAAGCATTATTGTGAGAAACAGAAGATCACAACCCTTTTAGTGTGGCTCTGACAACCAGCCAACATTTGACAGGTTGGCCAATCAGAGATTTGAGACACTAAGCCATTATGGCCTCTGGCTTGGCATCCAGTAAGGGAGAGTCGAGGGTATATGCCAGGAAATACTAGGTCAGTGCCTGTGATTGTGTATTGTGTCCTGGCTCCCTTGTGTGTTTTTGTGCTTTACTGCATTCTGATGACCCTGACAACAGTGATGTGTTTTTATGTTTTCTCCCTAAACTCTGTATCTGCTTGTTAACCCTCTGCATACCAAACACTTCTGTTTTGAACTTCAGCTTGTTTTGCTTCTAACCTCTCGTCTGCTGATTTGACTGTATCCTTTCCTCCTGGTTTTATTTTTGACTTGTTTATTTGTTCTTTCTGCTTTCTGTCACTTTACTCTGCAGACACAACTTGGGTCCCTAACAATGAAATCCATCCTGTTTTGCAGCAGGCTCTGGTGAATGCCAAGAAGTAGCCTAAGTCTTCTTCTACATGAGCGATACAGATTGTGTCAGGATCTGTTCAGGAAGAAACTGATGGATTTGCACGCATGTTCAATCAGTTGTGCCTGCGATTGCATCCAGTGTTTGCGTTTTTTCCTTCCAGATGTTATTTAGATTGCATGCGTTTTTACGCCCATGGAAAAACAATTGAAGAATAACAATCTACTGTACATCTCCTAGCAAAAATCAGTGAAAAACACATTGCATCTGGAAGCCTACTGTTTTTCACACAAGACTCATTCTCTTATAAGGATTCAGAGCTGCAAGAAAAACTTACAATATAGAACGTGCTGTGATTTTTTCTGAACCAGTGAAGATCAGTAATGAATACTGTAATTCTCATGTGCACAGACCCATTGATATAAGTGGGTCAGGAATCAGTCTAGATGCTATGCGTTCATCCAGACAGAAAACTTGCTTGTGCGAAACAGCGCAAAGGCCTGTATCAGATTATCAGACAGTTTTTCTGACCAATCATTGGTCGGATGGCCTATTACACACAAAGATCTTCTGTTAGACACACCAACTATTGTTATGATTGGACAGATATTGGTCAGATAATCTGTTGGTGTAATACAGGTCTTAGCCTCTGCTAACCGGATTGGTGTCTGATGACAGCTGCTTTGAGTTTGTTGGCTATTATTCTGGCCAGTGGTCGCTAGTTCATTAATTACATAATCACAGTCACAAATATTTTCTCCATCACTGAACAGATTTGAATGTTGTTTGAGGAAACGTAGGTATTGACACAGTTGGTCCAAGAACTTGCTCAGAGGGCTCAACCCCAAGAGGCTGCGTAAGCACAAGGTGTTACTCCTATGAACTTGCCAGCCCCAGTAGAACCCAATGTGAATCTTCCTGATATTTCTTCTGGAAATAAAAAATCCTTTGTTACTTTCTGGGAATGCTGCAAATTATATTTTTGTCTAAAGGTGGATATAGATGGAGCAATTCTGCAGTCTTCCCAACAGTCGGCTGCTCGTTCACTGGAGGAGACACATTTACATGCAGCGATCCCCTTCACTGTATGAGGACAAGGAATCACTATTGCGATCTCTCGTCCTCATATAGATTCATGGTTTCTGAGCAGCAGATCGCTGTTTAGAACGCACGATCTGCTGCCATGAAACTATGATCGGTGGTGCCCGCATGAACGACCGGATAAGCCGATGAACGAGCATTTCTTGATCAGTGGCACATTTACACGGGCAGATTGTCAGGAACGACCATTCGCAGGAACGGTTGTTCCCGATAATCTGGGCTATTGTTGGCTCGTGTAAATGCAGAAAGTTGGGGCTCATCATGTCTCTTCTGCAGGGAGATCTGGGCCTTCTCCTGGAACCCTTTTGCTCCTGAACTTTAATCTGTAGAAACATTTTTTGAAGCTTTAGGACTTTCCAGATCGGATTGATGTAGCTGAAGATCTCCACACCCTTCGTTAGGATCATCGTCCTGTTGAGAAGTTTTGTTCTGACTTTAGAAGATGGTCAATAGCCAAGAACCCTGCTTCCATTTTTGCTAAGGTCTGTTGGACATACTAAAAATCTTCTGGTAAATTGTTTACAACCCATGTCTTTTGAGGAGGTCATGACTTTAAACATCTAACTTGGCTGACATCTAAGAGAGTTCAAGAAGCCGGTACTCCATTGTCTTTCACTTAGTCTAAACCTATGACACATCCTGAGTCATCTGAGGAACCCATGTATTTGCATTCCACCTTGTCTTTCCAGGTTCAGAGAATTTTGTAGGGACATTGGGGACTGTGCCTCTATAGAATCAAGAACTGCACCAAAATCATATGATGTTAAACTCCAGCGCCTAGGTGATTCTTAGGAAGAACAACTAAATGGGTGGGTATTTCTGATTTATTGTAAGAGACTTCTTTTGCCTATTAGTATTCCATATGTTATCTATTATCTTATGACATCTATTTATTGTGGGTCTGCATCTAATCTTCCAAGAAGGCTGTGGTGGCGATAAGTGGGCCATAATCCCTTCGGCCAAGACTGCATTGGTTGGCGGAGGCTTGGGGCCTCCTGTCTGGCGGTGGCTGGGGTGCCTTTCATGGTTAATGGTTGGCAGGGTGCAAGGCACGAGGGCAGGTTTCGAGGGGCAGCGGATCATGGAGGCAATGACCCGACTAGCAGGCTATGACAAACAACAGGCTCTTTACTGATGATGATGGGTGGCACAGTGCAAATGTAAGCACAGTTCTGACATATATAACAATGCAGGGTATACACTCACCTAAAGAATTATTAGGAACACCTGTTCTATTTCTCATTAATGCAATTATCTAGTCAACCAATCACATGGCAGTTGCTTCAATGCATTTAGGGGGGTGGTCCTGGTCAAGACAATCTCCTGAACTCCAAAATGAATGTCAGAATGGGAAAGAAAGGTGATTTAAGCAATTTTGAGCGTGGCATGGTTGTTGGTGCCAGACGGGCCGGTCTGAGTATTTCACAATCTGCTCAGTTACTGGGATTTTCACGCACAACCATTTCTAGGGTTTACAAAGAATGGTGTGAAAAGGGAAAAACATCCAGTATGCGGCAGTGGGCAAAAATGCCTTGTGAATGCTAGAGGTCAGAGCAGAATGGGCCGACTGATTCATGCTGATAGAAGAGCAACGTTTACTGAAATAACCACACGTTACAACTGAGGTATGCAGCAAAGCATTTGTGAAGCCACAACACGCACAACCTTGAGGCGGATGGGCTACAACAGCAGAAGACCCCACCGGGTACCACTCATCTCCACTAAAAATAGGAAAAAGAGGCTACAATTTGCACGAGCTCACCAAAATTGGACTGTTGAAGACTGGAAAAATGTTGCCTGGTCTGATGAGTCTCGATTTCTGTTGAGACATTCAAATGGCAGAGTCCGAATTTGGCGTAAACAGAATGAGAACATGTATCCATCCTCTGATGGCTACTTCCAGCAGGATAATGCACCATGTCACAAAGCTTGAATCATTTCAAATTGGTTTCTAGAACATGACAATGAGTTCACTGTACTAAAATGGCCCCCACAGTCACCGGATCTCAACCCAATAGAGCATCTTTGGGATGTGGTGGAACGGGAGCTTCATGCCCTGGATGTGCATCCCTCAAATCTCCATCAACTGCAAGATGCTATCCTATCAATATGGGCCAACATTTCTAAAGAATGCTATCAGCACCTTGTTGAAACAATGCCACGTAGAATTAAGGCAGTTCTGAAGGCAAAAGGGGGTCCAACACCGTATTAGTATGGTGTTCCTAATAATTCTTTAGGTGAGTGTATATTGTTAGGGGTTATGATCGGGATCGCCTTCGCCGTGGTCAAAGGACACTTGTCTGTTCCATCCAATTCAGATCAAACAGCGAGGAATAAGCTGACTTGTAGCCAGGTTTATTGATAACAGCAAAAGAAAACCTTGCCTGTCCGGCACTTACTATACATTTGATGTCCGTGCCTACCTGCTGGAGGGCTTTTCCCTCTCAGCTCACAAAACAAGACTTTCAGCAACCTTTTAGTCACGTTTGGCTCACACACCCCAGGGCAGAGAGAGACTGACCTCCTGGCTCTGTTATATCCCCACCCTCAGTGCAGCTTCATTAATTATCTCATAGGTGAGAGTCTTCCACCTGCTACTTCACATAGGAGAGGAATCTTGGAAAAATATACCTCCATTCCACCACCAATCCTGCATTGGTGTCACATACCCGCTCCCCCCCTCTGCTCAGGCAAGTGGTACTGAGCAACTGAAACCAACAGACGTTGCGGCAACATATAGATGCTGTGTGTAGGGGTGACAGAGAGGTTCACATGATGTTCCATTGCAAGTTTTATCACTAGAGAAAAGGAGACCTGGAACAAGATGCTATACAGTTTGGGCACTCCTGGTCAAAATTACTATTAAGGAGTGTGAACAGTTAAGCAAGTTGAAGACAAAATGATCTCCTAAAGGCATTACGTTAAAGATAAAACACTCTTTTAAGCAACAACAGTGTATTATTTTGGTTTTGTACAATTTTAGGGTCCATTCACACGCGGAATCCGCAATACACCTGGCCGGCACCCCCAACAGAACTGCCTATTGCGGACAAGAATAGGACATGATTTATTTTTTTGCGGAGTCGCGGCCCGGAAGTTCGGGGCCGCGGCCTGCAAATGCGGATGCGGACAGCACACTGTGTGCTGTCTGCATCCTTTCCATTCCCATAGAGAATGAATGGGTGTGCTCCCATTCCACAAAATTGCGGAATGGATGCAGACTTATTTGCCGACGCGTGAATGGACCCTTAGAGTGAAAAAGGAAAGGGGTACCTTGCAAAAGTGTGGGAACCCAAAGAGATTTCAGCACTCAGATAACTGTGAACGAGGTCTTAGACCTTAAATAGCCTCTTAGGGTTAAGGCTTGTTCAGGATCATCGGAAAGGCCAGGCGATGAAAATTTCAAAACTTTATAAATACCCATAATAATAGAACTCTTTGGCCACAATAAGCAACGGAATATTTGGAGAAAAAAGAGCAGAGAATTTCTCAAAAAGAACACCTCTCCAACCATTAAGCATGGGGGGGATCAGTCATGCTTTGGGGTTGTGTTGCAGCCGATGGCTTCACTGGTGGCGGGAAGAACGGATTCAAAGAAATTCCAGCAAATTCTAGAAGCAAACATAACACCAAGTGTAAAAAAGCTGAAGTTGAAATGAGAATGGCTTCTACAAATGACAATGATCCTAAACATACCTCAAAATCCACAATAGACTAACTCAAAAGGCACAAGCTGAAGGTTTTTCCATTGCCCTCATCTGAACATTGATCGCAAAACAGCAGTACATGCAAGATAGCCCAGGAATCTCACAGAACTGGGAGTCTTTTGTAAGGAAGAATGGATGAAAATCCCTCGAACAAGAACTGAAAGACTCCTGACTGACTACAAAACTGTTTACAAGCTGTGATACTTGTCAAAGGGGGTGCTACTAGGTACTAACTATGCAGGGTGCTCAAAGTTTTGCTTTGGGCCCTTTTCCTTTTTTAGTATTTTGAACATATAAAACATGAAACGCAGTGTAATGAAGATAAAGCGGTGCTTGAACAGAGAGCCGCCTTCTCTTCCAACAGCTGATCGCCAGGGCTGCCAGGTGTCGGACCCACGCCGATCAGATATTGATGACCTATCCTAAGGGCCGGTCATCAATATTAACGTCTGGACAGCACCTTTAACTGTTCACAGTAACAGTCATTTTGACCAGGGGTGCCCACCCTTTTGCTTGCCACTGTACAGAATATGACGGGATGTATCTTGCTTCATCAATTATAATACACATTGCGTATATTGGTGCATAATAAGAAAGTCTAGTAATAATCAGTGTACATGAGAGCAATGAGCCAGTCTGCAGTGACGTAGGCTTGTACTTTGTATATCACATTAATATGGTAATATCATATAACTAGTGCAACACCCTGTTCTCTTCCGGGTCTGTGCTTCTTCTGCAATGATATCAGTGCTCGGCTTTGCATAGTAAATAGGTACATAGTTGCAATAGGTACATTTCTTAACATAGATTTAAAGGGTTGGTCTAGTTTAGTCTGGTCAAAACCTTCTCATGTCTTCATTTAGGACAGGAATACCCAACCCGCAGCCCTCCACCTGTTGCAAAGCTACAACTTCCAGCATGCCCAGACAGCCTACAGTTATCAGGGCATGCTGGGAGTTGTAATTTTGCAACAGCTGGAGGGCCACAGGATAGGCATCCCTGCTTTAGGATATATGAATATAATAAAGATGAGATCCATTAAAGGGAGCCTGTCACTGTGAACTTCACTGATACACCAGGCACAATACCTTTCACGACCACATCTGTGTTATGGTATCGCTCCCCGCAGGTCCTTTGGCAGGTTTTCTTCAATAAAGACGGGAGCTGATGGCCTCTCCGTGACCAAGTGGATGTGGTGAGTATAATTTTTTTTGTAACCCCTGAATTTAGACAATCCCTTTAATTTTTTAATAACTTTCTTGGTGGTTGATAAAAAACATCAATACTTTCACTGAATTTATACGTTGTATATTTTGTGACATTCAGTTTGCGGAGTAAATAACATGATAACTACTCTCTGAGGCAATATGATTTATATATATATATATATATACACACAGGTGAAACTCGAAAAATTAGAATATCGTGCAAAAGTTCATTTATTTCAGTAATGCAACTTAAAATTTGAATATTGTGAAAAGGTTAAATATTCTCGGCTCAAAGTGTCAGACTCTAGTCAGCTAATTAATCCATACCCCCTGAGCAAAGGGGACCTGAGATCGTGACTTTGGGGTTTCATAAGCTGTAAGCCATAATCTTTCAAATTATAACAAATAAAGGCTTGGAATATCTCGCTTTGCATGTAATGAGTCTATCTCATATATTAGTTTCACCTTTTACATAGTAACATAGTACATAAGGCCGAAAAAAAAAAAACATCTGTCCATCCAGTTCAGCCTGTCATCCTGCAGGTTGATCCAGAGGAAGGCAAAAAAAAAACTGAGGTAGAAGCCAATTTTCCCCACTCAAGGGGGAAAACATACCATCAGGCAATCTGAATAATTCCCTGGATCAACGACCCCTCTCTAGTATCCATAGCCTGTAATATTATTACACTCCAGAAACACATCCAGGCCCCTCTTGAATTCCTTTATTGAACTCCCCATCACCACCTCCTCAGGCAGAGAGTTCCATAGTCTCACTGCTCTTACCGTAAAGAATCCTCTTCTATGTTTGTGTACAAACCATCTTTCCTCCAGACGCAGAGGATGTCCCCTCGTCACAGTCACAGTCCTGGGGATAAATAGATGATGGGATAGATCTCTGTACTGACCCCTGATATATTTATACATAGTAATTAGATCTCCCCTCAGTCGTCTTTTTTCTAAAGTGAATAACCCTAATTTTGATAATCTTTCAGGGTACTGTAGTCCCCACATTCCAGTTATTACTTTAGTTGCCCTCCTCTGGACCCTCTCCAGCTCTGCTATGTCTGCCTTGTTCACAGGAGCCCAGAACTGTACACAGTACTCCATGTGTGGTCTGACTAGTGATTTGTAAAGAGGTAGGACTATGTTCTCATCACAGGAATATTTGCCCCTTTTAAAGCAACCCATTATCTTTTTGGCCTTGGCGGCAGCTGCCTGACACTGGTTTTTGCAGCTTAGTTTGCTGTTTATTAGAATTCCTAGATCCTTTTCCATGTCAGTGTTACCGAGTGTTTTACCATTTAGTATGTACGGGAGACTTGCATTATTCCTTCCCATGTGCATAACTTTACATTTGTCAGTGTTAAACCTCATCTGACACTTATCTGCCCAAGCCTCCAATCTATCCAGATCCCTCTGTAGTAGTATACTGTCCGCTTCAGTGTTAATTACTTTACACAGTTTAGTGTCATCTGCAAAAAATTATATTTTACTATGCAAGCCTTCTACAAGATCATTAATAAATATATTGAAGAGAATAGGGCCCAATACTGACCCCTGAGGTACCCCACTAGTGACAGTGACCCAATCTGAGTATGTACCGTTAATAACCACCCTCTGTTTTCTATCACTCAGCCAGTTACTTACCCACATACAGACGTTTTCTCCCAGTCCGAGCATTCTCATTTTATATAGTAACCTTTTATGCGGTACAGTGTCAAATGCTTTGGAGAAGTCCAGATATACGACATCCATTGATTCGCCGCTGTCAAGTCTAGAGACCTCCTCATAGAATCTGATTAAATTAGTTTGACATGACCGATCCCTCATGAAGTCATGCTGATATGGCGTTATTTGATTATTTTTATTGAGGTTCTACAAACAGTTTACCCACGACAGATGTTAAACTTACCGGCCTATAGTTTCCAGGCTCTGTTTTCGGACCCTTTTTGAATATTGGCACCACATTTGCCATGCGCCAATCCTGTGGGACATTCCCTGTCAGTATAGAGTCTGCAAAAATCAGAAATAAGGGTCTGGCTATGACATTACTTAATTCTCTTAGGATACGGGGGTGTATGCCATCCGGTCCTGGCAATTTGTCTATTTTAATCCTTTTAAGACGCCGATGTACTTCGTCCTGGGTCAGACAGGACACTTTTATTGGGGAATTTACATTCTGCATTTTATGTAAAGGGCCGACACCTTCAGATTTATACTTTTTACCATTTATGTAATTGAAGAACATTTTAGGGTTAGTTTTACTCTCTTTGGCAATTAATCTCTCGGTCTCTAGTTTGGCTGCTTTTATTTGTCTTTTACATATTCAATTTTTTCCTTATAGTTTTTCAGTGCTTCCTTCCGTTTTAGTGATTTAAATGCTTTCTTTTTGTCATTTATTGCTTTCTTTACAGTTCTATTTATCCACATAGTTTTTTTCTTGTTCCTTAACCTGTTATTCCCATAAGGTATGTACCTCTCACAGTTAGATTTTAGAATGCTTTTAAAAAATATCCAATTTTGAGGCTGTATTTTTATTTTTGAGGACTTTGTCACAGTTAGTTAGGCCTATGGCCTGTCTTAGTTGGCTAAATTTTGCTGTTTTGAAATGTGGTATTCTTGTTCCTCCCTGAAGAAACAATATTTTGAATTACAATTGGAAGGTTATTACTTTATGTCATTTATTTTCAAAAACCGCAGCACTCACTTGTCTTCAATTATGCAGGATTTATTCACCAACACAATGCAACGTTTTGACCGTCGCATCGAAACGTCGCATTGTGTTGGTGAATAAATCCTGCATAATTGAAGACAAGTGAGTGCTACTTTTTTTAAAATATAAATGACATGTTGAAGGGGGAGCTTCAGACTGGCTCCCAACACTGCCGGCACCACCACTAGAAAGGTTCTGCATTTACCATTTTTTCATTGTGCTGCTACAAACTTTTCCTTTTTTCTATTATTACTTTATGGTCACTATTTCCCAGGTGTCCCCCAACCTGCACATCTGTTGGTTTTGTCCGGTCTATTGGTTAATACTAAGTCCAGTATGGCCGTCCCTTTAGTCGGGTCCTGAACCAGTTGAGAAAGGTAATTGTCTTTGGTTATTGCCAAGAACCTGTTTCCCTTATGAGATGTACAGGCTTCAGTTTCCCAGTCTATATCTGGTAGTTGAAGTCCCCCATAATGACGACATCATTGTGATCTGCCGGCTCGTCTACTTCTCTTAGAAGTATATTTTCTGTGGACTCTGATATATTAGGTGGCTTATAATAAACTCCTAATAGTATATTATTATATTGTTTTCCTCCATATATTTCTACCCACAGTGACTCCACATGTTCATGTCCCTCACGTATATCTTTAGACAGGACTTTACATAAAGGCAGACCCCTCCCCCTCTCCGGTTTTGACTATCTTTTCTAAACAGACTGTAACCCTGTACATTAACCGCCCAGTCATAGCTATCATCCAGCCGTGTCTCAGTTATTCCCACTGTCATAGCTATCATCCAGCCATGTCTCAGTTATTCCCACTATGTCATAGTTCTCCTCACACATCACTAATTCCAGCTCACCAGTTTTATTAGTCAGGCACATTTCTTAAGAGAGATTTAAAGGCTTGGTCTAGTTTAGGCTGGGCAAGTCCTTTCCATGCCTTCGTTTAGGATATATGAAGATAATAGAGAAGAGATCTATCAAAGGGAGTCTGTCTCTGTGAACTTCACTGATAAACCAGGCACAATACCTTTCATTTAGGCTACGACCCTATCTGTGTTACAGTATTCCGATAGTCTGTTCCGGCAGAGGAGCGTACCGTATCATAGCCAGACACTGACGGGGCCTGTCAGATCCACGTTCACTATAATGGTCTCTGATGAGTTCCCAGCATGAATGCCCTGCAGAGTGTAATAAACCTGAAACTGCTCCCAAAAAAGCAATTCGGAAGATACTATAGGGGGGTCATTTATTAAACAGAAATATTTATTAAATTAGGCGTATTTCTGGTGCAAATTGTAACACAAAGGTTCTTCCAGCAATCTGTGAGTTTTCCTAGCTCACGCCAGTTCTAAAAAGGTAAGTGTGGTGTGGGCGGGCCCATCTCATTTACCATTTTCTATGCCTGTTTTAGGCGTAGAAAATGGTCTAAATGTAAGACGGCAAGGAAGATATCTTACATTTAGAAGTGGCAGAGGCTCATGCACACGAACATATTTTCTTTCCGTGTCGGTTCTGTTTTTTTTGGGGGGACCATATGCGGAACCATTTATTTCAATGGGTCCGCAAAAAAAACTGAAGTTACTCCGTGTGCATTCCATTTCCTTTTGTCCGTTATTGTCTGCATTACGGACAAGGACAGGACTGTTGTATTAGGGGCCGGCTGTTCCGTTCCACAAAATACGGAATGCACACAGACGCCATCCGTATTTTTTGCGGATCCGTTTTTTGCGGACTGTAAAATAAATACGGTCGTGTGCATTGATTCTTTACTCTGGCGGATCCACCACTAGTGCAGGGCTTTATTAAGACCGGTGTCTTAAACGCCGGTCTTAATAAATGTGTTCCTATGTGTCCTTATGGAAAGAGCCTAATCACCGTGAGGAGTCTTATATGCCAGACAACCCTCCTCTGGAATTCTGGGAAGAGAGTATGCAAATGAGCTCTTATCAATATCTGACTCCACCAGATGTAAGGGACCTATCCTATAAGTCAATGTGCGACCTTTTAAACAGGCTTTGGGGCATGAACATTGACTTATAGGATAGCTGCCTTACATCTGGTGACATCAGAGGCGGAGCTTGCTAAGAGCTCATTTACATACCCTCTTCCCATATTACACAGGGATGTGTAGACTTTTTATATCCACTGTATATTTTATTGAAAATAACACTAAGCCTGTCAGAATTTTCTGCTCTTCATCTGTCTACTGGTACTGTATCTATTATACATGACTGTGCTTACACTTTGTATTATTGTATTACTTTTCTATTTGTATGAATAAAATAATTTGTTTCGCAACAAGGGATAATTTTAGAACTTTTTGTTTGAAACAAACCATAGCTTCTTCCGTTACCTCTGCGAGTGCATAAGTACCGGCATAAATCTGCCCCCAATAACATAACAAATAGGACAGTACAGTGTGTTATTAACCCCTTGAGAAGACTGTTTTGGGCCTTAGTGACCAAGCAATTTTTTCATCATCGCATTCCAAGCAGGGGAGTAGCTAGAAATGACTGGGCCTCATAGCAAAAAAAATTTATGGGCCCCCCCTCCCCGGATCTCCCACCCCCACATACCTCTCGGACCTCGCCGCCACTTCCGCAGCTCCTCATGCCCTTGCGACGGTTACGCGTAGGTCTGAGCACAGACAGTTGGTCACTGGCAACGCATTTGTGCCAGTGTAGGAAATGTATGAATCTAAATGTCTGTGTATTAAAGAAGATTGGTAAATTGTACAGGGGTCTGTAACACAAGAAGGTGAAAGTACATATTGTGGGGTGTGTATGTGTATTAGACAGAAGGTAGGGATATGTATCTTGTGTAGTTTGGGTATTAGGGAGAGTAAGGGGTATATATCTAGTGCTGATACACGTGTAGGTGAAGAGCCGCTCTGACATAATTCATCTCTTTCATATTATAAGCTCCCCTTATATATAATTTACTTACAGTTCTGAAGACTCAGGGGTGCTGGCTAGCTTAGTCTCAGGGGTGCTGGCAGGCTTGGCCTCAGGGGTGCTTTATAGGCTTGGCCTCACGGGTGCTTTGCAGGCTTAGCCTCAGGGGTGCTTTGCAGACTTGGCCTCAGGGGTGCTGACAGGCTTGTCCTCAGGGGTGCTGACAGGCTTGGCCTCAGCTGTGCTAACAGGCTTGGCCTCAGGGGTGCTGGCAGGCTTGGCCTCAGGGGTGCTTTGCAGACTTGGCCTCAGGGGTGCTGACAGGCTTGTCCTCAGGGGTGCTGACAGGCTTGGCCTCAGGGGTGCTGACAGGCTTGGCCTCAGCTGTGCTGACAGGCTTGGCCTCAGGGGTGCTGGCAGGCTTGGCCTCAGGGGTGCTTTGCAGGCTTGGCCTCAGGGGTGCTTTGCAGGCTTGGCCTCAGGGGTGCTGGCTAACTTGGCCTCAGGGGTGCTTGCAGGCTTGGCCTCAGGGGTGCTGCCAGGCTTTGCCAGGCAGAAGGAGTGTGGGAGATTGTGAGGCATTTTTTTCTCCAAGCTGCTCCGGAAGAAATATATTTTTCATTACACCTCAGGTCAGACCACCAATCAGACCCCCCAATGTTAATCAGACCTCAGCTAACAACCCCAATAAGATCCCCAATGTTAATAAGACCCCAATAAGACCTCAGATAACACCTCAGCTCAGACTCCAATATGAATGACCCCCAATCAGACCTCAGATAAGAGCCCCATGCCTCATAGCAGCCCCCAGTAGCCTTATAGCAGCCACCAGTAGCATTATAGCATCCCCAAGTAGCCTTATAGCAGCCCCCAGTAGCCTCATAGCAGCCCCCAGTGCCTCTCACCAGCCCCCAGTGCCTCTCCACCAGCCCCCAGTGCCTCTCCATCAGCCCCCAGTGCCTCTCACCAGCCCCCAGTGCCTCTCCATTGGCCCCCAGTGCCTCTCACCAGCTCCCAGTCCCTCTCACCAGCCCCCAGTGCCTCTCCTTCAGCCCCCAGTGCCTCTCACCAGCCCCCAGTGCCTCTCCATCACCCCCCAGGGCCTCTCACCAGCCCCCAGTGCCTCTCCATTAGCCCCCAGTGCCTCTCCATCAGCTCCCAGTGTCTCTCCATCAGCCCCCAGTGCCTCTCACCAGCCCCCAGTACCCTCTCCATCAGCCCCCAGTGCGCCCCCTTTCTCATATTAAAATCATTGGTGGGCAGTGCGCCCTCCCCCCCTCCCCTGTATTAAAATCATTGGTGGGCAGTGCGCCCCCCTCCCCTGTATTAAAATCATTGGTGGGCAGTGCAGACCCCCACTCTCGTATTAAAATCATTGGTGGGCAGTTCGCCCCCCCTTCCCCTGTACTAAAATCATTGGTGGGCAGTGCGGACCCCCCCAATAATTGGTGGCAGCGGCTATTCTGATCGGAGTCCCAGCAGTGTAATGCTGGGGCTCCGATTGGTTACCATGGCAGCCAGGACGCTACTGAAGTCCTGTCTGCCATGGCCAGTTACTCTGCAGCATACTTACATGCGTTGTGGCCGCCTGGCGCTCCTTCTCCTTGTAACTCACAGGTCTGTGTGGCGCATTGCTTATGCTTATAGCAATGCGCTGCACAGACCTGTGACGAGTTACAAGAAGGAGGAGCGCCAGGTGGCCACAGCGCATGTAAGTATGCTGCAGAGTAACTGGCCATGGCAGACAGGACTTCAGTAGCGTCCTGGCTGCCATGGTAACCGTTCGGAGCCCCAGCATTACACTGCTGGGACTCTGATCGGAACTGCCGCTGTGGCTCTCCTGGCTTGAGGGGGCCCCGTGGGCCCCCCTGACTTAGGGGCCCGGTCGCAATTGCGACCACTGCGATCCCTATAGCTACACCAGTGATTCCAAGAGTTATAACTTATTTTTCATCGATGTAGCCGTATGGTGGATTGTTTTTTCCGGTTTGGTTTGGTTTGTTTTAAACCGGCTTTCCAGGATTACTATTGTTTTTAACAAGTACAGTGTGCTTACGTAGTTGCTTACCTCATGTACATCATAGCCATACTTTTTTTCAATTTGGACTCTCCTGACTTTTTTTTACTATGTCAACAAATCAATCTGGATTGTTTCCATCCTGTATGTAGCACTTCCTGTTGCTGGATCCAACCAAACCCATTATGCACTTCTCCTTCCTCTGCCACAGCTCTAGCACTGCCCCTAACAACACCAAGCTAGTTTATAGCTCCTCCCACCAACCTAGTAACATAGACACTCCCCTATAACTTCCTTGGAATGGAATGCAAAACAACAGGCTAAAAAAATAAAAAAAATATTGTTATGCCCATGGACATAACATCTCAGGAAGTAAGATAGAGCTACGTGGACATGGTCATGTGATCCCAACCCTGAACGGGAGATACAATAAAGTTAAAAGAAATACATTAGAAAATGAAAGACTCCTTCATAAATTATTATTTTAAGGGATTTTACTCTCAACCATCCCAAATCTATAACTTCTTTATTTTTTTCATTCACATAGCCGTGTGAGGGCTTGTTTTTCACAGAACAAGAAATAATTTGCAATAGCACTATTTACAGTCATGTTAAATGTGTTGGGAAGCGGGAAAGATATTCCAAATGAAGTGGCATTGTAAAAAAACACCATTCTGCCACAATTTTATATGGGTGGTCTTTATACACCATTTCCTATGGTGTAAAACTGACCTGTTAATTTTATTCTCTGGGTCATTACAATTACAATGATACCCCATATGTGTAGTTTTTCTTATGTTTTAATACAGAAAAAAAAAACATAAAATTAATTTTTCCTTTGTATTGCCATATTCCGATCCCCATAACCTTTATTTTTATGTGTACGGAGCTATGTGAGGGCTCCTTTTTTACAGGGCAATCTGTACCTTTCACTGATACCATTATGTGGTGTGTATGACATGATCATTTTTTATTAAATGTTTTGTGGGGTGTGAAGCGACCAAAACTGGCAAATTGGCCATTTTGACTTTTTTCTGTTTTGCTTTTTGACTAGGGTTGAGCGAACCCGAACTGTAAAGTTCGGGTTCGTACCGAACTTTAGGATTTTTTGACCCCGGACCCGAGCCCGAACATTTTAGTAACAGTTCGGGTTCGGGTTCAGTGTTCGGCGCTTTCTTGGCGCTTTTTGAAAGGCTACTAATGGCATGGCTGTGATTGGCCAGTGCAGCATGTGACCCAGCCTCTATATAAGCTGAAGTCATGTAGCGCTGCACGTCACTCTGCTGTTACTAGTGTAGGGACAGGATGCGGCTAGTGATTTCAGGTAGAGAATAGGACTGAATCTTTGTTCAAAACGTGAATCTAACTCAGCGATCTACATACATTTTGTGGTCACACAGAGCCACCAGCACAGCAGAAGAGGGAGCAGGGTGCAAAAGAGGAGCGGCCGTCCTCTAGACAGTACGCCTCCTACTGCCCACCGCAGCAAGGGACCGAGCACACCAAAGCCAGCTCCAAGGAGTTCCCTGGCGTGGCAGTTCTTCAGACAATGTGCTGACGACAAGACACGAGTGGTTTGCACGCTGTGCAATCAGAGCCTGAAGCGAGGCATAAACGTTCTCAACCTGAGCACAACCTGCATGACCAGGCATTTAAATGCAAAGCACGAGCTGCAGTGGAGTAGACACCTCAAAAACCAAGAATAGTCTCTGGCTCCTCCTGCTTCCTCTTCTGCTGCAGACTCGGCCTCTTCATCCACTTCTGGAGTGACAGTGCCACCTGCCACCCTGCAAACAGAGGATCTGCCAGCAACACCACCACCTGGGTCACCAAGCATCTCCACAATGTCCAACAGAAGTGTTCAGCTCTCCATCTCCCAAACACTGGAGCGGAAGAGGAAGTACCCCCCTACCCACCCGCGATCCCTAGCCCTGAATACAGGCATTTCTAAATTACTGGCCTTTGAAATGCTGTCATTCCGTCTGGTGGAGACAGATAGTTTTAAAGGCCTTATGGCGGTGGCTGTCCCACAGTACGTCATGCCCAGCCGCCACTACTTTCCAGGCGAGCCATCCCTTCCCTGCACAACCAAGTAGGGGACAAAATCAGGTGTGCACTGCGCAACGCTATCTGTGGCAAGGTGCACCTGACTACGGATACGTGGACCAGTAAGCACGGTCAGGGACGTTATATCTCCCTAACTGCACACTGGGTAAATGCAGTGGCGGCTGGTCCTGAGGCGGATAGCAGTTTGGCGCATATCCTTCCACCACCGAGGATTGCAGGGCGCTTCAGTTTGCCTCCTGTTGCTTCCTCCTCCTACTCTGCTTCCTCATCCTCTACCAGCTCCTCATCCGGTCAGCGTAACACCTTCACCACCAACTACAGCACAGCCAGGGGTAAACGACAGTAGGCAGTTTAAAAAAGTTTAAAACGTATCTCTTTGGGAGATAAACCCCACACTGCGCAGGAGCTATGGACGGGCCTTGAACAACAGACCGATGAGTGGTTTGTCCCAGTCAGACTTAAGCCCGGCCTGGTGGTGTGCGATAATGGGCGAAATCTCGTAGCAGCTCTGGGACTAGCCGGTTTGACGCACATCCCTTGCCTGGCGCATGTGCTGAATTTGGTAGTGCAGAGATTCCTTAAAAATTACCCCGATATGTCAGAGCTGCTGCATAAAGTGTGGGCCATCTGTGTGCGCTTTCAGCGTTCTCAACCTGCTGCTGCTCGCTTGTCAGCGGTGCAGCGTAACTTCGGCCTTCCCGCTCACCACCTCATATGAGACGTGCCCACAAGGTGGAACTCCTCCTTGCACATGCTGGCCAAACTGTGCGAGCAGCAGCAGGCGATAGTGGAGTTTCAGCTGCAGCGCGCACTGGTGAGTTGTTCGGCGGAACAGCACCACTTCACCACTAATGACTGGGCCTCCATGCGAGACCTGTGTTCCTTGTTGCACTGTTTCGAGTACTTCACCAACATGGCCAGTGCCGATAACGCCGTTCTCAGCATTACTATCCCACTTCTATGCCTCCTTGAAAAAACGCTGCTGGCGATGATGGAAGAGGATGTGGCACAGGAGGAGGAGGAGGAAGAGGGATCATTTTGTAGGGTTTCCGGCCAGTCATTCACAAGTGGCTCCGAGGGTGGGTTCCTGCACCCACAAACGCCAGGTACACAATTGTCCAGCCAGGGCACAGTTCTGGAGGATGACGAGGTGGAGGAGGAGGAGGAGATGGAGGAGGAGGAACCATGTTCACAGCAGAGTGGCACCCAGACCAGCTCATGGCCATCACTGGTGCGTGGCTGGGGGGATACAGAGGACACAGACGTGTACACCTCCCACAGAGGACAGCTTTTAGTTGCCTCTGGGCATCCTGGCACACATGAGTGATTACATGCTGCAGTGTCTCCGCAATGACCGCCGAGTTGCCCACATTCTAACTTATGCTGATTACTGGGTGGTCACGCTGCTGGATCCCTGTTACAAGGACAACGTACAGTCCTTAATTCCCTCACTGGAGCGTGATCGTAAGATGCCTGAGTTCAAGCGCACGCTGGTAGACGCGCTGCTGGTGGCATTCCCACCTGACAGCGGGGGCACAGTGGAAGCACAAGGCGAAGGCAGAGGAGGAGGAAGAGGTCGCCAACGCAGCTGGGGCACCGCCAGCACCTCAGAAGGAAGGGTTAGCATGGCCGAAATGTGGAAAAGCTTTGTCAGCACGCCACAACAACCAGCACCACCAGCTGATATGGAACGTCTTAGCAGGAGGCAGCCTTTCACCAACATGGTGGATCAGTATGTGTGCACACGCCTACACGTACTGAATGACGGGTCTGCCCCCTTCAACTTCTGGGTCTCCAAATTGGGCACATGGCCTGAGCTTTCCCTTTACGCCTTGGAGGTGCTGGCCTGCCCTGCAGCCAGTGCATTATCTGAACGTGTGTTTAGCACAGCAGGGGGCAATGTGGACAAGCTCACGTTCATTAAAATGAACCAGGCATGGATCCCACAGAACTTGTCCGTACCTTGTTCAGAATAGACATTTATACCGGCCTTAACCAACCATTGTTATACTGCAGCGCAATTGCTCATTCTTGTATTTTGGATATTTTACACTCTTTTGGAGTGTACCATAATAATAAAAAAAAATATTTAACCAAAACCAGTGTTGGCTACCTCATCCTCCTCCACCGCAGCTTCCACCTACACCGCTAGGTCCACCGCCTCCTCAATTTCCTACTCCATATGGAACTCCACCTCATAAAAAAAAATTTTTTATTTGTACGTATTTTATTTTATGTCATTTCACTACTTTGTCAGTTACATTTTCTGGTGAAATTCACCAATTTTTGGGTGTATAGTTCCACTGCTATACCTAGTAGACAGTTTTAAAAAAAATATGTCAGTTACATTTTCTGGTGAAATTCACCAATTTTTGGGTGTGATGTAACAGTGCTATACTGAGTAGACAGGTAAAAAAAAAAAAAAAATTTCAATAGTTTTTCTTTGACATTTTCGGGTGACAATAAACAATTTTTTTCTGTCATAGACCCCTTCTCTACCAAGTAGAGAGGTTAATAAATTTCTGTAATTTTTCTGTTACATTCTTGGGTTGACATTATACAATTTTAGACCTGAATAAACCCCTGCTCTGCATGGGTGACAGGGCATAAAATTTCAGAAATTCTTAAATTCTTCTTTAATTGATGCGCGCCACCTCCTTTGATTCAATGCTTAAACTTTAACAAGTTGTCCCACATTTGCTCTTCAATAATTTGTCACACATTTCCGCTTTACTCTTTTGGGCTTCTGTAATTTGCCCCACGTTTGCGCCTCAATAACTTTTCCCATATTTACGCTTTACTCTTTTGGCCCACATTTGGGCTTCTGTAATTTGCCCCACGTTTGCGCCTCAATAACTTTTCCCATATTTCCGCTCAATCCCAAATTTTTTTTATAAATTTATCTCCCCTAAATTTGGTCTCTTTTCTCACGCTCCCTCTCCGGCGTGGACCCCTGATTCGCCGATAACCGTGATCAACATGTTAGGCTCAGAAAAGAACATCGAAAGTTAATAGAGAAGATATCCAAATGGATGGTGGATGTCACTGGGGCACCTCTACATAGGTGACAGGAACATAAATTTAAAAAAATCGTCAATTACATTGTCAGGTGACATTTTTCAAATTTTGCAGGATAGAAACCCCTGCTCTGCATAGTTGAGAGGGAATAAAATTTAATAAATTCTTCATTAATTAATGCGCGCCACATCCTTTCATTAGATGGTTAAACTTTAAAAAGTTGTCCCACTTTTACGATTTAATAATTTGTCCCATAATTCCACTCTATAATTAAAAATTTTAAAAAATTAATCCTCCCTTGGATGTGGTCTCTCATTCTCACGCTCCCTCTCCGACGAGGAACCCTGATTCCCCGCCACCCGTGATCACCATGGTAGGCGCATAAAAGAACATCGAAAGTTGATAGAGCAGATATTAACTTTAATCGTGAACATCACGGGGACGTGCGACATGGTGGGGCAGTAAGTGTGCACACGCCTACACGAACTAACTGACAGGGGTCAGCCACTGCAACTTCTGGGTCTCCAAATTGGGCACATGGCCTGAGCTTGCCCTTTACCCCTTGGAGGTGCTGGCCTACCCTGCAGCCAGTGTATTGTCTGAACGTGTGTTTAGCATGACTGAAGGGAGTTATCACAGGTTATATTTCCCAATGTTTTGGGGTGTATCCTAATAAAAAAAAAAAATATTAAAATTAAAACCAAAAAGCAGTGTAGGCTACCTCCTCCTCCTCCACCGACGCTTCCACCTACACCGCCACATCTACCGCCTCCTCAACCTCCTACTCCATATGGACCTCGTCCTCCTAGATCAAGATTATTATTTTTTATTTTTACGTATTTTATGTTATTTAAAGTCATTTCACTATCCTCATTTGTTTGCAGAGCACTTGCCATGCTCTTAACCACATTTTGATGCCATTTGTAGCCCTCTAGCTCTTTCCCTGACATTTTTACAGCCATTTTAGTGCTCAATAGTTCGGGTCCCCATTGACTTCAATGGGGTTCGGTGTCAAATTTGGTTCCTGAACTCGACCTTTTTTTTGGTGTTCGACCGAACCAGTCGAACCCGAACATCCAGGTGTCCGCTCAACTCTACTTTTGACCTATGGGATAAATATTTTAATATTTTAATAGTACAGGCTTTATCGCCCACAGAGATGCCCATGATGTTAATTATTTAAATTATTCATGTATTTTTTTTTAGTTTTGGGGAAAGGAGGTGGGGGTGATTTTTTTATATATATATATATATATATATATTTTTTTTTTACAAACTTTTTTCTTTTTAATAGTTCCCCTAGGGATCTATACGAAGCAATCATTAGATTGCTTTACTGATAGACTCGAATGCATTAGCAGCAGCGGTCGTGCGAGCAGCATAAGAGACACGGTTCCCCGGAAGCGAGGTAAGCATAGTCTGTGTGAGGGGCCCGGGCATTTGGTGGGAGCGGCATTTTTGGAAATGGATAACCCCTTTAGCTCTTTCTTGTGGGAGGATAGGAAAAACTTCAAGACTACCATTGAGTACCATTTTTATTGAACTTACAAGTGATCTTCTGATCGCTTCTATAATGCACAGTACTTCTTCACCAGTACAGTTTATTATACTGTCAGTACTATACTGACAGACAATCTATCAGGCTGCGCCTAATAGGGCCTACAATGTAAGCAGACCTGGGTAACCTTATTAGTCCCCCGACTATCATGCTAAGTCCCAAGCACCCGCGAAAGAGGTGAGCTTCCTCACTTTAAACCACTTAGATGCCACGGTCACTATTGGCTTCAGCATCAAAGGGGTTCAATGGCCAGGATCGGTGCTTCTGGTGATCTGGATCTTTAGAGCAGGTGACTGGCACTCATCTGAAAGCTGAGCTCCTGATCTACACTGCAAGGGAAACTTGTGCAGCCCAAAAAAATTCAGCCCAGCCTAAAGCCCCTTAGTGACCACCATAAAAATGCCTTTGGCGGTGACTAAGGGATTAAACAGGCTGTTTGTTACCTCTGGCTAGCATTCGTTTACCTGTAGAAATAAATTTTACTGTCAGTCTGTCATTACTGATTCTGTCTTAGTGTTAAAGAGCTTGAAAGGGGTTGGGTCCAGTCCAAGGAGACCACATACATGACTTTCCAGGACAATTTGGAGAATGTTGGTTCCGGTCATATTTCCAGTATTAGGACCAAATAGATTCTGATAAATGTATTGATAGAATTGAATCTGATATGAATTTTAGGGAATTAGCTTATCTCTAGTAAACAGAAGCTAACTGTGATACACTCCTGGGAGATGCATGATGATCACATGTGATGAGTTGCTGCCCACAAATACAAGGGGAACAGACCAGAGCTGCAGAGATGTGAGTATAGAAGCTAAAAAGAGTGAAAATGACACTGGAGAGCAGCATTTTTTTTTTTTTTTTGTATTGATATACTTAACATAACGGGCCACATTTGTATTTGTTGGATAGCTCCTTTCAGAAGTAATAGTCTCTATATGTACTTTGGATGTTGCTGAAAGGAACTGGATTGGGCTGGAACCACTGGGCACATTCACTGTCTCTCCTCAGCACTATAGGCCACTTGACCTCTCTTTACTAGGGATGAGCGAACCCGAACTGTATAGTTCGGGTTCGTACCGAATTTTGGGGTGTCCGTGACACGGACCCGAACCCGAACATTTTCGTAAAAGTCCGGGTTCGGGTTCGGTGTTCGGCGCTTTCTTGGCGCTTTTTGAAAGGCTGCAAAGCAGCCAATCAACAAGCGTCATACTACTTGGCCCAAGAGGCCATCACAGCCATGCCTACTATTGGCATGGCTGTGATTGGCCAGTGCACCATGTGACCCAGCCTCTATTTAAGCTGGAGTCACGTAGCGCCGCACGTCACTCTGCTATGATCAGTATAGGGAGAGGTTGCAGCTGCGACGTTAGGGCGAGATTAGGCAGATTAACTCCTCCAAAAGACTTCATTCTGTGATCGATCTGCAGCTGTGGATCATTGAAGTGCTATTATTGACTTGCTCACTTTTTTGAGGCTGCCCAGAGCGTTTTTAGATCACTTTTTTTCTGGGGTGATCGGCGGCCATTTTGTGACTTGTGGTGCGCCAGCACGAGCTATCACCAAGTGTATTTAACCATCGATAGTGTGGTTATTTTGTGCTATATCCTACATCAGCTGCAGGCTGAGCCTGTGTCACCGAAGTGCATTTAACCATCAACAGTCTGGTTATTTTTTGGCCATATACTACATCAGCTGCAGGCTGAGCCTGTTTCACCCAAGTGCATTTAACCATCAACAGTCTGATTATTTTTTGGCCATATACTACATCAGCTGCAGGCTGAGCCTGTGTCACCCAAGTGCATTTAACCATCAACAGTGTGGTTATTTTTTGGCCATATATTACATCAGGGGCAAGTTGAGCCTGTCACCCAGCGCCTAAAAAATAGACCTGACATTTCTATTCAACCAAATCTGCACAGTTTTAGCTGGTCAAGTTATTTGTAGTGACCGTAAAAGCAGACTTTTTGTTCTGGGTTGAAAAAGCATTCCCAAATTTGCCATTCTGAAAATAACTAGTTTGTGGTATTTCAGGCCTACTTGAAATCTATCCCAAAAAGAAAATCTTACATTGAAGTTATTGATAGTATCATTCAGAAAAACCTAAGACACACGCTAGCGTGCTGATAGAAGTGTCATTCTGTGATTAAACCTATAACTGTCACACAGCGCAAAAAAAAACAGGTCTCACATCTCTATTCAACCAAATCTGCACAGTTTTAGCTGGTCAAGTTATTTGTAGTGACCGTCAAAGCAGACTTTTTGTTCTGGGTTGAAAAAGCATTCCCAAATTTGCCATTCTGAAAATAACTAGTTTGTGGTATTTCAGGCCTACTTGAAATCTATCCCAAAAAGAAAATCTTACATTGAAGTTATTGATAGTATTATTCAGAAAAACCTAAGACACACGCTAGCGTGCTGATAGAAGTGTCATTCTGTGATTAAACCTATAACTGTCACACAGCGCAAAAAAAAACAGGTCTCACATCTCTATTCAACCAAATCTGCACAGTTTTAGCTGGTCAAGTTATTTGTAGTGACCGTAAAAGCAGACTTTTTGTTCTGGGTTGAAAAAGCATTCCCAAATTTGCCATTCTCAAAATTGTGGTGAACGGGAACAATGAGGAAAACATCTAATAAGGGACGCGGACGTGGACATGGTCGTGGTGGTGTTAGTGGACCCTCTGGTGCTGGGAGAGGACGTGGCCGTTCTGCCCCAGCCACACGTCCTAGTGAACCAACTACCTCAGGTCCCAGTAGCCAGCAGAATTTACAGCGATATTTGGTGGGGCCCAATGCCGTTCTAAGGATGGTAAGGCCTGAGCAGGTACAGGCATTAGTCAATTGGGTGGCCGACAGTGGATCCAGCACGTTCACATTATCTCCCACCCAGTCTTCTGCAGAAAGCGCACAGATGGCGCATGAAAACCAAGCCCATCGGTCTGTCACATCACCCCCATGCATATCAGGGAAACTGTCTGAGCCTCAAGTTATGCAGCAGTCTCTTATGCTGTTTGAAGATTCTGCAGCCAGGGTTTCCCAAGGGCATCCACCTAGCCCTTCCCCAGGGGTGGAAGAGATAGAATGCACTAACGCACAACCACTTATTTTTCCTGATGATGAGGACATGGGAATACCACCTCAGCACGTCTCTGATGATGACGAAACACAGGTGCCAACTGCTGCGTCTTTCTGCAGTGTGCAGACTGAACAAGAGGTCAGGGATCAAGACTGGGTGGAAGACGATGCAGGGGACGATGAGGTCCTAGACCCCACATGGAATGAAGGTCGTGCCACTGACTTTCACAGTTCGGAGGAAGAGGCAGTGGTGAGACCGAGCCAACAGCGTATCAAAAGAGGGAGCAGTGGGCAAAATCAGAACACCCGCCGCCAAGAGACTCCGCCTGCTACTGACCGCCGCCATCTGGGACCGAGCACCCCAAAGGCAGCTTCAAGGAGTTCCCTGGCATGGCACTTCTTCAAACAATGTGCTGACGACAAGACCTGAGTGGTTTGCACGCTGTGCCATCAGAGCCTGAAGCGAGGCATTAACGTTCTGAACCTTAGCACAACCTGCATGATCAGGCACCTGCATGCAAAGCATGAACTGCAGTGGAGTAAACACCTTAAAAACAAAGAAGTCACTCAGGCTCCCCCTGCTACATCTTCTGCTGCTGCTGCCTCGGCCTCTTCTGCTGCTGCTGCCGCCTCGGCCTCTTCCTCAGCCTCTGGAGGAACGTTGGCACCTGCCGCCCAGCAAACATGGGATGTACCACCAACACCACCACCTGCGTCACCAAGCATCTCAACCATGTCACACGGCAGCGTTCAGCTCTCCATCTCACAAACATTTGAGAGAAAGCGTAAATTCCCACGTAGCCACCCTCGATCCCTGGCCCTGAATGCCAGCATTTCTAAACTACTGGCCTATGAAATGCTGTCATTTAGGCTGGTGGACACACACAGCTTCAAACAGCTCATGTCACTTGCTGTCCCACAGTATGTTGTTCCCAGCCGCCACTACTTCTCCAAGAGAGCCGTGCCTTCCCTGCACAAACAAGTGTCCAATAAAATCAAGTGTGCACTGCGCAACGCCATCTGTGGCAAGGTCCACCTAACCACAGATACGTGGACCAGTAAGCACGGCCAGGGACGCTATATCTCCCTAACTGCACACTGGGTAAATGTAGTGGCGGCTGGGCCCCAGGCGGAGAGCTGTTTGGCGCACGTCCTTCCGCCGCCAAGGATCGCAGGGCAACATTCTTTGCCTCCTGTCCCCTCCTCCTCCTACTCAGCTTCCTCCTCCTCTTCTTCCACCTGCTCATCCAGTCAGCCACACACCTTCACCACCAACTTCAGCACAGCACGGGGTAAACGACAGCAGGCCATTCTGAAACTCATATGTTTGGGGGACAGGCCCCACACCGCACAGGAGTTGTGGCGGGGTATAGAACAACAGACCGACGAGTGGTTGCAGCCGGTGAGCCTAAAGCCCGGCCTGGTGGTGTGCGATAATGGGCGAAATCTCGTTGCAGCTCTGGGACTAGCCGGTTTGACGCACATCCCTTGCCTGGCGCATGTGCTGAATTTGGTGGTGCTGAAGTTCATTCGCAACTACCCCGACATGTCAGAGCTGCTGCATAAAGTGCGGGCCGTCTGTTCGCGCTTCCGGCGTTCACACCCTGCCGCTGCTCGCCTGTCTGCGCTACAGCGTAACTTCGGCCTTCCCGCTCACCGCCTCATATGCAACGTGCCCACCAGGTGGAACTCCACCTTGCATATGCTGGACAGACTGTGCGAGCAGCAGCAGGCCATAGTGGAGTTTCAGCTGCAGCACGCACGGGTCAGTCGCACTGTGGATCAGACCCACTTCACCACCAATGACTGGGCCTCCATGCGAGACCTGTGTGCCCTGTTGCGCTGTTTCGAGTACTCCACCAACATGGCCAGTGGCGATGACGCCGTTATCAGCGTTACAATACCACTTCTATGTCTCCTTGAGAAAACACTTAGGGCGATGATGGAAGAGGAGGTGGCCCAGGAGGAAGAGGAGGAAGAGGGGTCATTTTTAGCACTTTCAGGCCAGTCTCTTCGAAGTGACTCAGAGGGAGGTTTTTTGCAACACCAGAGGCCAGGTACAAATGTGGCCAGACAGGGCCCACTACTGGAGGATGAGGAGGATGAGGATGAGGAGGAGGTGGAGGAGGATGAGGATGAAGCATGTTCACAGCGGGGTGGCACCCAAAGCAGCTCGGGCCCATCACTGGTGCGTGGCTGGGGGGAAACACAGGACGATGACGATACGCCTCCCACAGAAGACAGCTTGTCTTTACCTCTGGGCAGCCTGGCACACATGAGCGACTACATGCTGCAGTGGCTGCGCAACGACAGCAGAGTTGCCCACATTTTAACGTGTGCGGACTACTGGGTTGCCACCCTGCTGGATCCCCGGTACAAAGACAATGTGCCCACCTTACTTCCTACACTGGAGCGTGATAGGAAGATGCGCGAGTACAAGCGCACGTTAATAGACGCGCTACTGAGAGCATTCCCAAATGTCTCAGGGGAACCAGTGGAAGCCCAAGGCGAAGGCAGAGGAGGAGCAAGAGGTCGCCAACGCAGCTGTGTCACGGCCAGCTCCTCTGAGGGCAGGGTTAGCATGGCAGAGATGTGGAAAAGTTTTGTCACCACGCCACAGCTAACTGCACCACCACCTGATACGGAACGTGTTAGCAGGAGGCAACATTTCACTAACATGGTGGAACAGTACCTGTGCACACCCCTCCACGTACTGACTGATGGTTTGGCCCCATTCAACTTCTGGGTCTCCAAATTGTCCACGTGGCCAGAGCTAGCCTTTTATGCCTTGGAGGTGCTGGCCTGCCCGGCGGCCAGCGTTTTGTCTGAACGTGTATTCAGCACGGCAGGGGGCGTCATTACAGACAAACGCAGCCGCCTGTCTACAGCCAATGTGGACAAGCTGACGTTCATAAAAATGAACCAGGCATGGATCCCACAGGACCTGTCCATCCCTTGTGCAGATTAGATATTAACTACCTCCCCTTAACAATATATTATTCTACTCCAGGGCACTTCCTCATTCAATACTATTTTTAATTTCATTTTACCATTATATTGTGGGGCAACCCAAAGTTGAATGAACCTCTCCTCTGTCTGGGTGCCGGGGCCTAAATGTGTGACAGTGGCCTGTTCCTGTGGTGGGTGACGGGAGCCTGATTCTCTGCTATGACATGAATACAGATTCTGCGCTGACATAAGGCCAGATTCTCTGTTACGGGACCTCTCTCCTCTGCCTGGGTGCCTGGGCCTAAATGTGTGACAGTGGCCTGTTTCAGTGGTGGCTGACGTGAAGCCTGATTCTCTGCTATGACATGAAGACAGATTCTGCGCTGACATAAGGCCAGATTCTCTGTTACGGGACCGCTCTCCTCTGTCTGGGTGCCGGGGCCTAAATGTGTGACAGTGGCCTGTTCCAGTGGTGGGTGACGTGAAGCCTGATTCTCTGCTATGACATGAAGACAGATTCTGCGCTGACATAAGGCCAGATTCTCTGATACGGGACCTCTCTCCTCTGCCTGGGTGCCTGGGCCTAAATGTGTGACAGTGGCCTGTTCCAGTGGTGGGTGACGTGATGCCTGATTCTCTGCTATGACATGAAGACAGATTCTGCGCTGACATAAGGCCAGATTCTCTGTTACGGGACCTCTCTCCTCTGCCTGGGTGCCTGGGCCTAAATGTGTGACAGTGGCCTGTTCCAGTGGTGGGTGACGTGAAGCCTGATTCTCTGCTATGACATGAAGACAGATTCTGTGCTGACATAAGGCCAGATTCTCTGTTACGGGACCTCTCTCCTCTGCCTGGGTGCCTGGGCCTAAATGTGTGACAGTGGCCTGTTCCAGTGGTGGGTGACGTGAAGCCTGATTCTCTGCTATGACATGAAGACAGATTCTGTGCTGACATAAGGCCAGATTCTCTGTTACGGGACCTCTCTCCTCTGCCTGGGTGCCGGGGCCTAAATGTGTGACAGTGGCCTGTTCCAGTGGTGGGTGACGTGATGCCTGATTCTCTGCTATGACATGAAGACAGATTCTGCGCTGACATAAGGCCAGATTCTCTGTTACGGGACCTCTCTCCTCTGCCTGGGTGCCGGGGCCTAAATGTGTGACAGTGGCCTGTTCCAGTGGTGGGTGACGTGATGCCTGATTCTCTGCTATGACATGAAGACAGATTCTGCGCTGACATAAGGCCAGATTCTCTGTTACGGGACCTCTCTCCTCTGCCTGGGTGCCTGGGCCTAAATGTGTGACAGTGGCCTGTTCCAGTGGTGGGTGACGTGAAGCCTGACTCTCTGCTATGACATTAAGACAGATTCTGTGCTGACATAAGGCCAGATTCTCTGTTACGGGACCTCTCTCCTCTGCCTGGGTGCCTGGGCCTAAATGTGTGACAGTGGCCTGTTCCAGTGGTGGGTGACGTGATGCCTGATTCTCTGCTATGACATGAAGACAGATTCTGTGCTGACATAAGACCAGATTCTCTGTTACAGGACCTCTCTCCTCTGTCTGGGTGCCGGGGCCTAAATGTGTGACAGTGGCCTGTTCCAGTGGTGGGTGACGTGAAGCTTGATTCTCTGCTATGACATGAAGACAGATTCTGCGCTGACATAAGGCCAGATTCTCTGTTACGGGACCGCTCTTCTCTGTCTGGGTGCCGGGGCCTAAATGTGTGACAGTGGCCTGTTCCAGTGGTGGGTGACGTGAAGCCTGATTCTCTGCTATGACATGAAGACTGATTCTGCGCTGACATGAAGCCAGATTCTCTGCTATGGCATGAAGAGACTGATTCTCTGCTGACATGAAGCCAGATTCTTTGCTATGGCATGAAGAGACTGATTCTCTGCTGACGTGAAGCCAGATTCTCTGCTATGGGACCTCTGTCCAATTGATATTGGTTCATTTTTATTTTTTTAAATTTAATTTTAATTAATTTCCCTATCCACATTTGTTTGCAGGGGATTTACCTACATGTTGCTGCCTTTTGCAGCCCTCTAGCTCTTTCCTGGGCTGTTTTACAGCCTTTTTAGTGCCGAAAAGTTCGGGTCCCCATTGACTTCAATGGGGTTCGGGTTCGGGACGAAGTTCGGGTCGGGTTCAGATCCCGAACCCGAACATTTCCGGGAAGTTCGGCCGAACTTCTCGAACCCGAACATCCAGGTGTTCGCTCAACTCTACTCTTTACCTCCTCATGCTCTCGGCATTGGGGTCCACCAGATGCCCTTTTCAATCTGGGTGGCCGTGATCTGGTCAGAGATGCTGAGCGTTTTGTGAATCAGTGTGAAGAGATAAAATCAATGTCTGCAATCACTTTATTTATATCAGACACCTCTCCTTATAATTGGATGAGGTCACATAACATTTTGACAATTGTTAATAAGACACACATGAGACGGTTTAAATGTTGTATCTACTTTAGGGGAGATCCAGAGGAAGGACACATCTGTCGCTGTTAGGTAGGGACACATAGCCACTTTTACAGACGCACTTCTCAACACAGACTGCTGGGCAATTTACCAGGATGTTAGGGTTTGGTTGAGGGGGGCAGTCACTGCCGCATGGGAAATATGTTTGGTTCCTGCTGCAGAAATCACACTTTACTATTGCCACACATTCACCTAAGCCACTATCTACAGTGCCGCTTCTACAGACACATCCTGGAGAACTCTCTTTAGGGCAGTCAGGCTTCAAGTTATCACAGGTTGGTGTACAGGACTCATATACTTCGCCTCCTCTACATGAGGCTACAAAAGAAAAGAAAAAGAAGAAGAAGAATTAAGAACAAGTAAAAACAGTGTTATCCCTTCCCGGGGGATATTTGTAGTATCAGTTCCATTCAGCTCAATGAAGATGAATACCAGATGCAACTCATGGCAGGAGAGGTGATGGTTTTGAAAGAAAGCAGCCATGGTTATGTCATCTAGTCCAGACCCTTAGCCACCACAGAGGCTTAGCGGTCACATAATTGTTGGGCACATATTACTGCTGAGGTCAGTCAATGGCTACACCAGTGCGTATCACCATGGATGGTTCACAGAGGAACAGAAGGAGCATATACCGGAGCACCATTGCTGGAATAGAACAGCATTGACTAACTTAAAGGGGTTGTCCGAGTTATTTTTTTGTTCTATCTATGTTCCTAACTGGGCAAATGTAACAGCTTTCCAATTAACTCACTTTATCTCTGGTGGCTGGTTTCTCAGATTTCACTGAGGGTCACATGACCTGTGATGTTAGCTTCTCTCCCTGCTCTGATAAAGGTCGTTTACAAGCCTGTAAACGAGAGTCACTGTGCTGGCTACGCCCCCTTCACTGCTGTCTGCTCTCTCCTAGGATTCTTAACCCCTTCAGCTGCACACACTGGGTATCTGCAGCAGTGACAATTCTGGGCACAGACTAAAGAGAGCATTGCACAATGAGGTAGGGGGAAGATCCTGTGTATATTAGCAGTGTCATTATACAGGTGGGACTTGTAGTTCTACACATACAACATGCTGCTGAGTCTCCCAGCAGGCAGACAGGTCACTCAGGGCAGCTCTTGTATTCACTCCCTTAGCAGTATCATTATACAGCTGGGACTTGTAGTTCTACACATATAACATGCTGCAGAGTCTCCCAGCAGGCAGACAGGTCACTCAGGGCAGCTCTTGTATCCAATCCCTTAGCAGAGCAGGGGGAGGGGCAGAGATTGTTTTTATTGCATGTAAACAAAGGGCCAGAAGAGAACCAGCGAAATGAGGAAATATATATATATTTTGCATAAAACTTGCTTAGCTTAGTTATATATTGCTGCCCATCAGATTTTTAGTGCTATATATTTTTTTTTCAGAACTCGGAAAACCCCTTTAATGGGTTTTTCTTTACTTTCATTTAGACACTTTCTCAGCCCTGGTTTAAACTTTAGTTGGAACTAACTTTAACTAACCTAAAAAAAAAACAATGAACTGACAAAATAAAGTAATTATTAAAGGAGACCAATGTACAGTATGAATATAGGATAAGTTGAAAGTGACCAAAGAGCAAGGATGGTTTGTTAATCTGGGAATACAGTATCCTAGGATACTCCAGGTATAGGGTGTGACGCCAGAAAGTAATCAACAGCCCGTTCTTCACAATGGAGAGGCCTAGGTCCGTAGTGCTACTCTGAGATACCAGGTGTGTGATGTCGTCAGGTACAGAAAGTGAATTTAGTCAAATCGTTAATGACGAGTTTCAGGTCTTCGCTCATAAGGGATTTATATGAGGGGAGACCTTTCTTCTGAAATGCTGTGGATAGGCTCGATCAGCTTTGTACCTATTGAAATCACTAGAGAAGAATGAGCTTTTCAAAAATTCGATTTGGACGCTTCGCTGAATTCTAAGAAAAAATTTGATTTGAATTGCAGGAAGAGTGTATCTTGGGGTACATCACTGTGCAGTGCTGAAGCATGCATAGCTAGTCCATTGTGGTAGTGAAATAGTTACTGTGTATCGGTATCACAGGTAGATGACAGGCGTCACTCTTGGATTAAGTTCACACTGACCAAATATCTGAAGTGTGAACTAAGCCTTACAGGTCAGTGTTAGCATGGGGATACAACTGATCAGTTCTTTTCCGGTATAGAGCCCCGAGGACGGAACTCTATGCCGGAAAACAAAAAGCAAGTGTGAAAGTACCCTAAGGCCTCTTTCACACGAGCGTGTCCGGATAAGGTCCGGATGCGTTGCGGCAAACCCGCGCGAGTAGGTACCCAATTGCAGTCAGTTTTGACTGCGATTGTGTTCCGTTGTTCATTTTTTATCGCGCGGGTGCAATAGATAAAAAATGGGTGCAGTGATAAAAAACTGAATGTGGTACCAAGACCCAAACTTCTTCACAGAAGTTCAGGTTTGGGTTCTAGGTTGTGTAGATTGTATTATTTCCTCTTATAACATGGTTATAAGGGAAAATAATAGCATTCTGAATACAGACTGCATAGTACAATAGGGCTGGAGGGGTTAAAAAAAAATAAAAAAATATTTAACTAACCTTAATCCACTTGTTCGCGCAGCCCGGCTTCTCTTCTGTCTTCTTCTTTGAGGAATAGGACCTTTGATGACGTCACATGGTCCATCACATGATCTTTTACCATGGTGATAGATCATGTGACGGACCATGTGATGAGCGTAGTGACATCATCAAAGGTCCTATTCCTCGAAGAAGAAGACGGAAGAGATGCCGGCTGCGCAAACAAGTGGATTAAGGTGATTTAAATTATTATTTATTTATTTTTTTAACCCCTCCAGCCCTATTGTACTATGCATTCTGTATTCAGAATGCTATTATTTTCCCTTATAACCATGTTATAAGAGAAAATAATAATGATCGGGTCCCCATCCCGATCGTCTCCTAGCAACTGTGCGTGGTGAAAATCGCACCGCATCCGCAATTGCTTGCGGATGCTTGCGATTTTCCCGCAGCCCCATTCACTTCTATGGGGCCTGCATAGCGTGAAAAACGCACAATATAGAACGCAAAAATGATGCGTGAAAATCACTGCTCCTGTGCACAGCCCCATAGAAATGAATGGGTCAGGATTCAGTGCGGGTGCAATGTGTTCACATCACGCATTGCAGCCGCGCGGAATACTCGCTCGTGTGAAAGAGGCATAAGTGTGCAGAGCTGGTACAGCCTATTTGGAAAAGTAATGACGGCTTGGGGCTCTCCACCTTGGCTCAGCACGAGCCATCAGTTCTCTGAAATGTGCAGAGTCAACCACCTGGAAAGGGCAGGATTGAAGTAACAGCAACGTGGCCAGGAGCAGGTTCAGCTTCTGCACTGTTGGTTGAGTGCCTGCATACAGTTGTTTCTTTGCAATCGCCTCAGTCATTGATTGCTGGCGAAAGGAGTGACGAGGAGTAGGAGAATCAGGACCAGTAGATGATGAAAAGGAAACACAGCTCCCTTCTGCTGAGGTGGTGGAGCCCTCGCTGCTTAAAAAGAGGTGGGGGCCGCTGGGAGATGTGTCAGACTGTACCGCTACATTAAAGCCACAATTTATTGATGCAGGGCCGTGGTGCCAATATTGGCACCCTGGCTGCGCTTCACCTTCTGCCCACAGATCCTACATACAGCCATGCTGACATCTTCTGGCGGAATGAAAAATTTCAACAATGGCAAAAATGGCAGTTTACCCCCACCACTGCGTGATGATTGCCTGCCTCTGCCTCTATGAAGTCATGCACGACTAGTTGTTTCTGGACAGGTGGGCTCTTGACTAGCAGACTGTCTACCGTTTGGCTCCAGATATCACATTGCTACGACCCTGCTGGCTCACGACCATGCTTGCACCCTGCTGGCTCAGCAAACCACTTCCACCCTGCCACTGTCTCATTGGCAAGCTGCCACCCTCACTCCATGATGATGTAACCCCCTCTTCACCTGGCTCCCACGTGCAATCGGCTACATCATCATCCACTACTGTCTGCTTTTCACTTATGTCACCCTCACCAGTCTCATGGCCGTGTCCCTTACCGCTCGCAACACCTGCTCCCCCGTGACTCTCATTTTCGCTTTGTGCATGCCTACAGGAGGAAGCAGCGGATCTCTCCTCCAAATTTGGGCTGGGCAGTAGCTGCTGACTGTTCTCAAGCAGAAGGAGCAGAAACAGAAAGAGGCAGGTTCAGGACAGGTGAGGGCACATGCCTACTAAGTGTGGTGTCAGAGGAACCCACCAGCTCCTGGCCGTGGTTGTGTGATGTCAGTTTAGATGATTTTGAAGACTGAGTCAACCATTCCAGAACAGTAGGATTGGTTGTCAAAACTGACTACTGGATGACACTGGCAGCTACCACCACTCCTTCTTCTGCTGCTACTTCTGCATTTTTGCCACTGCCTGTTCCTTTGAGGGGCCCCGGCACCTCTTTGTACAGTAACTGAATATGCAAAATAAGCTATTCAATATCAATGTGGACACCCCAACAACAGTTATATTACACAGGTTATTCAAGGCATGATAAAATTGCTTATCTATTCAACAAGGTATTCGCCGTTCAATTAATTATATATATATAATATCTGTGCCCTACACAGGGGATTGATGCAAACTGCATCCTATGGATCCCTTCAGATTACAGAGCTTGTACTGTGCTGCAGTCTCCCTATGCTCTCCCTACACTGTCCCTGTAGTCTCCCTATGCTCTCCCTACAGTGTCTGAAAACTCCCCTTACAATCTCCCTACACTGTCCCTTCACTGTCCCTGTAGTCTCCCTATGCTCTACCTACAGTGTCTGAAAACTCTCCCTACAATCTCCCTACACTGTCCCTATCCTAGATTATACTATTAAAAACTTTGTAAAACACTTTCTCTAGCACTTGTCATGTCTCTTCCTATGCTCAGTTCACTGTAAAATGGTGGAGACCAGGCAGGATGAGGCTTTTTGTAGGGCTGTGACATCACTGGCTATTTGCTGATTGGCTGGCTGCACGGCATTATGGGTTATCCCTTGGTCCCGGACTTCTTACTTTCACTTTGTAACATTTGCAGAAGCAATTTAAGGAAAAAAAAAAAAAGATGTTACCACGAAATTCGGATTTGTGGCAAATCAAATTTTTCCTGAATCTCAAATCAAATTCCAGTTTGTTAACTCTGATTCACTCAACACTAGACATCACTCACATGGTGAGGGGACAACTTGGATTTTGTTACTCAGTAATGCTACCAGCTGGGGCTTCTGCGCTATGAAACCCTGATCGGTGGATTAGTGTCTGGTGGCACATCCTTTACTTGGAGTACCCAGCTATTCTACCTTCCCCTTATGCTAAGTCAGAGATGAGAATGTAGTGTCTCCCGCACGCCCCTTGGCTTTCTGTAGGAGGACCCGAGGACTATATATGGAGAATATGTATGGTGAAATCTAAGACTTATATAGTAACAGTTATAATATAATGTATAATATCACATGGAACAAAACGGAATACAATGAACAAGTCGTTATCGGAATAAATCCTTACGTTTGACTGATCGTGCAGCAATGATTGGGAGGAGAACACCTACAAAATAAAAAATAAAAATTATTGGTCTGTACATTCTACAGAAGAATCCAAAGAATATACAATTGCAGGGTTTATAAAGAAACTGGTACTGTATATTGTGGTGTCAGCATTGCAACAAGATGAAAGGAATTAGTGGGACTAGTGAGGTAGAAACTGTAATGGTGTCTGGACACCATAGGGTCCCTCAATGAACGATAGCTAGGTATCCACAATACTATGCCCCCTCCTACGTGAAACATATTCAATATTAATTTGGAAGTATCTGTCTTCTAATGAGCAGACAGAAGACACTACTGAGTATATGCATTACCAACTAAAGACCAGACATTGACTATACCATTGCCCATCATGATGCAGACATTGTACTACACATCTCAATCGACTATAGTCTGTAATGGAAAGGTCTATGTTTACACATTAGCAGATGGTATTGACCTAAGGGAAATCATTATATATTCATCAGCTTCTGAAACATACAGAGGCAAGTGTAGCGTTGTATGTAGCTGATTGGTGTTATTTAGTTTATCAGATAAATTGTTCTTGAGATTGTGCTGAGACTTCCTGCTCTGAAAGGGAGAGAAAGAGCTGCTAGAGTCTGAAATCTAAACTGTTCATTGGTTATCTACAGAGACCTCACTGACAATGAAATACTAGTGATATAAATAGTAATAATGGATGCGCTTTCACATGGATGGGTATTGCAGTAAGACACCATAGTTTATATATATATATATCATATGTGCAACTCACCCAGGCATATACACAGCAATGTGATGGCTCGTGTCATGTTTAGCTGGGAGGTCTAAACTTTTTCCTGTAAATGATGACTTAAATTGATTAAAGTGATAAACATTATCAGAGGTCTGCAGATATATTCACAGGATTCATACACTGTCTGTTCTTGAACCCAGTTGCGTCCTCACCCCAACACACACACCATGATGGCACATTGAGTAAATCTGTTGACATGTTCAAAATGTGACAATCTATTCTCAGAATGAAGTCACCTCCACAATCAACTGATCGATGTGGGTGCAGCTACTTTAATCAGTGGTGATCAACATTTATCTCTAGGGGAAGCTCCATGTGTTTCCCTGCAGTGGCCACCTCAGGGGAAATGTGGTTCTACATGCCAGACTTTCAAATGTATAGGCAACCATGTAACACATGGTCACAAAGAGTTTGTTATGGTGGGAACATGTTCCATGAGATCCATATGCCCCAAATGAACGGATGAATCTTTTAAGAAAGCAAGAACATAAAAGACAAGTCAGCTATGAGGGGGACTCTGTTGCAGGTTGACCACATTTGGGTTCCCATAGACAATGCTTTCTCAGCAAAAGTATCTTCCTTTCCCTCATTTCTCCTAGAAGGGGGTGGTAAAAACAAGCACTAGATCCTTCATAATCATGAGCTCCATGTGCAGCCCCAAAGTGATGCCCCACTGAGATGATAGAACAGGGATGGTCAACCTGCGGTCCTCCAGTTTTTGCAAAACTACAACTCCCAGCATACCCTAATAACTGTAGGCTGTCCAGGCATGGGAGTTGTAGTTTTGCAACCGCTGGAGGGCCGCAGGTTGGGCACCCCTGTGATAGAACATTCCCTTCATATTGGGCCAATTATATCTTTTATGGATAAGAGAAGAAGCTTTGGTACCTACCTGGATGATGCACGTGTGATGATGAGTATGGTCTTCTGGTGATGCAGAGATACTACCGGTGCTCTATTATATATACATTGAGGGTTTAGGTGTGTTCAGAATGTGACCTCAGATCTATTTTTGTGTATAATGTGTAATACGACAGTCATCCGAAGAGATGGCGCAACTTTATGCAAACACTGTACCTTTACTCTAAGCTAAAATTACAGGTGTACCAGCAGAAGGATCCGGCTTCTCACGGGTGTATTTCATCTATTTCATTCAATGTTTGTGTGTGTCGTTAAAAGATATCGACAGTATCCCCCATAACAGTGACCTCTACAGCACCCCGCCCCCTTAACAGCGAACTCCACTGCCCCTCACTCCTTAACACTGACCCCCCACAGTGCCCTGCCTCCTTACAATGGGATGTCTACAGCAGCCCGTCCCCTTAACAGTCAACTCCACTGCCCCTCACTCCTTAACACTGACCCCCCCACAGTGCCCTGCCTCCTTACAATGGGATGTCTACAGCAGCCCGTCCCCTTAACTTTGAGCTTCACAGCAGCCCACCCCTTTAACAGTGAGTTTCACAGCACCTCACTCCCTTGACACTGACATTCTCAGGGGCACGCCCCCTTAACAGTATCCTATACAGCACCCCGCCCCTTTTACAGTGACCTCCACAGTGTCTGCCCCTTTAACAGTGACCTGCCCAGTGTCCATCCCTTTCTCAGTGAGCTCCCCAGTGTCCGTCCCTTTAACAGTGACATCCACAGTGCCCGCCCATTTAAGTGACCTCCACAGTGCCCGCCCATTTAAGTGACCTCCACAGTGCCCGCCCCTTAACAGTGATCTCCACAGTGCCCATCCCTTTAACAGTGACCTCCACAGTGCCCGGCCCTTTAACAATGACCTCCACAGTGCCCACCCCTTTAACAGTTACCTCCACAATGCCCGCCCCTTTAATAGAGACCTCCACAGTGCCTTCCCCTTTATGTGACCTCCACAGTGCCCATCCCTTTAACACTGATCCTCACAGTGCCCGCCCATTTAACAGTATAGGAGGTAATGAGATCCGCACACCCTATTAGGTGAAGGGTGCCCACGGAGGACGAGGGGTCGTCACGTAGTAAGTGAAGAAATCCGTGGCACACCAAAGTAGATTCAATGCAATTTCGACCGGATGTCTCCACAGTGAATAACTACAGATCCCTTGACAAAGGCCAGACATATGGCCGAAACGTTGGGACACACTATACAACTGTACACTGCTCCTACCCGGATGTATTGATTATATATGTGAACATATGAAATATGAAATGATGTAAAACATCAACTAAATTATTAAATTGCATTGAATCTACTTTGGTGTGCCACGGATTTCTTCACTCGCCCATTTAACAGTGACCTCTAGAGTTGCAGCCCCTTTAACAGTGCCCGCCCCTTTGACAGTGACCTACATGGTGCCCGCCCCTTTAACAGTGACCTCCACAGTGCCCGCCCCTTTAACAATGATCTACACAGTGCCCGCCTCTTTAACAGTGACCTCCACAGTGCCCGCCCCTTTAACAATGATCTACACAGTGCCCGCCCCTTTAACAGTGACCTCCACAGTGCCCGCCCCTTTATCAGTGACTTCCACAGGGCCCTGCCCCTTTAAGGCTGGGGCTACACGACGACATGTGTTGTGCGACATTTTGTCTCAACAATTTTTATAATGATAGGCTATGGTGTCGCACTGCGACATGCGACATGTTGTGACTGCGACACGGTACAGTGCAGCAGAGACCAGTGCAGCAGAGACCAGTGCAGCAGAGACCAGTGCAGCAGAGACCAGTGCAGCAGAGACCATAGTCAGTTTATATAGTTGTTATATACAGTAGTGTTATATATTTTAATATGCACCTTGTGTTTTGTTATGCGCGTGAATCAGTCAGCCCCGCCCACCCCCTAAGCCCCGCCCCAGAACCCCCCCCCCCCCCCCCCCCCCCCCCCCCACCCGGTCCCTGGGAAAATTGTCTTGCATGAAACTGGTCCTTGGGGCAAAAAAGGTTGGGGACCACTGCTCTAAGCGATACCACAATTCTCCTGTCCAGACCTTCTCCTATTGATATTAGCTGATCATCAGGGGTTTCTGAAGCTGGACCTACGTCGATCAGCGGATGCCAGGCCAGCCCCAATACAGTATGTAGGGTGCAATCTGCAAAACAAAGAGATGCATGGATGGCACATGTTTATAAATAGATCAATGCATGGATGTGTGATCCACATGTTCTATCATACAGATGGAGTAGAGATACATTCAGTATTTTGTTGGCCTCTTATCCAAAATCTCCCAGCATTCTCTGATTGTTCAGTGTCTGCAACAGGAGTCCTATGGTGCAGCTCAGGAGTAAAATACAGGATATAACTAGCAGAATAGTGAGTGCAGCTCTGGAGTATAATACAGGCTGTAACTCAGGATCAGTGCAGGATAAGTAATGTATTTATACAGTGACTCCACCAGCAGAATAGTGAGTGCAGCTCTGGAGTAGAATACAGGATGTAACTCAGGATCAGTACAGGATAAGTAATGTAATGTATGTACACAGTGACTGCACCAGCAGAATAGTGAATGCAGCTCTGAAAGATAACACAGGATACGTCATGTAATGTATGTACACAGTGACTCCATGGATAGGATAGTGAGTGCAGCTCTGAAGTATAATAAAGAATGTAACTCAGCATCAGTGCAATATAAGTAATGTATTGTACCATATGTACACAGTGACTCCACCAGCAGCATAGTGAGTTCAGCTCTGGATTTACAGAATGTAGTTTCTATGTGATTGATAGCTGACCCACAGGCACCAAGTGGTGAGGCAAAATCTTAGGTACAGGAAGGCTGTGTATGTGCTACATTTTAAATGGTCCAAGATCAGGGCAGGCAAAAAAGGGTCAATACAGAGGTCAGGCAAAGGTCAGATCAGGCAGCAGAGGGTTAAAATCCAGTAAACAGGCACAGGTCAGTAGAAGGGAAAACAATGAAAATTGGCACATCTCTGCAGGAACTAGTGAATAATTGCTCATGCACCTTTCCTCAATGAAAACTGCCATTAGAACTCCAGGGTTGCCAGCCATTGGCCAGCAATGATTAGGGTGTGCTTGCGCTGGCCGTTTAAAAGCCGATGTAAACGCACACGACCTACATGCAAAAGATGAGTGGCCTCGCAAAGAAGTAGGCCACAGCCTGTATAGAGGCACAGAGCAAGCCCAACCCTTACAAAGAAGGAGACAGTGGGAGATCGGTCTGGGCTGCCTGGAAAGTGAGCAGGTCAGCTGCAGCCACAAGCTGCCCCTGTCACAAGGAACAGTACAAGATCAGAAATGTATATACATAGTGACTCCACCAGCAGAGTAGTAAGTGCAGCTCTTGAGTATAATACAGCATGTAACTCAGGTTTAGTTCAGGATAAGTAATGTGATGTACATACACAGTTACTACACTGGGAGAATATTAAGTGCAGCTCTGGAGTATGATATAGAAAGTAACACAGGATCCGTACAGGGAAAGTAATGTAATGTCTGTACATAGTGACTACACCAGCAGAATAGTGAGTGCAGCTCTGGGGTATAATACAGGATATAACTCAGGATCAGTACAGGATAAGTAATGTAATTTATTTTCACAGTGACTCCACAAGCAGAATAGTGAGTGCAGCTCTGGAGTATAATGCAGGATGTAACTCAGGATCAGTACAGGATAAGTAATATATGAACACAGTGACTTCACTAGCAGAATAGTGAGTGCAGTTCTGAAGTGTATTACAGAATGTAACTTGGGATCAGTACATGTGATGCAATGCAATGTATGAGCATAGTGACTCCAGCAGAATAATGACTGCAGCACTTAAGTATATACAGTACAGACCAAAAGTTTGGACACACCTTCTCATTCAAAGAGTTTTCTTTATTTTCATGACTATGAAAATTGTAGATTCACACTGAAGGCATCAAAACTGTGAATTAAAACATGTGGAATTATATACATAACAAACAAGTGTGAAACAACTGAAAATATGTCATATTCTAGGTTCTTTAAAGTAGCCACCTTTTGCTTTGATTACTGCTTTGCACACTCTTGGCATTCTCTTGATGAGCTTCAAGCGGTAGTCCCCTGAAATGGTTTTCACTTCACAGGTGTGCCCTGTCAGGTTTAATAAGTGGGATTTCTTGCCTTATAAATGGGGTTGGGACCATCAGTTGCGTTGAGGAGAAGTCAGGTGGATACACAGCTGATAGTCCTACTGAATAGACTGTTAGAATTTGTATTATGGCAAGAAAAAAGCAGCTAAGTAAAGAAAAACGAGAGGCCATCATTACTTTAAGAAATGAAGGACAGTCAGTCAGCCGAAAAATTGGGAAAACTTTGAAAGTAAGGGCTATTTGACCATGAAGGAGAGTGATGGGGTGCTGCGCCAGATGACCTGGCCTCCACAGTCACCGGACCTGAACCCAATCAAGATGGTTTGGGGTGAGCTGGACCGCAGAGTGAAGGCAAAAGGGCCAACAAGTGCTAAGCATCTCTGGGAACTCCTTCAAGACTGTTGGAAGACCATTTCAGGGGACTACCTCTTGAAGCTCATCAAGAGAATGCCAAGAGTGTGCAAAGCAGTAATCAAAGCAAAAGGTGGCTACTTTGAAGAACCTAGAATATGACATATTTTAAGTTGTTTCACACTTGTTTGTTATGTATATAATTCCACATGTGTTAATTCATAGTTTTGATGCCTTCATAGTCATGAAAATAAAGAAAACTCTTTGAATGAGAAGGTGTGTCTAAACTTTTGGTCTGTACTGTATATATATATACACTGCTCAAAAAAATAAAGGGAACACAAAAATAACACATTCTAGATCTGAGTTAATTAAATATTCCTCTGAAATACTTTGTTCTTTACATAGTTGAATGTGCTGACAACAAAATCACACAAAAATTTAAAAATGGAAATCAAATTTTTCAACCCATGGAGGTCTGGATTTGGAGTCACACTCAAAATTAAAGTGGAAAAACACACTACAGGCTGATCCAACTTTGATGTAATGTCCTTAAAACAAGTCAAAATGAGGCTCAGTAGTGCCTGTATGACCTCCCTACAACGCCTGTGCATGCTCCTGATGAGTTGGCGGATGGTCTCCTGAGGGATATCCTCCCAGACCTGGACTAAAGCATCTGCCAACTCCTGGACAGTCTGTGGTGCAATGTGACGTTGGTGGATAGAGCGAGACATGATGTCCCAGATGTGCTCAATTGGATTCAGGTCTGGGGAACGGGCGGACCAGTCCATAGCATCAATGCCTTCGTCTTGCAGGAACTGCTGACACACTCCAGCCACATGAGGTCTAGCATTGTCTTGCATTAGGAGGAACCCAGGGCCAACCGCACCAGCATATGGTCTCACAAGGGGTCTGAGGATCTCATCTCGGTACCTAATGGCAGTCAGGCTACCTCTGGCGAGCACATGGAGGGCTGTGCGGCCCTCCAAAAAAAATGCCACCCCACACCATTACTGACCCAATGCCAAACCGGTCATGCTGGAGGATGTTGCAGGCAGCAGAACGTTCTCCACGGCGTCTCCAGACTCTGTCACGTCTGTCACATGTGCTCAGTGTGAACCTGCTTTCATCTGTGAAGAGCATAGGGCGCCAGTGGCGAATTTGCCAATCTTGGTGTTCTCTGGCAAAGGCCAAACGTCCTGCACAGTGTTGGGCTGTAAGCACAACCCCCACCTGTGGATGTCAGGCCCTCATATCACCCTCATGGAGTCTGTTTCTGACCGTTTGAGCAGACACATGCACATTTGTGGCCTGCTGGAGGTCATTTTGCAGGGCTCTGGCAGTGCTCCTCCTGTTCCTCCTTGCACAAAGGCGGAGGTAGCGGTCCTGCTGCTGGGTTGTTGCCCTCCTACGGCCTCCTCCACGTCTCCTGATGTACTGGCCTGTCTCCTGGTAGCGCCTCCATGCTCTGGACACTACGCTGACAGACACAGCAAACTTTCTTGCCACAGCTCGCATTGATGTGCCATCCTGGATAAGCTGCACTACCTGAGCCACTTGTGTGGGTTGTAGACTCCGTCTCATGCTACCACTAGAGTGAAAGCACCGCCAGCATTTAAAAGTGACCAAAACATCAGCCAGGAAGCATAGGAACTGAGAAGTGGTCTGTGGTCACCACCTGCAGAACCACTCCTTTATTGGGGGTGTCTTGCTAATTGCCTATTATTTCCACCTGTTGTCTATGCCATTTGCACAACAGCATGTGAAACTGATTGTCACTCAGTGTTGCTTCCTAAGTGGACAGTTTGATTTCACAGAAGTGTGATTGACTTGGAGTTACATTGTGTTGTTTAAGTGTTCCCTTTATTTTTTTGAGCAGTGTATATATATATATATATATATATATCATCCTGAGGACAGCCACAAGAAGGAAGAGATGGGACCAAGTACTTCACTGGAGCAGATACTTATACAGTGAGGCATTGGATGGTTTGAACCACCAACACTAGTGAAGAGTAGTAGGCAAAATGATAGCCTTCCCCTTTAACACTCACCATTCAATTCAAATAAAGGATAGTCTCAGTTTTATATTTCACCAATGACATCATTTGCAGACATGCATTTTTTTTTTTTTATGTGCATGTGTTTAGGAGCAGTTATAGACATTCACACACTTCAACTGTTTACATATATTTATTTGATTGTAATTAATATTAGAAAATTTAAAAGTCAAATTTTCAGCAGTAGTCATTAAGTAGGAAAGTACAATATCAGTATCAATCATAGAGTAATATATTGCAATTACGTGTTACCTTACAAGATTAGCTTGTAGAAGATCTTAATGTAAATTAATACTGAATACATAGCTCGAGAAGAGCGACAAATGACTCATATGATAACACATAGAAAATATGGGTTACTGCTTTTCATTAGGGCAGTGCCAAGGGTGAGTAAGAAGTGTATTCTCTTGACATGCTGGTCTTTTACCTTTTGACTTGGTGGAAGTGAAATCTTGAACTGCATTGGATATACATTAGTGTTGAGCGAATCGAACTCCACGAAGTGGAATTTGATCCAAAGTTCAGGGAAAATTTGTTTTGTTGCGAAGCCGAATTTCCTCGTGCTTTGTTGTCGCGAATTGATTTTCCCTGAATGGCGGTAAAAAAATAAAAATAAAAATCATACTTAAATAAACTATTTGAGCGTGAAGAGCTGGCCATATTGATTAAGGATCCCGCTCCAAATCCCATGCCCGGTGACGTATGACGGCACCACGCTGGCCGACTTGGTGACATCATCATGGGCGCTCGAGATTTTGCACTGGATTTGCAATCAAGATGGTGGTGGCGATATCTTCACAATCAAATGGATGAGTTATTTTATTTATATTTTGTTTTATTTTACTCTTTAATATTAATGTCAGATGCAGCAATCAGCTATGAATTTGGCATCTGAGGGGTTCAATGACAGGGGACGGTGCAATCGCTGCTCCCTGTCATTGCACCCACTACTTACACAGAAATGCGCTTTATGACAAAGTAATTAATCACAAAGCAAAGTTTTTTTTAAGATTCGGTGAAGCTCGTAGATGCACACCTACCAAAATAACTGTGGTGCAAAGAGACTGTTCAGCAAGCGGGGTCAAAACCTGGAGACACAGATAGTGAAAAGACATGTAATGCGGGGTTAATCCAGAAACAAGCAACAGTAAGTGAGGGGTTAATACAGAAAGCAAGCCACAGTCAAATTACCAGAAGTTCCAATGCAGTAGTACTGAGTAGAACAAGCACAGGAGCCATGAGAAACAAAATCACAGGCAATTGCAATCGCCTATAGTCTGGAGCTTAATATGCACTGTCTAAGCAAAAGTAGTTTAGAACAATAAATGGGTGTCACCTGGTAAAATGAACATACTTCATGGGAATACATTCTAATTTAATTCTCTTCTTAGAAAAACATTCCGGTGAAAGGAACTAGCAGCCAAGTTATTGTTATAAACATAGAGTATACCTGTAATTCTGTAACTCTTCTCAGTATTAAACTGATGCAAAAATTAGTGGAAGAAGGTGAAGGATAATTAGACTTTGCTTGATTCAGCCATGCTGTATTTGGTCAACCATCTTGACTATCATATTGACCATTGTATAACCTACCATATATTCAAGCTCACGTATATGAAGTATTTCATGTTGGCATATTCCCATCTTTGTATTAATTAGGTGTCTTGTAAATCCTCTCCTGAGCCAAGCGCCAAGAAGGAATTATCTTGTTCATGTATATTCAGGCTTCTACACTGTATTTCTACATGTCCCTGATGGGACCTCGAAGAAGCATTATTGTGAGAAACAGAAGATCACAACCCTTTTAGTGTGGCTCTGACAACCAGCCAACATTTGACAGGTTGGCCAATCAGAGATTTGAGACACTGAGCCATTAAGGGCTGTGGCTTGGCATCCAGTAAGGGAGAGTATATGCCAGGAAATACTAGGTCAGTGCCTGTGATTGTGTATTGTGTCCTGGCTCCCTTGTGTGTTTTTGTGCTTTACTGCATTCTGATGACCCTGACAACAGTGAGGTGTTTTTATGCTTTCTTCCTAAACTCAGAATCTGCTTGTTAACCCTCTGCATACCAAACTCGGCTTGTGCAACTAATAGCCCCTTGTCTTCAAATTTGACTATCTTTGTACCCTTCTGTTTTGAACTTCAGCTTGTTTTACTTCTAACCTCTCGTCTGCTGATTTGACTGTATCCTTTCCTTCCTGGTTTTAATTTTGACTTGTTTACTTATTCTCTCTGCTTTCTGTCACTTTACTTTGCAGACACAACTTGGGTCCCTAACAATGAAATCCATCTTGTTTTGCAGCGGGCTCTGGTGAATGCCAAGGAGTAGCCTAAGTCTTCTTCTATATGAGCGATACAGATTGTGTCAGGATCTGTTCGGGGAAAAAACTGATGGATTTGCACGCATGTTCAATCAGTTGTGTCTGTCTTACAATATAGAACATGCTGCGATTTTTTCTGAATCAGTGATGATTATTAATGAATACTGTAATGCTCATGTGCACAGACCCATTGATATAAAAATTGGGTCAGGAATCAGTCTAGATGCTATGCGTTCATCCAGGCAGAAAACTCGCTTGTGCGAAACAGCGCAAAGGCCTGTATCAGATTATCAGACAGTTTTTCTGACCAATCATTAGTCATATGGTCTATTACACACAAAGATCTTCTGTTAGACACACCAACTATTGTTCTGATTAGACAGATATTGGTCAGATAATCTGTTGGTGTAATACAGGCCTTAGCCTCTGCTAACCGGATTGGTGTCTGATGACAGATAGCTGCTTTGAGTTTGTTGGCTATTGTTCTGGCCAGTGGTCGCTAGTTCATTACTTACATAATCACAGTCACAAATATTTTCTCCATCACTGAACAGATTTGAATGTTGTTTGAGGAAACGTAGGTATTGACACAGTTGGTCCAAGAACTTGTTTAGAGGGCTCAACCCCAAGAGGCTGCGTAAGCACAAGGTGTCACTCCTATGAACTTGCCAGCCCCAGTGGAACCCAATGTAAATCTTCCTGACATTTTTTCTGGAAATAAAAAATCCTTTGTTATTTTCTAGGAATGCTGCAAATTATATTTTTGTCTGAAGGTGGATATAGATGGAGCAATTCTGCAGTCTTACCAACAGTCAGCTGCTCGTTCAGTGGAGGAGACACATTTACATTAGTGTTGATCACGAATATTCGAATTTCAAATTGTGCTGTCTGCATCTTTTCCATCCCCATAGAGAATGAATGGGTGCGCTCCCATTCCACAAAAATGCGGAATGGATGCAGACTAATTTGCGGACGTGTGAATGGACCCTTAGAGTGAAAAAGGAAAGGGGTACCTTGCAAAAGTGTGGGAACCCAAAGAGATTTTAGCACTCAGATAACTGTGAACGAGGTCTCAGACCTTAAATAGCCTCTTCGGGTTAAGGCTTGTTCAGGATCATCGGAAAGGCCAGGTGATGAAAATTTCAAAACTTTATAAATACCCATAATAATAGAACTCTTTGGCCACAATAAGCAACGGAATATTTGGAGAAAAAAGAGCAAGAGCAAAGAATTTCTCGAAAAGAACACCTCTCCAACCATTAAGCATGGGGGTGGATCAGTCATGCTTTGGGGTTGTGTTGCAGCCGATGGCTTTACGGGTGGCGGGAAGAACGGATTCAAAGAAATTCCAGCAAATTCTAGAAGCAAACATAACACCAACTGTAAAAAAAGCTGAAATCAAAATGAGAATGGCTTCTACAAATGACAATGATCCTAAACATACCTCAAAATCCACAATAGACTAACTCAAAAGGCACAAGCTGAAGGTTTTTCCATTGCCCTCATCTGAACATTGATCGCAAAACAGCAGTACATGCAAGATAGCCCAGGAATCTCACAGAACTGGGAGTCTTTTGTAAGGAAGAATGGATGAAAATCCCTCGAACAAGAACTGAAAGATTTATGACTGACTACAAAACCGTTTACAAGCTGTGATACTTGTCAAAGGGGGTGCTACTAGGTACTAACTATGAAGGGTGCTCAAAGTTTTGCTTTGGGCCCTTTTCCTTTTTTGTTATTTTGAACATATAAAACATGAAATGCAGTGTAATGTAGATAAAGCGGTGCTTGAACAGAGAGCCGCCTTCTCTTCCAACAACTGATCGCCAGGGCTGCCAGGTGTCGGACCCCCGCCGATCAGATATTGATGACCTATCCTAAGGGCCAGTCATCAATATTAACGTCTGGACAACACCTTTAACTGTTCACAGTAACAGTAATTTTGACCAGGGGTGCCCACACTTTTGCTTGCCACTGTACAGAATATGACGGGATGTATCTTGCTTAATCAATTATAATACACATTGCGTATATTGGTGCATAATAAGAAAGTCTAGTAATAATCAGTGTACATGAGAGCAATGAGCCAGTCTGCAGTGACGTAGGCTTGTACTTTGTATATCACATTAATATGGTAATATCATATAACTAGTGCAACACCCTGTTCTCTTCCGGGTCTGTGCTTCTTCTGCAATGATGTCAGTGCTCGGCTTTGCATAGTAAATGTTGCAATAGGTACATTTCTTAACATAGATTTAAAGGGTTGGTCTAGTTTAGTCTGGTCAAAACCTTCTCATGTCTTCATTTAGGACAGGAATGCCCAACCCGCAGCCCTCCAGCTGTTGCAAAGCTACAACTCCCAGCATGACCGGACAGCCTACAGTTATCAGGACATGCTGGGAGTTGTAATTTTGCAACAGCTGGAGGGCCACAGGATAGGCATCCCTGCTTTAGGATATATGAAGATAATAAAGACGAGATCCATTAAAGAGAGCCTGTCACTGTGAACTTCACTGATAAATAGTGTTGAGCGCGAATATTCGAATATCGATTTTTTTTAGAGAATTTTCGGCACTTTGCTAATTCACGATTATTTCGAATATAGCGCTATAAATTCGCTATTTCGAATATTAGTTTTTTTTTTATTGTTGTATTTTTTTCTTTCCCACTTCCCAAAAGTAGTTCTTGGGAATTCCTGGCTTCCTGGCTGCTCCAGTCAGTGCCCGTTGCCGCTTCTGCCGACTTCCGTGTTCATGGGAACGCCTCCATACTAGAATGTAATGTCGGATGTGAGAATTAAGTTGAAATCGCAATTCGATTATTATAACTTGAATTAATCGAATTGCGATTTCAACTTAGCACTGCTATATTCCATATTCGTTATTAACCTCTTTAATTCTAGCAAGCTGACCCATTAGAAACAAAGCTCTAAGTTGAAATCGCAATTCGATTATTATAACTTGAAGTAATCGCATTGCGATTTCAACTTAGACCTGGTGGACTATGGTTGGCTTGGTAGAATTAGCGAAGATGACAAATATAACAAATGTATTCGTCATATTCCTCAAAACGAAGATAACGAAGTATTCTCCATCTTCGATTTAGCTCCATATTCCTCAACTTCGCTAATTCTAGCAATCAAATAGGAAAGTTAACTATAGAGACAGCTGTGTTTAATTTGCTATGCGATTATATTACTTTGCTTTTTTTAAAATAAATAGAATAATTATAATAATTATCAAGTATTATAATTATTTTATTTATTAAAAAAAAAAGCAAAGTAATATTATCGCATAGCGAATTAAAAACTTAAATGGAAAATGAAGATGCAGCACACTTTCTTGATCGGGTGCAAAATCAGGCCAGTGTGAACCGTGCATGGTCCAATTCAATACAGCGAAAAAAAGCCAGCAGCACACCATGGAGTTCAAAGAAACACGTGCGGTTTATTCACCCAGTGTCATGTAGCAGCGACGTTTCAACCGCTTGTTGCGGTCTTTCTCAAGCTATGTGCACATGTGTTACAACCACAGAGTATATAGGTGTGTCAATTAATAATACAATAAAATCAATCAAATACAAAAGTGAACAAAATTCATAATGATAACATTTGAAGCATATAAAAGTCTCATTGTCAGTGTCCAAAATCCATAAATAAAATAAATTTGCAGTGCTATATAATCAAATACATGATATATTGTGAACATACATGATAGAATGTAATTAATCATTACACAGTACAGGTGCGCCCATTACATAGTGTAAATTAAAAGACTCACACAATCAGCTGATAAACTGCACGCATGGAGCACCGCGGTCTTAGTGGCGTCCCCATTCAGCTTCTGTGCATGAGCGGGAACACTAAATGTCGCGATCCTTCAGGCGCAGAAAAACTCGATAGAGCCCATATCAAAGATGGCTTGATCCGGCCATGCTCAGATGTGTGCATGTCTATGCAGTAGAGGCCTCCCACTTAGAGTCATGTGATCATTATCACGTGATCCAGACAAAGCCAGGTAAACAAACTCATAGAGAAACTAAACAGATGACTGTGGGTCAGGATCGCATGCACACCCAAGTTCACCAATAATATGTGGATCTCGCACATATGAGTGTTTAGAGTGTTTTTCTATTTAGTATGTACGGGTGACTTGCATTATTCCTTCCCATGTGCATAACCTTACATTTGTAAATGTTAAACCTCATCTGCCACTTCTCTGCCCAAGCCTCCAACCTATCCAGATCCCTCTGTAGCAGTATACTGTCCTCTTCAGTGTTAACTACTTTACACAGATTAGTGTCATCTGCAAAAATTTATATTTTACTGTGCAAGCCTTCTACAAGATCATTAATAAATATATAAGAGAATAGGGCCCAATACTGACCCCTGAGGTACCCCACTAGTGACAGTGACCCAATCTGAGTGTGTACCGTTAATAACCACCCTCTGTTTTCTATCACTGAGCCAGTTACTTACACACATACAGACATTTTCTCCCAGTCCGAGCATGCTCATTTTATATACTAACCTTTTATGTGATACACTGTCAAATGCTTTGGAGAAGTCCAGATATACGACATCCATTGATTCACCACTGTCAAGTCTAGAGACCTCCTCATAGAAACTGATTAAATTAGTTTGACATGACCGATCCCTTATGAAGCCATGCTGATATGGCGTTATTTGATTATTTTTATTGAGGTTCTACAAGATAGCATCTCTTAGAAACCCTTCAAACAGTTTACCCACGACAGATATTAAACTTACTGGCCTATAGTTTCCAGGCTCTGTTTTTGGACCCTTTTTGAATATTGGCACCACATTTGCGATGCGCCAATCCTGTGGAACACTCCCTGTCACTATATACAGTAGGTGAACCCGATTTTGTGTCAATCTCGCTCTCTTTCTCGGCGAGATTGAGCACCTACGAGCCCCATCGCGGGAGCCAGCGCCGAGCTGGCTTGCCGCGATGGAGACAGAGCCGTCATAGAAGCGACGGGAGATCCGACTTGGATTCCCGCCAATTCTACACGTGTGCGGCGTTTGTTATGAATCCTGAGGGGGAAGTCCCCGCCGGATTTTAAATAAAAATCCGGCCTGGGTCCCCCCCTCAGGAGCATACCGGGCCCTTAGGTCTGTTATGGGTTGTAAGGAGAGCCCCCCCTACGCCGAAAAAAACGGCGTAGGGGGTCCCCCTACAATCCATACCAGACCCGTATCCAAAGCACGCTACCCGGCCAGCCAGGAAGGGAGTGGGGACGAGCGAGCGCCCGCCCCCCCTCCTGAGCCGTACCAGGCTGCATGCCCTCAACATGGGGGGGTTGGGTGCTCTGGGGCAGGGGGCGCACTGCGGCCCCCCCACCTCAGAGCACCCTGTCCCCATGTTGATGAGGACAGGGCCCCTTCCCGACAACCCTGGCCGTTGGTTGTCGGGGTATGCGGGCGGGAGGCTTATCGGAATCTGGGAGCCCACTTTAATAAGGGGGCCCCCAGATACCGGCCCCCCACCCTAAGTGAATGAGTATGGGGTACATCGTACCCCTACCCATTCACCTGCAAGAAAAGTGGTAAAAACACAAATAAACCACACAGTGTATTAAAATATTTTATTTTTCTGCTCCGGAGGCCGCCCCCTGTCTTCTTTATTAGCTCTTTTACCAGGGGGGGGCTCTTCTTCTTCCGCTATCCCGACGGGTCTTCTCCGCTATCCGGGGGGTCTTCTCAACTCTCCGGGGTTCTCCTTCTGTCTTCTCCGCTATCCGGGGGGGTCTTCTCAACTCTCCGGGGTTCTCCTTCTGTCTTCTCCGCTATCCGGGGGGGTCTTCTCAACTCTCCGGGGTTCTCCTTCTGTCTTCTCCTTCTGTCTTGTTGACTCGGCGCACCCCGGTTCTTCGTCTCGCGAGACTCGGCGCACCCCGGTTCTTCGTCTCGCGAGACGAAGAACCGGGGTGCGCCGAGTCAACAAGACAGAAGGAGAAGACAGAAGGAGAACCCCGGAGAGTTGAGAAGACCCCCCCGGAGAGCGGAGAAGACAGAAGGAGAACCCCGGAGAGTTGAGAAGACCCCCCCGGATAGCGGAGAAGACAGAAGGAGAACCCCGGAGAGTTGAGAAGACCCCCCGGATAGCGGAGAAGACCCGTCGGGATAGCGGAAGAAGAAGAGCCCCCCCTGGTAAAAGAGCTAATAAAGAAGACAGGGGGCGGCCTCCGGAGCAGAAAAATAAAATATTTTAATACACTGTGTGGTTTATTTGTGTTTTTACCACTTTTCTTGCAGGTGAATGGGTACCCCATACTCATTCACTTAGGGTGGGGGGCCGGTATCTGGGGGCCCCCTTATTAAAGGGGGCTCCCAGATTCCGATAAGCCTCCCGCCCGCATACCCCGACAACCAACGGCCAGGGTTGTCGGGAAGGGGCCCTGTCCTCATCAACATGGGGACAGGGTGCTCTGAGGTGGGGGGGCCGCAGTGCGCCCCCTGCCCCAGAGCACCCAACCCCCCCATGTTGAGGGCATGCAGCCTGGTACGGCTCAGGAGGGGGGGGGGGGGCGCTCGCTCGTCCCCACTCCCTTCCTGGCTGGCCGGGTAGCGTGCTTTGGATACGGGTCTGGTATGGATTGTAGGGGGACCCCCTACGCCGTTTTTTTCGGCGTAGGGGGGGCTCTCCTTACAACCCATAACAGACCTAAGGGTATGCTCCTGAGGGGGGGACCCAGGCCGGATTTTTATTTAAAATCCGGCGAGGACTTCCCCCTCAGGATTCATAACAAACGCCGCACACGTGTAGAATTGGCGGGAATCCAAGTCGGATCTCCCGTCGCTTCTATGACGCGCTTGCTGGGATGTGCTGTCACTATTCCAGTGAGTGCGAGATCTCGGCACCATGTTGCCGAGTATCAGCGCGACGCTGTCGTGCTAAAAGCACAATCTCACAAACACCTACTGTAGTCCTTGAATATCAGAAATAAGGGTCTGGCTATGACATTACTTAATTCTCTTAGGAGACGGGGGGTGTATGCCACCTAGGTTCGGCGATTTGTCTATTTTAATCCTTTTAAGACGCCGATGTACTTCCTCCTGGGTCAGACAGGACACTTTTATTAGGGAATTTACATTCTGCATTTCATCTGACAGTTTATTTTCCTCAGTGAATACAGTGGAGAAAAAATATTTAATAGCTTTGCTTTCTCCTCATCGCTCTCTGCGACTCCCCCCTTATTTCTCTGTAAAGGGCCGACACCTTCAGATTTATACTTTTTACCATTTATATAATTAAAGAACATTTTAGGGTTAGTTTTACTCTCTTTCGCAATTAATCTTTCGGTCTCTAGTTTGGCTGCTTTTATTTGTCTTTTACATATTCTATTTTTTCCTTATAGTTTTTCAGTGCTTCCTCCCGTTTTAGTGATTTGAATGCTTTCTTTTTGTCATTTATTGCTTTCTTTATAGTTCTATTTATCCATATAGTTTTTTTTCTTGTTCCTTAACTTTTTATTCCCATAAGGTATGTACCTCTCACAATTAGATTTTAGGATGCTTTTAAAAAATATCCAATTTTGAGGCTGTATTTTTATTTTTGAGGACTTTGTTCCAGTTAGTTAGGCCTATGGCCTGTCTTAGTTGGCTAAATTTTGCTGTTTTGAAATGTGGTATTCTTGTTCCTCCCTGAAGAAACAATCTTTTGAATGACAATTGGAAGGTTAATACTTTATGTCATTTATTTTCAAAAACCGCAGCGCTCACTTGTCTTCAATTATGCAGGATTTATTCACCAACACAATGCAACGTTTTGACCGTCGCATCGAAACGTCGCATTGTGTTGGTGAATAAATCCTGCATAATTGAAGACAATTGAGTGCTATTTTAAAAAAAAATATAAATGACATGTTGAAGGGGGAGCTTCAGACTGGCTCCCAACACTGCTGGCACCACCACTAGAAAGGTTCCGTATTTACCATTTTTTTATTGTGCTGCAAACTTTTCCTTTTTTCTATTATTACTTTATAGTCACTATTTCCTAGGTGTCCCCCAACCTGCACATCTGTTGGTTCTGTCAGGTCTATTGGTTAATACTAAGTCCAGTATGGCCGTCCCTCTAGTCGGGTCCTGAACCAGTTGAGAAAGGTAATTGTCTTTGGTTATTGCCAAGAACCTGTTTCCATTATGAGATATACAGGCTTCAGTTTCCCAGTCTATATCTGGGTAGTTGAAGTACCCCATAATGACAACATCATTCTCTTAGAAGTATATTTTCTGTGGACCCTGATGTATTATATGGCTTATAATAAACTCCTAATAGTATATTATTATATTGTTTTCCTCCATATATTTCTACCCACAGTGACTCCACATGTTCATGTCCCTCAATTATATCTTTAGACAGGACTTTACATAAAGGCAGACCCCCCCATCCTTCCCCTCTCCGCTAGGAAGCTCTCTTACATTTAGAAGTGGCAGAGACTCATGCACACAAACGTATTTCGTGTCCGTTCAGGTTTTTTTGGGAGACCGTATACAGAATCATTTATTTCAACGGGTCCGCAAAAAAAACTGAAGTTACTCCGTGTGCATTCCATTTCCTTTTGTCCATTATTGTCTGCATTACGGACAAGGATAGGACTGTTGTATTAGGGGCCAGCTGCAAAATATGGAATGCACACAGACGCCATCCGCATTTTTTGCGGACTGTAAAATTAATACGGTCGTGTGCATGATCCCTTACTCTGGCGGATCCACCTTTAGTTCAGGGCTTTATTAAGACTGGTGTCTTAAACGCCGGTCTTAATAAATGTGTCCCTATGTGTCCTTATGGAAAGCGCCTAATCACCATGAGGAGTCTTATATGCCAGACAACCCTCCTCTGGAATTCTGGGAAGAGAGTATGCAAATGAGCTCTTATCAATATCTGACTCCACCAGTTGTAAGGGACCTATCCTATAAGTCAATGTGCGACCTTTTAAACAGGCATTGGGGCATGAACATTGACTTATAGGATAGCTGCCTTACCTCTGGTGACATCAGAGGCGGAGCTTGCCAAGAGCTCATTTACATACCCTTTTCCCAAACAAGCGTTATTTTTAATTTTTTTACAGCATTTGTAAAAAAAACTTTGCTTCTTCATTTTCCAGGACAGTGGATATAAAAAGACTACACACCCCTGTTAAAATGTCAGGTTTCTGTGATGTAAATAAATGAGACAAAAATAAATAATTTCAGAACATTTTCCACCTTTAATGTGACCTATAAACTGTATAATTCAATTGAAAAACAAACTGAAATCTTTTAGGTGGAGGGAAGAAAACTAAAAAACTAAAATAATGTGGTTGCATAAGTGTGCACACCCTCTTATAACTGGGGATGTAGCTGTGTTCAGAATTAAGCAATCACATTCAAAATCATGTTAAATAGGAGTCAGCATACACCTGCCATCATTTACAGTGCCTCTGATTAACCCCAAATAAAGTTCTGCTGCTCTAGTTGGTCTTTCCTGAATTTTTTTTAGTCGCATTCCACAGCAGAAGCCGTGGTCCACAGAGAGCTTCCAAAGCATCAGAGGGATCTCATTGTTGAAAAGGTATCAGTCAGGAGAAGGGTACAAAATAATTTTCAAGGCATTAGATATACCATGGAACACAGTGAAGACCGTCATCATCAAGTGGAGAAAATATGGCACAACAGTGACATTACCAAGAACTGGACGTCCCTTCAAAATTGATGAAAAGACGAGAAGAAAACTGGTCTGGGTGGCTACAGAGAGGCCTACAGCAACATTAAAGGAGCTGCAGGAATATCTGGCAAGTACTGGCTGTGTGGTACATGTGACAACAATCTCCTGTATTCTTCATATGTCTGGGCTATGGGGTAGAGTGGCAAGACGAAAGGCTTTTCTTACGAAGAAAAACATCCAAGCCAGGCTACGTTTTGCAAAAACACATCTGAAGTCTCCCAAAAGAATGTGGGAAAAGGTGTTATGGTCTGATGAAACCAAGGTTGAACTTTTTGGCCATAATTCCAAAAGATATGTTTGGCTCAATAACAACACTGCACATCACCAAAAGAACACAATACCCACAGTGAAGCATGGTGGTGGCAGCATCATGCCAAGGGGCTGTTTTTCTTCAGCTGGAACTGGGGCCTTAGTTAGGCTAGAGGGGATTATGAACATTTCCAAATACCAGTCAATATTGGCACAAAACCTTCAGGCTTCTGCTAGAAAGCTGAACATGAAGAGGAACTTCATCTTTCAGCATGACAACGACCCAAAGCATACATCCAAATCAACAAAGGAATGGCTTCACCAGAAAAAGATTAAAGTTTTGGAATGGCTCAGCCAGAGCCCAGACCTGAATCCGATAAAAAATCTGTGGGGTGATCTGAAGAGGGCTGTGCACAGGAGATGCCCTCGCAATCTGACAGATTTGGAGTGTTTTTGAAAAGAAGAGTGGGCAAATCTTGCCAAGTCAAAATGTGCCATGCTGATAGACTCATACCCAAAAAGACTGAGTGCTGTAATAAAATCAAAAGCTGTTTCAACAAAGTATTAATGTGCACACTTATGCAACCACATTATTTTTTATTTTTTTTTCTTCCCTCTACCTAAAAGATTTCAGTTTGTTTTTCAATTGAGTTGTACAGTTTATAGGTCACATTAACCACCTCAGCCCCCCTAGCTTAAACACCCTTAATGACCAGACCACTTTTTACAATTCTGCACTACACTACTTTCATGGTTTATTACTCGGTCATGCAACTTACCACCCAAATGAATTTTACCTCCTTTTCTTCTCACTAATAGAGCTTTCATTTGGTGGTATTTCATTGCTGCTGACATTTTAACTTTTTTTGTTATTAATCAAAATTTACCGAAATTTTTGCAAAAAAATGACATTTTTCACTTTCAGTTGTAAAATTTTTCAAATAAAACTACATTTCTATATAAATTTTTCTCTAAATTTATTCTTCTATATGTCTTTGATAAAAAAAAAGTGTATATTTATTGGTTTGGGTAAAAGTTATAGCGTTTACAAACTATGGTACAAAAATGTGAATTTCCGCTTTTTGAAGCAGCTCTGACTTTCTGAGCACTTGTCATGTTTCCTGAGGTTCTACAATGCCCAGACAGTAAAAACACCCCACAAATGACCCCATTTCAGAAAGTAGACACCCTAAGGTATTCGCTGATGGGCATAGTGAGTTCATAGAACTTTTTATTTTTTGCCACAAGTTAGCGGAAAATGCTGATTTTTTTTTTCTTACAAAGTCTCATATTCCACTAACTTGTGACAAAAAATAAAAACTTCCATGAACTCACTATGCCCATCACGAAATACCTTGGGGTGTCTTCTTTCCAAAATGGGGTCACTTGTGGGGTAGTTATACTGCCCTGGCATTTTAAGGGCCCTAATGCGTGAGAAGTAGTTTAAAATCTAAATGTGTAAAAACTGCCCTGTGAAATCCTAAAGGTGCTCTGTCAAATGACAACTTTGTATAAAAAAATGAGAAAAGTTGTCTTTTAGAGAGGTATTTCTCTCACCCAGCATGGGTATATGTAAAAAGACACCTCAAAACACATTTCCCAACTTCTCCTGAATACGGCGATACCACATGTGTGACACTTTTTTGCAGCCTAGGTGGGCAAAGGGGCCCACATTCCAAAGAGCACCTTTAGGATTTCACAGGGCATTTTTTACACATTTAGATTTCAAACTACTTCTCAAGCATTAGGGCCCCTAAAATGCCAGGGCAGTATAACTACCCCACAAGTGACCCCATTTTGAAAAGAAGACACCCCAAGGTATTTCGTGATGGGCATAGTGAGTTCATGGAAGTTTTTATTTTTTGTCACAAGTTAGTGGAATATGAAACTTTGTAAGAAAAAAATAAATAAAAAATCATCATTTTCCGCTAACTTGTGACAAAAAATAAAAAATTCTAGGAACTCGCCATGGCCCTCACGGAATACCTTGGGGTGTCTTATTTCCAAAATGTGGTCACATATGGGGTATTTATACTGAAGAAAAAACAGTCAAAGGGAACCCGCGCTGCCTTATTTGTTAAAACAGAATGTGATGTAAGGTACACTGAATGACACTCCTGGGAGTGTGCCGCTGCAGGTCTATAATAGGGAAAGAAATTGCCTAAACCCTAGAGAAAGTGAGTCAAGTCAAAAAACGTGATAAATAGACCGCACTGACTATCCAGTGTAAGATAGTAACTAATGATCAATGTCTCAATACGTAGAGCATGAGGTGGTTGCTTTGTCCACCTTAGCTTACAAGATAGCGATCAAAGTTGCTATCAGTAAAATGTCCCAGTATATCTTCAGATTTATATAGATGAAGAGGAGTATGTATGTATATAATAACTTGCCTTTGTTACGCTGGCTTTAAGAACTCCTTCCCGATCTTCCTGGTGCTTGTATTAGAGGGTGGTTGTGACGGCTGTATCTTCAGGTTTCCTCTTACAAACGCGCGCGGTCCCGGCCGGTGACTCGTGCACGTGAGGGAAACCCAGGCTGGTGATCCACGAGGACGCTGCTTCCGTGTGACGTCACACTGAGTATGGATGCTCTCTTGGACCAAAACACTTCCAACGCTTTTCGAAATTACCGAATTTCTTCATCAGGGATGACGCGCGCGTTTGTAAGAGGACACCTGAAGATACAGCCGTCACAACCACCCTCTAATACAAGCACCAGGAAGATCGGGAAGGAGTTCTTAAAGCCAGCGTAACAAAGGCAAGTTATTATATACATACATACTCCTCTTCATCTATATAAATCTGAAGATATACTGGGACATTTTACTGATAGCAACTTTGATCGCTATCTTGTAAGCTAAGGTGGACAAAGCAACCACCTCATGCTCTACGTATTGAGACATTGATCATTAGTTACTATCTTACACTGGATAGTCAGCGCGGTCTATTTATTACATTGGGTATTTATACTGCCCTGGCATTTTAGGGGACCTAATGCGTGAGAAGTAGTTTGAAATCAAAATTATAGTGTAAAAAATGCCCTGTGAAATCCTAAAGGTGCTCTTTGGAATGTGGGCCACTTTGCCCACCTAGGCTGCAAAAAAGTGTCACACATGTGGTATCACCGTACTCAGGAGAAGTTGGGCAATGTATTTTGGGGTGTCTTTTTACATATACCCATGCTGGGTAAGAGAAATATCTCTAAAAGACAACTTTTCCAATTTTTTTATATAAAGTTGGCATTTGACCGAGATATTTTTCTCACCCAGCATGGGTATATGTAAAATGACACCCCAAAACACATTGCCCAACTCCTCCTGAGTACGGCGATACCACATGTGTGACACTTTTTTGCAGCCTAGATGCGCAAAGGGTCCCAAATTCCTTTTAGGAGGGCATTTTTAGACATTTGGATCCCAGACTTCTTCTCACGCTTTAGGGCCCCTAAAATGCCAGGGCAGTATAAATACCCCACATGTGACCCCATTTTGGAAAGAAAACACCCCAAGGTATTCAATGAGGGGCATGGCGAGTTCATAGAAGATTTTTTTTTTTTGGCACAAGTTAGCGGAAATTGTTTGTTTTTTTCTCACAAAGTCTCCCTTTCCGCTAACTTGGGACAAAAAGTTTAATCTTTCATGGACTCAATATGCCCCTCAGCGAATACCTTGGGGTGTCTTCTTTCCGAAATGGGGTTACATGTGGGGTATTTATACTGCCCTGGCATTTTAGGGGCCCTAAAGCGTGAGAAGAAGTCTGGAATATAAATGTCTAAAAAAATTTACGCATTTAGATTCCGTGAGGGGTATGGTGAGTTCATGTGAGATTTTATTTTTTGTCACAAGTTAGTGGAATATGAGACTTTGTAAGAAAAAACAAAAAAATCAATTTCCGCTAACTTGTGCCAAAAAAATGTCTGAATGGAGCCTTACAGGGGGCGATCAATGACAGGGGGGTGATCAGGGAGTATATATGGGGTGATCACCACCCTGTCATTGATCACCCCCCTGTAAGGCTCCATTCAGACGTCCGTATGTGTTTTGCGGATCCACGGTGTCCATGTTTTGCGGATCCACGGATCCGCGGATCCGCAAAACACATACGGATGTCTGAATGGAGCCTTACAGGGGGGTGATCAATGACAGGGGGTGATCACCCCATATAGACTCCCTGATCACCACCCTGTCATTGATCACCCCCCTGTAAGGCTCCATTCAGACGTCTGTATGTGTTTTGCGGATCCGATTCATGCATCCGTGGATCCGCAAAACACATACGGACCTCTGAATGGAGCCTTACAGGGGGGTGATCAGGGAGTTTATATGGGGTTATCACCCCCCTGTCATTGATCACCCCCCTGTAAGGCTCTATTCAGACGTCCGTATGTGTTTTGCGGATCCGATCCATAGATCCGTGGATCCGTAAAACACATACGGACGTCTGAATGGAGCCTTACAGGGGGGTGATCAATGACAGGGGGGTGATCAGGGAGTCTATATGGGGTGATCACCCCCCTGTCATTGATCACCCCCCTGTAAGGCTCCATTCAGACGTCCGTATGTGTTTTGCGGATCCGATCCATGGATCCCTGGATCCGTAAAACACATACGGACGTCTGAATGGAGCCTTACATGGGGGTGATCAATGACAGGAGGGTGATCAATGACAGGGGGGTGATCAGGGAGTCTATATGGGGTGATCACCCCCCTGTCATTGATCACCCCCCTGTAAGGCTCCATTCAAACGTCCGTATGTGTTTTGCGGATCCGATCCATGAATCTGTCGATCCGTAAAACACATACGGACGTCTGAATGGAGCCTTAGAGGGTGGTGATCAATGACAGGGGGGTGATCAATGACAGGGGGGTGATCAGGGAGTCTATATGGGGTGATCAGGGGTTAATAAGGGGTTAATAAGTGACAGGGGGGGTGTAGTGTAGTGTGGTGTGGTGCTTGGTGCTACTTATTACAGAGCTGCCTGTGTCCTCTGGTGGTCGATCCAAGCAAAAGGGACCACCAGAGGACCAGGTAGCAGGTATATTAGGCGCTGTTATCAAAACAGCGTCTAATATACCTGTTAGGGGTTAAAAAAAATCGCATCTACAGCCTGCCAGCAAACGACCGTCGCTGGCAGGCTGTAGATCCACTCGCTTACCTGCAGTTCCTGTAAACGCGCGCGTCTGTATGCGCGCGTTCACAGGAAATCTCGCGTCTCGCAAGATCACGCGTATATGCGTCTAGGAGGAATGAATCAGCCGCCTCCGGAACGCGATCTTGCGTTAGGCGGTCCGGAGGCGGTTAAAGGCAGAAAAAGTTCTGAAATTATTTATCTTTCTCTCATTTTTTTACATCACAGAAACCTGACATTTTAACAGGGATGTGTAGACTTTTTATATTCACTGTATATTTTATTGAAAATAACACTAAACCTGTCTCTACTGTGATTTGTAGAATTTTCTCCTCTTCATCTGTCTACTGGTACTGTATCTATTATACATGACTGTGCTTACTCTTTGTATTATTGTATTACTTTTCTATTTGTACAGTTTGAATAAAATAATTTGTTTCGCAACAAGGGATAATTTGGGGATTTTTTGTTAGAAACAAACCATTCTTCCGTGTGCATAATTACCAGCATAAATCTGCCCCCAATAACATAACAAATACGACAGTACAGTGTGTTATTAACCCCTTGAGCAGAATGTTTTAGGCCTTAGTGACCAAGCAATTTTTTCATCATCGCATTCCAAGAGTTATAACTTATGTTTATTTTCCATCGATGTAGCCGTATGATGGATTGTTTTTTGCGGTTTGTTCTTTTTAAACCGACTTTCCGGGATTACTATCGTTTTTAACAGGTACAGTGTGCGTACGTAGTTGCTTACCTCATGTACAATAAACCCATACTATTTTTTTATTTGGACTCTCCTGATTTTTTTTTACAATGTCAACAAATCAATCTGGATTGTTTCCATCCTGTATGTAGCACTTCCTGTTGCTGGATCCAACCAAACCCATGATGCACTTCTCCTTCCTCTGCCACAGCTCCAGCACTGCCCTTCACAACACCCACCCGTTTATAGCTCCTCCCACCCAGCTAGTAACATAGACACTCCCCTATAACTGCCCTGGAATGGAATGCAAGACAACAGGCTAAAAAATAAAACTTTAAAAAATATATTGTTATGCCCATGGACATAACATCTCAGGAAGTGAGATAGAGCTACGTGGACATGGTCATGTGATCACAACCCAGAGCGGGAGATACAATAAAGAAATACATGACAAAATTAAAGACTCCTTCATAAATTATTATTTTAAGGGATCTCAGCCAACCCAAAACTATAACTTTTTTATTTTTTCATTCACATAGCCGTGTGAGGGTTTGTTTTTCACAGATCAAGAAGTACTTTGTAATAGCACCATTTACAGTCATATTAAATGTGTTGGGAAGCGGAAAAAATATTACAAATGTGGTGGCATTATAAAAAAACACCATTCTGCCACAGTTTTATGGGTGGTTTTTATACATCATTTCCTATGGTGTAAAACTGATCTGTTAATTTTATTCTCTGGGTCATTTACATTTACAATGATACCCCACATGTGTAGTTTTTCTTGAGTTTTAATACCGAAAAAAATTATATTCCGATGCCCATAAATTTTATTTTTATGTATACAGAGCTATGTGAGGGCTCCTTTTTTACAGGGCAATTGTCACGGCTGCGGATGGGGAAAACCCTCAGCCGTGCGATGCCACGAGATGTTAGTCCCTGCTTGGCCAGGAGCACAGAATTAGGGAGCAGGTCACCTCCTATCGCATCCCTAATCTGACCCTGTCTCCTATCTGCATGAGCCGACCTTGAAGGTAGGAGGGCTCATGCTCCGGAACCTCGGATCCCTAGTAACGCTCCGCAGATCCCTAAAGCTAGGAGCAGGGTAAGACCACCTGTTCCTCCTAGACACGGAGGAACAGGAGTCTCACAGGCCAGGCTACCAAAAAGGGGAAACATAAACAGACATATGGTAATGGCAGGTAAGTGAAACAAGAACCACACCTACCTGCCACAGACACACAGCCTGGAACCCATGTGCAAGTGCTGTTGCCCACAACAACACAAGGGACACAGCACACACCACACATCACACGGGAACCTAGGAAACCATAAGCTGCAATAAATAAAGAGACCAAACACACACCTTCATAACACCATGGAACATATGCTTATATGACCATAAGGGTGGCCCTCACTGACAGATGGAATATAAACCAGGAGGAAGACTCCAGCTAACCATGGCTGAAGTACCCCTCAGACTTTTGCTCTCAACTGAGGCTAAATAGCCCATGTAGCCACACAGGCACACCCAGTGCACACACACTAGGAAGGGAATTAACCCTTTCCACACCAGGGAAGGGAAGACAGCCACTTAAAGGGGACGTGCACACATACAAAAACCTTGTGCACAACAAACAAACACAAGGCACACCTAATAGACAGGTTGCCAGGTGCAACCGCATGCAATGACAGCGAGCAGCCTAGCCACCAGCTCCAGCTGCTCGACTGCCACATACCTAATGTTGCCAGCGGCAACCACAGGTGAGGCAACATACTTCAGCCCTCATCTGTGATTGACAACAACCCCAGACCACAGGCAACTGCATGCGGTTCAGGAGTCACGGCCATACCCATGGCCGTGACAGCAATCTGTACTTTTCACTGATACCATTATGTGAAGTGTATGACATGATCACTTTTTATAAAAAAAATTGTGGGGGGGGTGAAGCAAATTGGCCATTTTGACTTTTTTTTCCATTTTGCCGTTTGACCTATGGGATAAATATTTTTACATTTTAATAGTACAGGCTTTTTCGCCCACAGAGATGCCCATGATGTTAATTATTTAAATTATTCATGTATTTTTATTTCAGTTTTGGGAAAAGGGGGTGGGGGTGACTTGAATTTTTTTTTTTATATATATATATATATATATATATATATTATTATTTTTTTTACAAACTTTTTTCTTCTTTTGTTTATACTTTTTAATAGTTCCCCTAGGGATGTATGCCAAGCAATCATTAGATTGCTTCTCTAATAGACTCAAATTCATTAGCTGCGGCAGCCGTGCGAGCAGCAGAAGCGACGCGGGTGCCCGGAAGTGAGTAAGTACAATCTATGTGGGGGGCATTTGGTGGAAGCAGCATTTTTGGGGATAACCCCTTTAACTGTTTCTTGGGGGAGGATAGGAAAAACATCAGGACTACCATTGAGTGCCATTTTTATTTAACTTACAAGTGATCTTCTGATTGAACACTTTTAACCTCGCTGAAGATATACATATTTATAGTTGTGAATTCATGCAATGTAGAAAAACCGGATCACAGTAGGCATGAATAAAACGTAACTTTTATTCTTAATTTTTAAATAATTAATCAATGATCCACCCGTTTAGGACAAACTACGATACGAACAAACATATAAAAAGAATGGTGGGAGAAGCGCAGAGTGAAGGAGAGGACAAACGCGAGGGACCCCACTAACCCTATGAGAACCCTCACTATCACCTCAACCCACAGGAACACCCTGATGGTGGATGGCCTGTGGTCCCGTACCTACCCTGACTCTCCCTAGAAAGACCCTAAGACCTCCCAACGCGGTTCCCCTAGAAAAGGTTCATCAGGGGAGAGATAGTGGGTGAAGAAACATATAAACACACACAATGAACATATACGTCATAGATAAAAATACGATAAACCACCCAATGCCGGGTACACTAATTTTTCTTGATCACAGGCTATTAAATTAGATAATTGATCGCCTATGGCACCAGCCTATATAGTTATAGCAAATGTACACTGATACAATAACTCCAAGGGTCCCCTTACCCGAAGGGACTAGATACAAAGACGTCAATTGATAATCACTCAAATGCCAGGTTCCCCAAAGTCACAGGTACAGGGAATGCAGAATTATTAGGCAAGTTGTATTTTTGAGGATTAATTTTATTATTGAACAACAACCATGTTCTCAATGAACCCAAAAAACTCATTAATATCAAAGCTGAATATTTTTGGAAGTAGTTTTTAGTTTGTTTTTAGTTTTAGCTATTTTAGGGGGATATCTGTGTGTGCAGGTGACTATTACTGTGCATAATTATTAGGCAACTTAACAAAAAACAAATATATACCCATTTCAATTATTTATTTTTACCAGTGAAACCAATATAACATCTCAACATTCACAAATATACATTTCTGACATTCAAAAACAAAACAAAAACAAATCAGTGACCAATATAGCCACCTTTCTTTGCAATGACACTCAAAAGCCTGCCATGCATGGATTCTGTCAGTGTTTTGATCTGTTCACCATCAACATTGCGTGCAGCAGCAACCACAGCATCCCAGACACTGTTCAGAGAGGTGTACTGTTTTCCCTCCTTGTAAATCTCACATTTGATGATGGACCACAGGTTCTCAATGGGGTTCAGATCAGGTGAACAAGGAGGTCATGTCATTAGATTTTCTTCTTTTATACCCTTTCTTGCCAGCCACGCTGTGGAGTACTTGGACGCGTGTGATGGAGCATTGTCCTGCATGAAAATCATGTTTTTCTTGAAGGATGCAGACTTCTTCCTGTACCACTGCTTGAAGAAGGTGTCTTCCAGAAACTGGCAGTAGGACTGGGAGTTGAGCTTGACTCCATCCTCAACCCGAAAAGGCCCCACAAGCTCATCTTTGATGATACCAGCCCAAACCAGTACTCCACCTCCACCTTGCTGGCGTCTGAGTCGGACTGGAGCTCTCTGCCCTTTACTAGAGTTGAGCGAACACCTGGATGTTCGGGTTCGACGAGTTCGGCCGAACTTTCGAAAAATGTTCGGGTTCGGGATCCGAACTCGACCCGAACTTCATCCCGAACCCGAACCCCATAGAAGTCAATGGGGACCCGAACTTTTGGGCACTAAAAAGGCTGTAAAACACACCCGGAAAGGGCTAGAGGGCTGCAAAAGGCAGCAAAATGTAGTTAAATCCACTGCAAACAAATGTAGATAGGGAAATGATGAGTTAACATAAAATAAATAAAAATTAAACAATATTAATTGGAGTGAGGTCCCATAGCATAGAATCAGGCTTCAAGTCACCCACCAATGGAGAAGGTCACTTACTATTATTTTGACCACAGCACCCAGACAAAGGAGAGAGGTCCCACAGCAGAGAACCAGGCATCATATCACCCACCACAGGAGTAGGCCACCATTTAGTTACTTTGACCCCTACACCCAGACGGAGGAGAGAGGTTACACAGCAGAGAATCAGGCATTTAGATCACCCACCACAGGAGTAGGCCACCATTGAATCAGACCCCGGCAACCATGTCAGATGGCACAAGCATAAGCTTTATATCAATCAGCACAGGAGAAGGCGACTTTGACAGACTTTGACCCCTACACCCGGACGGAGGAGAGAGGTTTCAAAGCAGAGAATCAGGCATTTAGATCACCCACCACAGGAGTAGGCCCCAATTTAATGGGACCCCGGCAACCATGTCAGATGGCACAACCATCAGCTTCATATCAATCAGCACAGGAGAAGGCGACTTTGAAAGACTTTGACCCCTACACCCAGACGGAGGAGAGAGGTTTCACAGCAGAGAATCAGGCATTTAGATCACCCACCACAGGAGTAGGCCCCCATTGAATCAGACCCTGGCAACCATGTCAGATGGCACAACCATCAGCTTTATATCAATCAGCACAGGAGAAGGCGACTTTGAAAGACTTTGACCCCTACACCCAGATGGAGGAGAGAGGTTTCACAGCAGAGAATCAGGCATCATATCAACCACCACAGGAGAAGCCACCATTTAGTTACTTTGACCCCTGCACCCAGGAAGAGGAGAGAGGCACCACAGCACATATTCTGGCATCATATCAGCCACCACAGGAGAAGCCACCATTGAGTTACTTTGACCCCCGCACCCAGGAAGAGGAGAGAGGCACCACAGCACATATTCTGGCATCATATCAGCCACCACAGGAGAAGCCACCATTGAGTTACTTTGACCCCCGCACCCAGGAAGAGGAGAGAGGCACCACAGCACATATTCTGGCATCATATCAGCCACCACAGGAGAAGCCACCATTTAGTTACTTTGACCCCTTCACCCAAACAGAGGAGAGAGGTTCCACATCAGAGAATCAGGCATCATATCAACCACCACAGGAGTAGGCCACAATTTAGTTTATTTGACCCCTGCACCCAGGAAGAGGAGAGAGGCCCCACAGCACATATTCTGGCATCATATCACACACCACAGGAGAAGGCCTCTTTCAGTGATTTAGGCCTTTGGACCCAGACAGAGGAGAGAGGTCAGAGATTAGCTTCATATCCCCCAGCACAGCAGAAGACCGCTTTATTTGACTTAGGCCTCAGCACCCAGACAGAAGACAGAGGTAGCATGGCAGAGGTTATGGCTTCATGTCACCCGTTAGTTTAACCGGCCACTTTCATCTGGTTAGGCCCCGGCGCCCAGACAGAGAAGAGTTTCATTCAACTGTGGGTTTCATAAAATTTGGATCAAATAAAGAAGTGGCCCGTAGCACAACAAGACATGTTTTAGGCAGTTAATAAGGACTACTCTGCACAAGGGAGGGACAGGTCCTGTGGGATCCATGCCTGGTTCATCTTTATGAAGGTCAGCTTGTCCACGTTGGCTGTGGACAGGCGGCTGCGCTTGTCAGTAATGACGCCCCCTGCCGTGCTGAATACGCGTTCAGATAAAACGCTGGCCGCCGGGCAGGAAAGCACCTCCAAGGCATAACATGCTAACTCTGGCCACGTGGACAATTTCGAAACCCAGTAGTTGAATGGGGCCGAACCATCCGTCAGGATGTGGAGGGGTGTGCAGACATACTGTTCAACCATGTTAGTGAAATGCTGCCTCCTGCTAACACGTTCCGTATCAGGTGTCGGTGCAGATAGCTGTGGCGTGGAGACAAAACTTTTCCAAATTTCTGCCATGCTAACCCTGCCCTCAGATGAGCTGGCCGTGACACAGCTGCGTTGGCGACCTCTTGCCACTCCTCTGCCTTCACCTTCCACCTGTTCCCCTGTGACATGTGGGAATGCTCTCAAGAGCGCCTCTATCAGCGTGCGCTTGTACTCGCGCATCTTACGGTCGCGCTCCAGTTCAGGAATTAAAGTGGGCACATTGTCTTTATACCGGGGATCCAGCAGGGTGGCCACCCAGTAGTCTGCACACGTTAAAACGTGGGCAACTCTGCTGTCGTTGCGCAGGCATTGGAGCATATATTCGCTCATGTGGGCCAGGCTACCCATGGGTAAGGACAAGCTGTCCTCTGTGGGAGGCGTATCGTCATCGTCCACCGTATCCCCCCAGCCACGCACCAGTGATGGGCCTGGGCTGCCACCCCGCTGTGAACTTGCGTCATCCTCGTCCCCCTCCACCTCCTCCTCCTCCTCGTCCTCCAGTACAGTGCCTTGGCTGGCGACTTGTGAACCTGTCCTCTGCTGCTTAAACAAACCTCCCTCTGAGCCACTTCGAACAGACTGGCCTGAAAGTGTTAGAAACGAGCCCTCATCCTCCTCCTCCTCCTCCACCTGGGCCACCTCCTCTAACATCATTGCCCTAAGTGTTTTCTCAAGGAGACATAGAAGTGGTATTGTAACGCTGATAACAGTGTCATCGCCACTGGCCATGTTGGTGGAGTACTCGAAACAGCGCAGCAGGGCACACAGGTCTCGCATGGAGGCCCAATCATTGGTGGTGAAGTGGTGCTGTTCGGCAGTACGACTGACGCGAGCGTGCTGCAGCTGAAACTCCACTATGGCCTGCTGCTGCTCGCACAGTCTCTCCAGCATGTGCAAGGTGGAGTTCCACCGGGTGGGCACGTCGCATATGAGGCGGTGAGCGGGAAGGCCGAAGTTCCGCTGTAGCGCAGACAGGCGAGCAGCGGCAGGATGTGAACGGCGGAAGCGCGCACAGACGGCCCGCACTTTATGCAGCAGCTCTGAAATGTTGGGGTAGTGGTGAATGAACCTCTGCACCACCAAGTTCAGCACATGCGCCAGGCAAGGGATGTGCGTCAAACCGGCTAGTCCCAGAGCTGCCACGAGATTTCGCCCATTATCGCATACCACCAGGCCTGGCTTGAGGCCCACCGGCAGAAACCACTCGTCGGTCTGTTGTTCAATACCCCGCCACAACTCCTGTGCGGTGTGGGGCCTGTCCCCCAAACATATGAGTTTCAGAATGGCCTGCTGACGTTTACCCCGGGCTGTGCTGAAGTTGGTGGTGAAGGTGTGTGGCTGACCGGATGAGCTGGTGGAAGCAGTGGAGGAGGAAGCCGAGTAGGAGGAGGAGGCTACAGGAGGCAGAGAATGATGCCCTGCGATCCTAGGGGGCGGAAGGACGTGCGCCAAGGAACTGTCCGCCGGGGGCCCAGCCGCCACTACATTCATCCAGTGTGCAGTTAGTGAGATATAGCGTCCCTGGCCGTGCTTACTGGTCCACGTATCTGTGGTTAGGTGGACCTTGCCACAAATGGCGTTGCGCAGTGCACACTTGATTTTATCGGACACTTGCATGTGCAGGGAAGGCACGGCTGTCTTGGAGAAGTAGTGGCAGCTGGGAACCACATACTGCGGGACAGCCATGGCCATCAGCTGTTTGAAGCTGTCTGTGTCCACCAGCCGGAATGACAGCATTTCAAAGGCCAGCAGTTTAGAAATGCTGGCGTTCAGGCCAAGGGCTCGAGGGTGACTCGGGGGGAATTTGCGCTTCCTCTCTAAGGTTTGAGATATTGAGAGCTGAACGCTGCTGTGTGATATAGTGGAGACGCTAGTTGACGGTGGCGGTGGTGGTGGTGTCGGTGGCACATCCTCTGTTTGCTGCTCGGCAGGTGGCAACATTCCTCTCGAGGCGGAAGCCGAGGCAGCAGCGGTAGAGGGAGCAGGGGGAGCCTCAGCGAGTGCCTGGTTTTTAAGGTGTGTACCCCACTGCAGTTCATGCTTTGCATGTAGATGCCTGGTCATGCAGGTTGTGCTGAGGTTCAGAACGTTAATGCCTCGCCTCAGGCTCTGATGGCAGAGCGTGCAAGTCACTCGGGTCTTGTCGGTAGGACATTGTTTAAAGAAGTGCCATGCCAGGGAACTCTTTGAAGCTGCCTTTGTGGGGCTGGGTCCCTGTTGGCGATGTCCAGTAGCAGGCGAACTCTGGGGGCGGCGGCTCGTCTGCTTTGGCCCCCTGCTCCCTCTTTGGCTTCGCTGTTGTCTCGGTCTAACCACTACCTCTTCCTCTGAACTGTGAAAGTCATCGCCACGACCTTCAGTCCATGTGGGGTCTAAGACCTCATCGTCCTCTGCATCGTCTTCCACCCAGTCTCCCTCCCTGACCTCCTCCTGTTCAGTCTGCACACTGCAAAAAGACGCGGCAGTGGGCACCTGTGTTTCGTCATCATCAGAGAGTCGGTGACTCTGCTGTGGTGGTATTCCCATGTCCTCTTCATCTGGAGACATAAGTGGTTGTGCGTCAGTGCATGGTATGTCTTCCTCCACTGGGGAAGGGCTAGGTGGACGCCCCTGGGAAACCCTGGAAGCAGAGTCTTCAAACAGAAGAAGAGACTGCTGCATAACTTGTGGCTCAGACCGTTTCCCTGATATGCTTGGGGGTGATGTGACAGACTGATGGGCTTGGTTTTCAGGTGCCACCTGTGCGCTTTCCGCAGAAGACTGGGTGGAAGACCATGTGGTGAACGTGCTGGAAGCACTGTCGGCCACCCAATCGATTAATGCCTGTACCTGCTCAGGCCTTACCATCCTAAGAGCGTCATTGGGCCCCACGAGATATTGCGGTACATTCTGCCGGCTAGTTGAGGGAGTTCGTTCCCTACTGTGTGCGCCTGGGGCCGAACGGCCACGTCCTCTACCAGCAACAGAGGCTCCACGGACACCACCACGACCGCGTCCTCGTCCCTTAATAGTATTTTTCTTCATTGTTGCGATTCAACTCGCACCACAATGAAATATATTATTTTTTATAAGCAAAATCCCCTCACTGGAATACTTTCAGTCTTTTGACTGTATGGATTACAGATGGAATGACTGTTATATGTGAGTACCGCTTTCTTTGACAGATTCTAGTATGGGTACATATATGTTTTCCCAACCCCAGCACATTAGTTTGCTAATTCCAGATGTATGAAACGCAGGCCTAACTGTATCTAGTATATTGAACGCCAGATAAACTAACTTGGCCTTTTTTAAATAAAAAAAATTCCCTCACTGGAATACTTTCAGTCTTTTGACTGTATGGATTACAGATGGAATGACTGTTATATGTGAGTACCGCTTTCTTTGACAGATTCTAGTATGGGTACATATATGTTTTCCCAACCCCAGCACATTAGTTTGCTAATTCCAGATGTATGAAACGCAGGCCTAACTGTATCTAGTATATTGAACGCCAGATAAACTAACTTGGCCTTTTTTAAATAAAAAAAAAATTCCCTCACTGGAATACTTTCAGTCTTTTGACTGTATGGATTACAGATGGAATGACTGTTATATGTGAGTACATCTTTCTTTGACAGATTCTAGTATGGGTACATATATGTTTTCCCAACCCCAGCACATTAGTTTGCTAATTCCAGATGTATGAAACGCAGGCCTAACTGTATCTAGTATATTGAACGCCAGATAAACTAACTTGGCCTTTTTTAAATAAAAAAAATTCCCTCACTGGAATACTTTCAGTCTTTTGACTGTATGGATTACAGATGGAATGACTGTTATATGTGAGTACCGCTTTCTTTGACAGATTCTAGTATGGGTACATATATGTTTTCCCAACCCCAGCACATTAGTTTGCTAATTCCAGATGTATGAAACGCAGGCCTAACTGTATCTAGTATATTGAACGCCAGATAAACTAACTTGGCCTTTTTTAAATAAAATAAAAATTCCCTCACTGGAATACTTTCAGTCTTTTGACTGTATGGATTACAGATGGAATGACTGTTATATGTGAGTACCGCTTTCTTTGACAGATTCTAGTATGGGTACATATATGTTTTCCCAACCCCAGCACATTAGTTTGCTAATTCCAGATGTATGAAACGCAGGCCTAACTGTATCTAGTATATTGAACGCCAGATAAACTAACTTGGTCTTTTTTAAATAAAAAAAATTCCCTCACTGGAATACTTTCAGTCTTTTGACTGTATGGATTACAGATGGAATGACTGTTATATGTGAGTACCGCTTTCTTTGACAGATTCTAGTATGGGTACATATATGTTTTCCCAACCCCAGCACATTAGTTTGCTAATTCCAGATGTATGAAACGCAGGCCTAACTGTATCTAGTATATTGAACGCCAGATAAACTAACTTGGCCTTTTTTAAATAAAAAAAATTCCCTCACTGGAATACTTTCAGTCTTTTGACTGTATGGATTACAGATGGAATGACTGTTATATGTGAGTACCGCTTTCTTTGACAGATTCTAGTATGGGTACATATATGTTTTCCCAACCCCAGCACATTAGTTTGCTAATTCCAGATGTATGAAACGCAGGCCTAACTGTATCTAGTATATTGAACGCCAGATAAACTAACTTGGCCTTTTTTAAATAAAAAAAAAATTCCCTCACTGGAATACTTTCAGTCTTTTGACTGTATGGATTACAGATGGAATGACTGTTATATGTGAGTACCGCTTTCTTTGACAGATTCTAGTATGGGTACATATATGTTTTCCCAACCCCAGCACATTAGTTTGCTAATTCCAGATGTATGAAACGCAGGCCTAACTGTATCTAGTATATTGAACGCCAGATAAACTAACTTGGCCTTTTTTAAATAAAATAAAAATTCCCTCACTGGAATACTTTCAGTCTTTTGACTGTATGGATTACAGATGGAATGACTGTTATATGTGAGTACCGCTTTCTTTGACAGATTCTAGTATGGGTACATATATGTTTTCCCAACCCCAGCACATTAGTTTGCTAATTCCAGATGTATGAAACGCAGGCCTAACTGTATCTAGTATATTGAACGCCAGATAAACTAACTTGGCCTTTTTTAAATAAAAAAAAAATTCCCTCACTGGAATACTTTATGGCTTTTCACTGTATGGATTACAGGTGGACTGGTATTAGTAGGGGTGACACAAGCACACCCAAGTCCCTGAAGTAGGATTTCTATGGCACAGACCACTATTACAAGTAATTAATGGACGTTGGGAGAGATTGTGCTGCAGCACTAGTCCCAAGATGGCCGCCGCCTATCAGCCCAGTAACATGTGCCACAAAATGGTCTGCACAACCTTTAAAAAAAATAGCCTTGGACTGTGCTGCTAAATCGCTATTGGTCTGAATCCCAGGTGTAGATGTCTGACTTGTTTGGAGCTTTGGAATGCACACTGTGGCAGCTTCTGCTGCAGCACTACAAGTCGCAAAATGGCGGCCGGCGGTCAGCCCAGGTACATGTGGATGGAAAAATCACTCTGGCCACTCTAAAAATAGCCAATCCCTATCAAAAAAGCAGCTCAGCTGCAGTTGTTCAGATGAATCACAGGTGGAGGAGAGAAATTTGCTTCCAGTTATTCAATTATCCCTGCCTATTCTCGCCCTAGCATCAGCTGCGTCTATCCCTGTTCTATTCACATCGGGAGTGAGCACGTCCCGACGTGCGCACAAGCTTATAAAGAGGCTGAGTCACATGCTGCACTTGGCCAATCACAGCCTTGCCAATAGTAGGCATGGCTGCGATGGCATCTTAGGGCAAGTAGTATGATGCATGTTGATTGGCTGCTTTGCAGCCTTTCAAAATGCGCCAAAATACATGCCGAACGACGAACCCGAACCCGAACTTTTACGAAAAAGTTCGGGTTCGGGTCCGTGTCACGAACACCCCAAAATTCGGTACGGACCCGAACTATGCTCGAACTGTTCGCTCAACACTACCCTTTACCAATCCAGCCACGGGCCCATCCATCTGGCCCATCAAGACTCACTCTCATTTCATCAGTCCATAAAACCTTAGAAAAATCAGTCTTGAGATATTTCTTGGCCCAGTCTTGACGTTTCAGCTTGTGTGTCTTGTTCAGTGGTGGTCGTCTTTCAGCCTTTCTTACCTTGGCCATGTCTCTGAGTATTGCACACCTTGTGCTTTTGGGCACTCCAGTGATGTTGCAGCTCTAAAATATGGCCAAACTGGTGGCAAGTGGCATCTTGGCAGCTGCACGCTTGACTTTTCTCAGTTCATGGGCAGTTATTTTGCGCCTTGGTTTTTCCACACGCTTCTTGCGACCCTGTTGACTATTTTGAATGAAACGCTTGATTGTTCGATGATCACGCTTCAGAAGCTTTGCAATTTTAAGAGTGCTGCATCCCTCTGCAAGATATCCTACTATTTTTGACTTTTCTGAGCCTGTCAAGTCCTTCTTTTGACCCATTTTGCCAAAGGAAAGGAAGTTGCCTAATAATTATGCACACCTAATATAGGGTGTTGATGTCATTAGACCACACCCCTTCTCATTACAGAGATGCACATCACCTAATATGCTTAATTGGTAGTAGGCTTTCGAGCCTATACAGCTTGGAGTAAGACAACATGCATAAAGAGGATGATGTGGTCAAAATACTCATTTGCCTAATAATTCTGCACGCAGTGTATAAGATTAACGATGTCATATAATGTGAACCGTGTCTAGAAAACACATATATATAAGGATAACGATGTAATATAACGTGAACCATACTTATATGCAGATAACGATGTCATATACCGTGAACCGTTCTTATATGCAGATATCACCACTCCCCATCCATAGGACTAAAAAAGCAGATCTGATTATCACCATTAATTCTGTTACAGAATATGCCTCAGATGAACACTGCTCCTATTAGCAACCCAAGGAAATATATCTCAATGTGTTAGATAGTTAAAGCATAGGTAGCACAACGGTCCAAAGGACCTCTTACTTATCTCTGGGTGAGGAGGTGATAGATCGCCTGTATGGCCGCCGCTGGTAGGGGGAACCTGGTGCCGAGCCTGACATCCTGGGAGCAAAATTGCTAATGGGGCAGAGACCTGATCTCCTTTTTATAAGGCTTGCTTTTCTTTTTCTTTTCAATTCTCTTTTTATTGATTTTTTTCTTTTAAAGAATGCAGAAAATTGGACAAGTGGTACATTTTTGATTAGAAAATACATTTGGCATGAATAATAAAGAAACCATATTTCCAGATGTATTGACAATGCACATATATATATATTCGTCATGTTGTACCAAAATGTTATAAGATATTATGGATGGAAAGGTGGGGTAAGGATAGTTATGGAGGGGGGGAGAGGGAAGGGGGAAGGAAAGGAGGGTAGGGGGCTCAAAGTGAACAGATATCTAAAGCTAGTTAGTCTGTTGTTTCTTGAGGTTCCTCAGTTAATTGTTGTAGGGCATATGAAGTAGAGCGGAAAGTAACCCAATCTTTCCATATAGATTGGAACTTTGTGTGTGATTGTAACTCCCAAGACGAGAATTCCTCCATGAGGAATATGTAGTTGACCTTTTGTAGCCATTGAGATATACTGGGAGGACATTGCTGATTCCAATGCAACGGGATTACAGATTTCGCAGCTGCCGTGAGATGTTGGAATAATATCCGTTTTGTGTGCGGTATGTCTCCTAATCTAATATTTAGTAAAATAGCGATAGGGGAGGGATCTTTGTCTAAAGAGCAAATTCTCTTGGTTAATTTTATCACTTCCGACCAATAGGGTGTTAGCACGGGACAGGACCACTACATGTGAAAATAGGAGCCTTGCGACTGATGACACTTCCAACATAAATCAGAGCTGAGACAGTTCATCTGTTTAAGCCTCATTGGAGTGTGGTACCATCTGGAAATTAGTTTAAATGAATTTTCTTGGAGACAGGTGCATCGGGATATACCGTGAGATTTACTGTATATTTGTTTAACCTCTAGTGGGGTCCAAGTGGTCCCAAAATCCTTACCCCATTCTGAAATATATCCCCTGACTACTGGTGATTTAATCATTTGTAAAATTCCGTAGAGATTTGAGAGTATATGTTTAGGGATGTTCTTTGAAGCTATCAATTTTTCGAAATCTGTGAGATCTCTAGGTGTAATACTTTGAGATAAGTAAGGCATTATTAACGAACGTATGTGTGCCTTTTGTAAAAAATGGAAGGTGGAATCTGTCATGGGGTCATCCAATGTGTCAGTGTTTAGAAATGAGTATAGTAAAATGGATTTCGTATCTTGTATATTGATGGTGGTTTCTGGTGTTTTCTTCTGGTATAGTTCTGGGATATCAGCTATCGACATTAGAGGAGAGAGGTTTGGGCTAATATTTTCTGCATATGTGCGCCAAATCTTCAGTGAGGTTTGAGTGATAGCGTTTTGTGTAAGGTAGGCAGGAGATTTACGATGTATTTGGTCTTTTTCCCATATGAGGGAATTCAATGGGTATTTCGCTAAGTGTTCCTCAAGTGGAATCCATAGTTTGTTGGTGTCTTTACGTAGCCAGTATATTACTCTGGACAAGTGTACTGCCTCATAATATTGTTTCCAGTCTGGTAAAGATATACCACCCCTCCGTTTGTGCTGAACCAGGAGGTTGTGACTTTGTCTAGGTCTGCCGTCTCGCCAGAGATAGTTGCTTATTATTCTCCTAATATTTGTAAAGAATTGAGCTGGGAGTGGGATTGGGAGAGTTTGAAATAGATATAATAGTTTGGGGAGTAGTATTGCTTTAATGAGATTTTTCCGTCCCATCCATGATAAAAAAGAGAGAGACCAGGATTCTAGTGTTCGTTTGAACTTCTGTGGGATAGGAGCATAGTTAAGAGAGAATAGTTCACTCCATGTAGAGCTAAGTTTAAGTCCTAAATACGTAATGTGCGATTTTGGCCAATGGTATTGTGGTAAGAGGTTTAGTTCTTTTGTGTCTATATAGAAGTCTAGGGCTTCTGATTTAGAGGCGTTTATTTTGAAATTAGAGATAGCACCGTATTCTTGAAGGAAAGATTGTAACGCAGGAAATGCTGAGGCTGGATCAGATATTATTAGTAGAATGTCATCTGCGAAGGCAGCTGAGCTGTGTATATATTTTCCGTCATCAAACCCGTTGATGTCTGGGTGAACTCTGATCGAGTGTCACGGCCTATGGTGTGCTTAGTGACGTTTTCCTTCACTTGGTTGCCCGTGACTACGTTTGGTGTTGTATGCATGTGGTGGCAGTGTCTCGGCCTTCTGGCTGATCCCCAGGACATGGTTGCCACGCATGCCGTTGCCCGCAGCAACAGGTGAAGTCTGTGTTTATGTGTGTACTTCCCCTTTAAGTGGCCGTCTTCCCTTGCTTTGTGTTGGAAGGGTTAACTTCCTTCCTAGTATGTGTGCACTGGGTGTGTCTGTGTGTGGGTGTGGCTACAGGGGCTATAAAGCCTCAGTTTAGATCAGTAGTCTGGGGGGTACTTCAGCCATGGCTAGCTGGAGTCATCCTCCTGTGATATACCATCTGCCAGTGGGGGCCACCCTTGTGGTCATAGCCTATGTTACATGGTGTTATGAAGGTGTGTGTTTGGTCTCTTTATTTATTGCAGCTTATGGTTTCCTGGGTTCCCGTGTGATGTGTGGTGTGTGCTGTGTCCCTTGTGTTGTTGTGGACAGTAGCACTTGCACATGGGTTCCAGGCTGTGTGTCTGTGGCAGGTAGGTGTGGTTCTTGTTTCACTTACCTGTCATTGCCATATGTCTGTTTATGTTTCCCCTTTCTTTATAGCTTGGCCAGTGAGACTCCTGTTCGTCCGTATCCTGGAGGAACAGGTAGTCTTACCCTTCTCCTAGTCCAGGGCCACCCTGAGGGCGAGTAAGAATATTAGGTTCCGGAGTATGAGCCCTCCCACCATCAGGGTCGGCTCATACGGCTAGGAGACAGGGTCAGAATTAGGGATTGATAGGAGGTGACCTGCTCCCTGATTCCTGTCCTGGCCTTGCATCGACCATCCATCTTCTGGCATCGCACGGCTGAGGGTTTTCCCCATCCTCAGCCGTGTCATCGAGGCTAAGAGGGGTTCTAATGAGAGCACAAATAAGATCGGTGAAAGGGGGCATCCCTGACGGGTACCATTCTTTATCTGAAAAGGGGCAGTTAGAGATTGGTTTATACGTAGTATGGCCGTGGGTCGTGAGTACATGATAAAAATGGCATCTATAAAAGGTTGTGGGAAGCCAAAGTTTAGTAACACCTGTTTCATATAGCTCCAATCTACCCTGTCGAAGGCCTTTTCTGCATCTGTTCCTAGCAACACTAATGGAAGCATGGGCGTCCGCAGAAATTTTTCCAGGGGGGGGCATAATTTTATTGACATTGAAACGGGCACGTGTATGAAGCCTAACTGCAGATATAAGAGGGTGGAACGGAACCCCGTTTGTGTACAGGGACTAAACTTTAAAATAGGAAGCCACCACAAAAGGAAAGACCAATTCTTCTTATTTCACTTGAATGTCTATTAATTCTATATTATTTTTGCACCCTTTGCTATAGTCTCAGCAATATGTTAATTTGCATTTTGTCGCCAACAAATGAAATGTTGTGTTCTGTACCTGAACGCTTCCAGGCTTTTGTCATATGTAACTTACAAGCAGATGGTCTGCAGAATACCAGGCCTACCACCAGTATTACCGCCTGCCAGGTCACCCTGACCAGGCGGGCAGGCGGGCAGGCGGTATATGATTGAAGGGGCAATACTGCCTGGTATATGGACAGCAGAGATGGCATCCTCTGGGCAGTACTGTCTATGGTCATCCTTCACCAGCACCCTGACTGCCACCTGCTTGGCCTGGCTCTCATGGCACTTCACTGCCTGCTGCTTGGCTATCCGTGACTCACCCCACACCTAACACTCAGGGTTGTCACTCACTGATAGCCAAGCAGGTGGCAGTCAGGGAGCTTCTGAAGGATGAATTGACCATAGACAGTACTGCCCAGAGGATGCCATATCTGCTGTCCATATAATACCAGTATTGCCCCTTCATATACCGCCTGGTCACCCCACACCTAACACTCAGGGAGTACTGTCATCAATAAAAACAATAATAGGTTTAATCGTGGCTGGCCCACACATCTGGTTCATCAATCAGTCTGGAGATTTAATTTGTGGACGTTTATACAGAAGAAACTGTATATTGTGGGGCACAGTGGATGCTGTATGTGTATAACATAAATATATTTTACGTGAAAACTTACAGTTACTTGGCTCGGCCCTTGGGGATCTCGGACACCACTTCCACACTTTGGCCGGGGGCTCGGCGGAGCTGATGGGTTTTATCCTAATGAGAAAGATTTCATAATAAGGATTTGGAGAAGGGGCAGAGGGATAGCAGAGCAGGGAGAGGCTGGTGCTGCTACTAGGGGGTCATACCATGGGGGAGTAATAAAGCCCACCATAATGCCCCCCCCAGTAGTAATAATTCTCCTTATATTAGACAGTGCAAAAATACCCCCAGTTGAGCTAATGTCCCCATAGTGCCCCCATAATGTACCAGTATAAAATACCCCTATATAGTGCCCCCAGTAAATGCTGCATAGTGCTCCTCTCCCCCTTCCTCCTAGTGCCCCCATAATGTACCAGTATAAAATGCCCCATATATAGTGCCCCAGTAGATGCCCCTCAGTGTCCCCCATAATTTGCAAGCATAAAATACCCCTTCTTAGTGCCCCCCCGTAGATTACCCCATAGTATTTCTCTCCCCCTTCCCCATAGTACCCACTATAATGTGTCCCAGTATAAAATACTACTGTACAGAGCCCTCCATATAACATACCACTTCTTTGTAGCTTCGCCCTCAGTAGATGCCCCTATAGTGCCCACCAATAATGTGTTGGCAAGAAGTGCCCCCATAGTTCCCCCCAATAATGTGCCAGTAAGAAGTGACCCCATAGTGCAACCTAATAATGTGCCAGTAAAAAGTGCCCCCAATGATGCCCCCCCGGGCCCTGGCCTTAATGTCACATTTCTCCCCCTCCATGTCACGTCACATTATTTCTCCCCCTCTCCATCATGACAGCACACTTCCCACCCGTGACCCTCCACAAACCCCTCCCACCCCCCCACCCCCTCCATGGCACATTTCTCCCCCTCAGGCTCGGGCCCCTCCATGGGCCAGTGTCAGCAGCACATCTCTCCCCCCCCCCCCAGGCACATTTCTCCCACACTCCATCACATGGGCCAGACCAGTGGCAGACATGGGATCCATCATGGATCCCATGTCTGCCACTGGTCTGGCCCATGAGATGGAGTGGGAGAAATGTGCCTGGGGGGGGGGGGGATATGTGCTGCTGACACTGCCATCATCCACCATGTCATCATGATCCATCATCCATCCACTTGTTGATATGATGTACTTATGTTGTGAATCTGATTTATCTTTCTTTTTCTTTGTACAATATAAAGGCTGTAATAATGTTCACTTACTACTTCTGTGACTGTTGGACAGTTGGAATAGGAAACTTCTTCTCTTCACTTGGAACTTGTTGGAGCCGATACCAAACTTGGCTCAGGGTCAGTGACAGGCAGGCAGCGCTCTTCTGGGGGCGGAGCTCACTGGCAACATCATGTTCAGTGCCTGTGCTGTGCGGCAGCTGCTCCAGCAGCCACTGTCTGAGTCTAGAGTCTAGACAGGCAGGCCAGGCAGCGGAGCTCAGAGCGGCTCACTCTTTCAGGCCGGGCGTGCGCTCAGTCAGTGTGCTGTCAGCTGTTGTTAGCCGGCCAGCGGCCGCCCGCGCCCCGCAACTAATTAGTAGTAACTTTCTTAATAGTACTGGGTTAGTTGCGGCGCCAGGGGGGGGCACTTGCCCCACCTTGCCCCCCCCCTGCGGACGTCCATGAATGGAAGTTTGCTACGTGATGCTATTTGTGTCAGAGACAGGACTCTCATAGTGTTATCTTTTCCCTCTCTGCCAGACACAAATCCCACCTGTTCCGGAGAGATTAATTTTGGAATTAGAGGTTTAAGTCTGTTAGCGAGGAGGCTAGCATATATCTTCAGGTCTACGTTTAATAACGAAATAGGTCTATAGCTGCCACATTGAGTAGGGTCTTTTCCCTCTTTGTGAATGAGGGTGATATACGCTTCTAAAGATTGTTGTGGTAATTCAGTACCTGACAGGTAAGCATTATATGTGTCTGTCAGATGGGGAAGGAGAACCCATGAGAAAGTATTATAATATGAGGTTGGGAAGCCGTCTGGGCCTGGGGTTTTACTCTTAGGGCTTCTTCGCAGGGCAGATCGGACCTCTTCTAGTGAAAATGGCTTCAATAAGGAAGGGTATGATTCAGGATGTAGTTTTGGGAGATTTGCTCGAGTTAAAAACTCTGAGATTGTCGATAGATGTTTTGGTGAGTCTGGTATTCGGTCAGGATTATGTATTTGATATAGAGAAGTGTAGAATTTTATGAACTCGTTTTCAATCTCAACGAGTTCATAATTTGCTTATCTCTAGTAAACAGAATTAGCTTATCTCTAGTAAACAGAAGCTAACTGTGATACACTCCTGGGAGATGCATGATGATCACATGTGATGAGTTGCTGCCCACAAATACAAGGGGATCAGACCAGAGCTGCAGAGATGTGAGTATAGAAGTTAAAAAGAGTGAAAATGACACTGGAGAGCAGCATTTTTTTTATTTTTTTTTGTATTGATATACTTAACATAACGGGCCACATTTGTATTTGTTGGATAGCTCCTTTCAAAAGTAATAGTCACTATATGTACTTTGGATGTTGCTGAAAGGAACTGGATTGGACTGGAACCACTGTGCACATTCACTGTCTCTCCTCAGCACTATAGGCCACTTGACCTCTCTTTACCTCCTCATGCACTCGCCATTGGGGTCCACCAGATGCCCTTTTCAATCTGGGTGGCCGTGATCTGGTCAGAGATGCTGAGCGTTTTGTGAATCAGTGTGAAGAGATAAAATCAATGTCTGCAATCACTTTATTTATATCAGACACCTCTCCTTATAATTGGATGAGGTCACATAACATTTTGACAATTGTTAATAAGACACACATGAGACGGTTTAAATGTTGTATCTACTTTAAGGGAGATCCCGACGAAGGACACATCTGTCGCTGTTAGGTAGGGACACATAGCCGCGTTTACAGACGCACTTCTCAACACAGACTGCTGCGCAAATTTGTTGAGGGGCGCAGGGTCTGCCGCATGGGATATATGTTGTGTTCCCGCTGCAGAAATCACACTTTACTATTTCCACACATTCACCTAAGCCACTATCTACAGTGCCGCTTCTACAGACACATCCTGGAGAACTCTCTTTAGGGCAGTCAGGCTTCAAGTTATCACAGGTTGGTGTACAGGACTCAAATACTTCGCCTCCTCTACATAAGACTACAAAAGAAAAGAAAAAGAAGAAGAAGAATTAAGAACAAGTAAAAACAGTGTTATACCTTCCCGGGGGATATTTGTAGTATCAGTCCCATTCAGCTCAATGAAGATAAATACCAGATGCAACTCATGGCAGGAGAGGGGATGGTTTTGAAAGAAAGCAGCCATGGTTATGTCATCTAGTCCAGACCCTTAGCCACCACAGAGGCTTAGCGGTCACATAATGGTTGGGCACATATTACTGCTGAGGTCAGTCAATGGCTACACCAGTGCATATCACCATGGATGGTTCACAGAGGAACAGAAGGAGCATATACCGGAGCCCCATTTCTGGAATAGAACAGCATTGACTAACTTAATGGGTTTTTCTTTACTTTCATTTAGACACTTTCTCAGCCCTGGTTTACATTTTTTACCTAAAAAAAACTATGAACTTACAAAATAATGTACAGTACAGACCAAAAGTTTGGACACACCTTCTCATTCAAAGAGTTTTCTTTATTTTCATGACTATGAAGGCATCAAAACTATGAATTAACACATGTGGAATTATATACGTAACAAACAAGTGTGAAACAACTGAAAATATGTCATATTCTAGGTTCTTCAAAGTAGCCACCTTTTGCTTTTATTACTGCTTTGCACACTCTTGGCATTCTCTTGATGTGTTAATTCATAGTTTTGATGCCTTCAGTGTGAATCTACAATTTTCATAGTCATGAAAATAAAGAAAACTCTTTGATTGAGATGGTGTGTCCAAACTTTTGGTCTGTACTGTATATATTAAAGGCATCCAATGTACAGTATGAATATAGAATGAGTTGAAAGTGACCAAAGAGCAAGGATGGTTTGATAATCTGGAAGTACAGTATAATCCGAGGATACTCCAGGTGCCGCCAGACAGTAATCAACGGCCAGGTCTTCACAATTGAGAGGACTACGTCGGTAGCGCTACTCTGAGATACCAGGTGTGTGATGTCGCCAGGTGCAGAAAGTGCATACATAGAAATCATTGGGCCCCATAGCAATCATTGGGCCCCCTTATTCCGCCCACTCATGGCCCATTCCAACACCTACCCTGGTTCCTCCCCTGCCACACCCCCATTGTATTCTTACTAACCCAGAGAATGAAAGACACAGGTCAGTTTCGCCGCAAAGGGAACTTTGCAGTAACAAAACCCGTAAAATGGTGGAGAAATTGCGTTTTTTTTTTTTCAATTTCACCTCATTTGGAATTTTTTGCCCGCTTCCCACTACATTATATGCCATATTAAATGGTGGCATTAGAAAGTACAACTTGTCCCGCAAAAAATAAGCCATCATATAGACATGTGACCTCAAAAATAAAACAAATTATGGCTCAAGGAAGATAGGGAAGAAAAATGAAAATGAAAAAATGAAAAAACCTCTGGTATCATAACGGTTAAAGGGGTATCCAAACCATATTATGCCCCCAAAAATGCCTGGCCACCGCATACAGGTAATACTTATGCTCGGGGGGTGCAACCAATAGCAGCCGCAAAGGAAATGAGCCTCCCTAGCGTCACCCGTGATGCTAAGGAGGCTCGTTCCCATTGTGGCCTGCTATTGACTGCCCCCCACGTCTCCGGATGTTTTCATTTATACTATGGGGGGGATGCAGTGGCGGCCGAGTGGGCATCAGTGACGCGGGTGTCGGGAATGGGCTAAGTATTATCTGTATGTGGTGCCCTGACATTTTGGGGGCATTATAGGGATTGGATAACACCTTTAACTCCTTGCTGCTGATGCTTAGTTTTCCATGAGAAAAAATTGCCATTTCTCAGGAATAATGACTTTAGAGTATAAGTTGATATTGCTGTCATAACGTGCAAGAAATAAAGGCGTGAGCATCATATGTTATGCCCAAAAACTATGATCTATTACACGTTACACACCAAAAATGTTGTTAAACCTTGCACACACCAGTAACTCCACCATATAGTGCTTCTCCCATACACTATGCACAAATAATATCATAATATGCTATACAGATAAATAATCCTGTTTATACAATGTACACAGATAAAGCCACCATATCCTGTACATATACTGGACACCGTGGGACAGGGCAGCTACTAACAATTTTTTGTCCCATTATTGCCACGAGGCACTGTTAGAGGAGGCAGATGTCAGGGACTGTCTCACGGGCAAGCTGCCACCCTCACTCCCTGATGGTGATGAAGCCCCCTCTTCACCTGGCTCCCACGTGTGATTGGCTACATCATCATCCATTACTGTCTGCTCGTCACTTATGTCACCCTCACCAGTCTCATGGCCACGTCCCTTACCACTCTCAACACCTACTCCCACGCAACTCTCATCGTCGCTTCTTGGATGCCTACAGGAGGAAGCAGCGGAGCTCTCCTCCAAATCTGGGCTGGGCAGTAGATGCTGACTGTCCTCATTCAGCTCTTCCTTGCTGAAAAGTGGAGCAGAGCCGGCAGCATACAACACTTCCCAAGCAGAAGGAGCAGAAACAGACTAAGGCGGGTTCAGGACAGGTGAGGGCACAGAGCTTGTTCCTGGGCCATGCCTACTAAGTGTGGTGTCAGAGGAACCCACAGACGCCTGGCGGTGGTTGTCTGATGTCAGTTTAGATGATTTTGAAGACTGAGTCAACCATTCCAAAACAGTAGGATCGGTTGTCAAAACACAACTATCAATGTGGACACCCCAGCTATATTACACAGGTTATTCACCTCAATTGGAGACTTAATGCGTAATAGAATTGCTTATCTATTAAACAAATGGCACCGTTCAATTAGATATCTCTGTGCCCTACACAGGGGATTGATGCAAACTGCATCCTATGGATCCCTTTAGATTACAGAGCATGTAGTGTGCTGTAGTCTCCCTATGCTCTCCCTACAGTGTCTGAAAACTCTCGCTGCAATCTCCCTACACTGTCCCTTCACTGTCCCAGTAGTCTCCCGATGCTCTATCTACAGTGTCTGGAAACTCTCCCTACAATCTCCCTACACTGTCCATATCCTAGATTATACTATTAAAAGCTTTGTAAAACACTTTCTCTAGCACTTGTCATGTCTCTCCCTATGCTCAGTTCACTGTAAAATAGCGGAGACCAGGCAGGATGAGGCTTTTTATAGGGCTGTGACATCACATGGGCTGGCTATTTGCTGATTGGCTGGCTGAATGGCATTATGGGTGATCCCTTGTTCTCTGGCTTCTTATTTTCACTTTAGAATATGTGCAGAAGTGATTTTAGAAACAAAATCAGATGTTACCACGAAGCGCAAGGAAATTCGGATTTGTGGGGAATCAAATTTTTCCTGAAATTTTAATCAAATTCCAGTTTGTTAACTCCGATTCACTCAACACTAGACATCACTCACATGGTGAGGGGACCACTTGGATTTTGTAACTTAGTAATGCTACTAGCTGGGGCCTCTCCATTGTGAAACCCCATCCGCGGATTAGTGTCTGGTGGCACATCCTATACTTGGAGTACCCAGCCATTCTACCTTCCCCTTATGCTAAGTCAGAGATGAGAATGTAGTGTCTCCTGCACTCCCCTTGGGTTTCTGTAGGAGGACCCGAGGACTATATATGGAGAATATGTATGGTGAAATCTAAGACTTATATAGTAACAGTTATAATATAATGTATAATATCACATGGAACAAAACGGAATACAATGAACAAGTCTTTATCGGGTTAAACCCTTACGTTTGACTGATTGTGCAGCAATTAGTGGGAGAAGAACACCTACAAAATAAAAATGAAAAATTCTTGGTCTGTACATTCTACAGAAGAATCCAAAGAATATACAATTGCAGGGTTTATAAAGAAACTAGTACTGCATATTGTGATGTCTGCATTGCAACAAGATGAAAGAAATTAGTGGGACTAGTGAGGTAGCGACTACAATGGTGTCTGGAAACCGTAGGATCCCACATTGAACGATAGCTAGGTATCCACAATACCATTGCCCATCATGATGCAGACATCGACCATAGTCTGTAATGGAAAGGTCTATGTTTACACTTTAGCAGATGGTATTGACCTAAGGGACATCATTATATGTCGCTACAATGTAGTGAGGTTCACCAAACAGAGATGATTCTGTGGGTTGCACCTTTTGAGGACAATCTACTTGGTGCCACTGCTGTATTACTTGCTGGTCCTAGCCAGCACTGAGGAACATACATCAGCTTCAGAAACATACAGAGGCAAGGGTAGCTTTGTATGTAGCTGATTGGTGTTATTTAGTTTATCAGATAAATTGTGCTTGAGATTGTGCTGAGACTTCCTGCTCTGAAAGGGAGAGAAAGAGCTGCTACAGTCTGAAATCTAAACTGTTCATTGGTTATCTACAGAGACCTCACTGACAATGAAATACTAGTGATATAAAAAGTAATAATGGATGCGCTTTCACATGGATGGGTATTGCAGTAAGACACCATCGTTTTCAGATATACAGTACAGACCAAAAGTTTGGACACACCTTCTCATTCAAAGAGTTTTCTTTATTTTCATGACTATGAAAATTGTAGATTCACACTGAAGGCATCAAAACTATGAATTAACACATGTGGAATTATATACATAACAAACACATGTGAAACATCTGAAAATATGTCATATTCTAGGTTCTTCAAAGTAGCCACCTTTTGCTTTGATTACTGCTTTGCACACTCTTGGCATTCTCTTGATGAGCTTCAAGAGGTAGTCCCCTGAAATGGTTTTCACTTCACAGGTGTGCCCTGTCAGGTTTAATAAGTGGGATTTCTTGCCTTATAAATGGGGTTGGGACCATCAGTTGCGTTGAGGAGAAGTCAGGTGGATACACAGCTGATAGTCCTACTGAATAGCCTGTTAGAATTTGTATTATGGCAAGAAAAAAGCAGCTAAGTAAAGAAAAACGAGTGGCCATCATTACTTTAAGAAATGAAGGTCAGTCAGTCAGTCGAAAAATTGGGAAAACTTTGAAAGTAAGGGCTATTTGACCATGAAGGAGAGTGATGGGGTGCTTCACCAGATGACCTGGCCTCCACAGTCACCGGACCTGAACCCAATCAAGATGGTTTGGGGTGAGCTGGACCGCAGAGTGAAGGCAAAATGGCCAACAAGTGCTAAGCATCTCTGGGAACTCCTTCAAGTCTGTTGGAAGACCATTTCAGGGGACTACCTCTTGAAGCTCATCAAGAGAATGCAAGAGTGTGCAAAGCAGTAATCAAAGCAAAAGGTGGCTACTTTGAAGAACCTAGAATATGACATATTTTCAGTTGTTTCACACTTGTTTGTTATGTATATAATTCCACATGTGTTAATTCATAGTTTTGATGCCTTCATAGTCATGAAAATAAAGAAAACTCTTTGAATGAGAAGGTGTGTCCAAACTTTTGGTCTGTACTGTATATCATATGTGCAACTCACCCAGGCATATCAACAGCAATGTGATGGCTCGAGTCATGTTTAGCTGAAACTTTTTCCTGTAAATGATGACTTAAATTGATTAGAGTGATAAACATTATCAGAGGTCTGCAGATATATTCACAGGATTCATACACTGTCTGTTCTTGAACCCAGTTGCGTCCTCAGCCCCAACATACACACCATGATGGCACATTGAGTAAATCTATTGACATGTTCAAAATGTGACAATCCCTTCTCAGAATGAAGTCACCTCCACAATCAACTGATCGATGTGGGTGCAGCTACTTTAATCGCTGGTGATCAACATTTATCTCTAGGGGAAGCTCCATGTGTTTCTCTGCAGTGGCCACCTCAGGGGAAATGTGGTTCTACATGCCAGACTTTCAAATGTATAGGCAACCATGTAACACATGGTCAGAAAGAGTTTATGGTGGGAAGAACAGTTTTGCTCTGGCACATGTTCCATGAGATCCATATGCCCCAAAATTAACGGATGAATCTTTTAAGAAAGCAAGAACATAAAAGACAAGTCAGCTATGAGGGGGACTCTGTTGCAGGTTGACCACATTTAGGTTCACCTAGAGTCCTAGACAATGCTTTCTCAGCAAAAGTATCCTCCTTTCCCTCATTTCTCCTAGAAGGGGGTGGTAAAAACAAGCACTAGATCCTTCATAATCATGAGCTCCATGTGCAGCCCCAAAGTGATGCCCCACTGAGATTATAGAACAGGGATGCTCAACCTGCGGCCCTCCAGTTTTTGCAAAACTTCAACTCCCAGCATGCCCTAATAACTGTAGGCTATCCAGGCATTGCTGGGAGTTGTAGTTTTGCAACCGCTGGAGGGCCGCAGGTTGGGCACCCCTGTGATAGAACATTCCCTTCATATTGGGCTAATTACTGTATATCTTTTATGGATAAGAGAAGAAGCTTTGGTACCTACCTGGATGATGCACGTGTGATAATGAGTATGGTCTTCTGGTGATGCAGAGATACTACCGGTGCTCTATTATATATACATCAAGGGTTAAGGTGTGTTCAGAATGTGACCTCAGATCTATTTTTGTGTATAATGTGTAATACGACTTTATGCAAACACTGTACCTTTACTCTAAGCTAAAATTATAGGTGTACTAGCAGAAGGATCCGGCTTCACACGGGTGTATTTCATCTATTTCATTCAATGTTTGTGTGTGTCGTTAAAAGAAAACGACAGTATCCCCCATAACTGTGACCTCTACAGCACCACGCACCCTTAACAGTGAACTCCACTGCCCCTCACTCCTTAACACTGACCCCCCACAGTGCCCTGCCTCCTTACAATGGGATGTCTACAGCAGCCCGTCCCCTTAACTTTGAGAATCACAGCAGCCCACCCCTTTAACAGTGAGTTTCACAGCACCTCACTCCCAAGCCGCCCCTGTCACAAGGAACAGTACAAGATCAGAAATGTATATACACAGTGACTCCACCAGCAGAGTAGTAAGTGCAGCTCTTAAGTATAATACAGCATGTAACTAAGGTTTAGTTCAGGATAAATAATGTGATGTACATACACAGTTACTCCACTAGGAGAACATTGAGCACAGCTCTGGAGTATGATATAGGAAGTAACTCAGGATCCGTACAGGGAAAGTAATGTAATGTATGTACAAAGTGATTCCACCAGCAGAATAGTGAGTACAGCTCTGGAGTATAATACAGGATGTAACAGAGGATCAGTATAGGATAAGTAATGTAATGTATGTACATAGTGACTACACCAGCAGAATAGTGAGTGCAGCTCTGGAGTATAATACAGGATGTAACTCAGGATCAGTACAGGATAAGTAATGTATGAGCATAGTGACTCCAGCAGAATAATGACTGCAGCTCTTAAGTATATATATATATATATATATATATATATATATATATATACACTGCTCACAAAAATAAAGGGAACACAAAAATAACACATCCTAGATCTGAGTTAATTAAATATTCTTCTGAAATACTTTGTTCTTTACATAGTTGAATGTGCTGACAACAAAATCACACAAAAATTAAAAAATAGAAATCAAATTTTTTAACCCATGGAGGTCTGGATTTGGAGTCACACTCAAAATTAAAGTGGAAAAACACACTACAGGCTGATCCAACTTTGATGTAATGTCCTTAAAACAAGTCAAAATGAGGTTCAGTAGTGTGTGTGGCCTCCACGTGCCTGTATGACCTCCCTACAACGCCTGTGCATGCTCCTGATGAGGTGGCAGACGGTCTCCTGAGGGATCTCCTCCCAGACCTGGACTAAAGCATCTGCCAACTCCTGGACAGTCTGTGGTGTCTGTGGTGGATAGAGTGAGACATGATGTCCCAGATGTGCTCAATTGGATTCAGGTCTGGGGAATAGGCGGGTCAGTCCATAGCATCAATGCCTTCGTATTGCAGGAACTGCTGACACACTCCAGCCACATGAGGTCTAGCATTGTCTTGCATTAGGAGGAACCCAGGGCCAACCACACCAGCATATGGTCTCACAAGGGGTCTGAGGATCTCATCTCGGTACCTAATGGCAGTCAGGCTACCTCTGGCGAGCACATGGAGGGCTGTGCGGCCCTCCAAAGAAATGCCACCCCACACCATTACTGACCCAATGCCAAACCGGTCATGCTGGAGGATGTTGCAGGCAGCAGAACGTTCTCCACGGCGTCTCCAGACTCTGTCACGTCTGTCACATGTGCTCAGTGTGAACATGCTTTCATCTGTGAAGAGCACAGGGCGCCAGTGGCGAATTTGCCAATCTTGGTGTTCTCTGGCAAAGGCCAAACGTCCTGCACGGTGTTGGGCTGTAAGCACAACCCCCACCTGTGGACGTCGGGCCCTCATATCACCCTCATGGAGTCTGTTTCTGACCGTTTGAGCAGACACATGCACATTTGTGGCCTGCTGGAGGTCATTTTGCAGGGCTCTGGCAGTGCTCCTCCTGTTCCTCCTTGCACAAAGGTGGAGGAAGCGGTTCTGCTGCTGGGTTGTTGCACTCCTACGGCCTCCTCTACGTCTCCTGATGTACTGGCCTGTCTCCTGGTAGCACCTCCATGCTCTGGACACTACGCTGACAGACACAGCAAACCTTCCTGCCACAGCTCGCATTGATGGGCCATCCTGGATAAGCTGCACTACCTGAGCCACTTGTGTGGGTTGTAGACTCCGTCTCATGCTACCACTAGAGTGAAAGCACCGCCAGCATTCAAAAGTGACCAAAACATCAGCCAGGAAGCATAGGAACTGAGAAGTGGTCTGTGGTTACCACCTGCAGAACCACTCCTTTATTGGGGGTGTCTTGCTAATTGCCTATAATTTCCACCTGTTGTCTATCCCATTTGCACAACAGCATGTGAAATTGATTGTCACTCAGTGTTGCTTCCTAAGTGGACAGTTTGATTTCACAGAAGTGTGATTGACTTGGAGTTACATTGTGTTGTTTAAGTGTTCCCTTTATTTTTTTGAGCAGTGTACTTATCTATCATCCTGAAGACAGCCACAAGAAGGAAGAGATGGGACCAAGTACTTCACTGGAGCAGATACTTATACAGTGAGGCATTGGATGGTTTGAACCACCAACACTAGTGAAGAGTAGTAGGCAAAATGATAGCCTTCCCCTTTAACACTCATCATTCAATTCAAATAAAGAAGGATAGTCTCAGTTTTATATTTCACCAATGACATAATTTGCAGACATGCAGGTTTTTTTTTTATGTGCATCTGTTTAGTAGCAGTTATAGACATTCACACACTTCAACTGTATACATATATTTATTTGATTGTAATTAATATTAAAAGATTTAAAAGTCAAATTTTCCGCAGTAGTCATTAAGTCGGAAAGTACAATATCAATATTAGTCATAGAGTAATATATTGTAATTATGTGTTACCTTACAAGATTAGCTTGTAGAAGATCTTGTCGTAAATTAATACTGAATACATAGCTCGAGAAGATCGACAAATGACTCATATTATAACACATAGAAAATATGGGTTACTGCTTTTCATTAGGGCAGTGCCAAGGGTGAGTAAGAAGTGTATTCTCTTGACATGCTGGTGCTGGTCTTTTACCTTTGGACTTGGTGGAAGTGAAATCTTGAACTGCATTGGATATACATTAGTGTTGAGCGAATCAAACTCCACGAAAGGGAATTTGATCCAAAGTTCAGGGAAAATTTGTTTTGTTGCAAAGCCGAATTTCCTCGTGCTTTGTGGTAGCGAATTGATTTTCCTTGAATGGCGGTAAAAAAAATAACAAAAAATCATACTTACCTAAACTATTTGAGCGTGAAGAGCCTGCCATCTTGATTAAGGATCCCGCTCCAAATCCCATGCCTGGTGACGTATGACGGCACCACGCCGGCCGACTTGGTGACATCATCATGGGCCGCTCGAGATTTTGCACTGGAACTGCAATCAAGATGGTGGTGGCGATATCTTCACGATCAAATGGATGAGTTATTTTATTTATATATTTTCTTATTTTACTCTTTAATATTAATGTCAGATGCAGCAATCAGCTATGAATTTGGCATCTGAGGGGTTCAATGACAGTGGACGGTGCAATCGCTGCTTCCTGTCATTGCACCCACTACTTACACAGAAATGCGCTTTATGACAAAGTAATTCATCACAAACCAAATTTTTTTTTAAGATTCAGTGAAGCGCGTAGATGCACAACTACCAAAATAACTGTGGTGCAAAGAGACTGTTCAGCAAGCAGGGTCAAAACCTGGAGAGACAGATAGTGAAAACACATGTGATGCGGGGTTAATCCAGAAACAAGCAACAGTAAGTGAATGGTTAATACAGAAAGCAAGCCACAGTCAAATTACCATGAGTTCCAATGCAGTAGTACTGAGTAGAACAAGCACAGGAGCCATGAGAAACAAAATCACAGGCAATTGCAATCGCCTATAGTCTGGAGCTTAACCAGATTGTTGGGGCTAAAGTTTTTTCTAAGTTGGATTTAAGAGGGGCATACAACCTAGTCAGGGTCAGGGAAGGGGACGAATGGAAGATGGCCTTCAATACCCCTGAGGGTCATTTCGAGAATTTGGTTATGACCTTTGGTTTGATGAATGCTCCGGCCGTCTTCCAACATTTTGTGAACAGCATTTTTTATCATTTAATGGGAAAATTTGTACTGGTGTATCTAGATGACATTTAAATTTTTTCTCCTGATTTCAAAACTCATAGGGATCACCTATGTCAGGTTTTTCTCATTCTGCGGGAGAATAAATTGTACGCTTAACTGGAAAAATGTGTGTTTGCGGTTCCGGAGATTCAATTTCTTGGTTTTCTTCTCTCCGCTTCTGGTTTTCGCATGGACCCTAAGAAGGTCCGCGCTGTGCTTGATTGGGAGCTTCCTGAGAATCAGAAGGCGCTGATGCGGTTTTTGGGTTTTGCCAATTATTACAGAAAGTTCATTTTGAATTATTCCTCTGTTGTTAAGCCACTCACTGATATGACTAAAAAGGGGGTAGATTTTTCCTCCTGGTCGGTAGATGCGCTTAAGGCTTTTTCTAGTATCAAAGAGAGTTTTGCTTCCGCTCCCATTTTGGTACAACCTGATGTCTCTCTACCTTTTATTGTTGAGGTGGACGCTTCTGAGGTGTGTTTGGGTGCGGTCTTATCTCAGGGTCCCTCTCCTGCTAAATGGCGACCGTGTGCCTTTTTCTCAAGGAAACTCTCCTCTGCAGAGAGAAATTACGATATGGGAGATAGGGAGTTGTTGGCCATCAAATTAGCTTTTGAGTAATGGCGCCATTAGTTAGAGGGAGCCAGACACCCTATTACCGTGTTTACTGACCATAAGAATCTGGCCTACTTGGAATCAGCCAAGCGTCTGAACCCGAGACAGGCCAGATGGTCTTGATTCTTTTCTAGGTTTAATTTTGTTGTCACGTTCCGCCCTGGGGTTAAAAATGTGAAGGCGGATGCCCTGTCACGTTGTTTTCCGGGAGGGGGGAACTTTGAAGACCCAGGCTGAAGGGGTGATCGTCTCTGCTCTTTTTCCTGATTTGGAGGCAGAGGTTCAGGCAGCCCAGGCAGAGGCTCCTGATCTTTGTCCTCCTGGGAGGTTGTTTGTTCCTCTCGCTTTACGACACAAGGTTTTTAAGAAGCACCATGATACTGTCCTTGCTGGGCACCCGGGCAGTAGAGCCACAGTAGATCTCACTGCTCAGAGTTTTTGGTGGCCGGCTCTTCGTAAGATGGTTGAGGGTTTTGTGGCAGCCTGCGAGACCTGCGCTCGTGCCAAGGTCCCTCATTCACGGCCATCGGGTTCTCTCCTCCCGTTACCCATTCATTCCCATCCTTGAACACATCTGTCCATGGACTTCATTACGGACCTACCTCGGGGAAGACTGTGATTCTGGTGGTAGTGGATCGTTTTAGCAAAATGGTGCATTTCATTCCCTTTCATGGGTTACCCAATGCTAAGAAGTTGGCGCAAGCGTTTGTTGATCACATTGTTAAAGGGTTTCTATCACTTCGTTTCACATAATTAGCTGTCAGACACTAGCGATCCGCTAGTGTCTGCTCTACCAAACCATCCTAATATAATAGGTTTTGGGGCAGCCGTTTTGCTAAAAAAGAACTTATATCGATATGCTAATGAGCCTCTAGGTGCTATGGGGGCGTCATTAGCACCTAGAGGCTCGGTCTACCTTCACAAACTGCCGCCGCCCAGCGCGTCCCTCCAGCCCGCCCATCTCCTCCAGAATGCGATCCTCCCTGTGAACGTATGTATTCGGCGCATGCGCAGTGAATGTCTGATCGCTTCCCTGCTCAGACATCTCCACTGCGCCTGTTCCTCGGAGCACTATGACGTCATCGGCGCAGGCGCAGTGGAGATGTCTGAGCAGGGAAGCGGTCAGACATTCACTGCGCATGCGCCGAATACATACGTTCACAGGGAGGATCGCATTCTGGAGGAGATGGGCGGGCTGGAGGGACGCTCTGGGCGGCGGCAGTTTGTGAAGGTAGACCGAGCCTCTAGGTGCTAATGACGCCCCCATAGCACCTAAAGGCTCATTAGCATATCGATATAAGTTCTTTTTTTTAGCAAAACGGCTGCCCCAAAACCTATTATATTAGGATGGTTTGGTAGAGCAGACACTAGCGGATCGCTAGTGTCTGACAGCTAATTATGTGAAACAAAGCGATAGAAACCCTTTAAATTGCATGGCATTAATTCAGACATTGTTTCTGATAGGGGCACGCAATTTGTTTCCAGATTCTGGAAGGCCTTCTGTTCTCGCTTGGGTATTCAGTTGTCATTTTCTTCTGCTTTTCATCTGCAGTCGAATGGTCAGACCGAACGCGTCAATCAGAATCTGGAGACATATCTGCGATGTTTTGTGGCGGAGGATCAGGAGTAGAGTTGAGCGAACACCTGGATGTTCGGGTTCGAGAAGTTCGGCCGAACTTCCCGGAAATGTTCGGGTTCGGGATCCGAACCCGACCCGAACTTCGTCCCGAAACCGAACCCCATTGAAGTCAATGGGGACCCGAACTTTTCGGCACTAAAAAGGCTGTAAAACAGCCCAGGAAAGAGCTAGAGGGCTGCAAAAGGCAGCAACATGTAGGTAAATCCCCTGCAAACAAATGTGGATAGGGAAATGAATTAAAATAAAAATAAAATAAATAAAAATTAACCAATATCAATTGGAGAGAGGTCCCATAGCAGAGAATATGGCTCCACGTCAGCAGAGAATCAGTCTCTTCATGCCATAGCAGAGAATCTGGCTTCACGTCACCCACCACTGTAACAGTCTATTGTCATATATTTAGGCCCCGGCACCCAGGCAGAGGAGAGAGGTCCCGTAACAGAGAATCTGGCTTCATGTCAGCAGAGAATCAGTCTGCATGTCATAGCAGAGAATCATGCTTTACGTCACCCAACACTGGAACAGTCCATTGTCAGATATTTAGGCCCAGGCACCCAGGCAGAGGAGAGAGGTCCCGTAACAGAGAATCTGGCCTTATGTCAGCACAGAATCTGTCTTCATGTCATAGCAGAGGATCAGGCTTCACGTCACCCACCACTGGAACAGGCCACTGTCACACATTTAGGCCCAGGCACCCAGGCAGAGGAGAGAGGTCCCGTAACAGAGAATCTGGCCTTATGTCAGCACAGAATCTGTCTTCATGTCATAGCAGAGAATCAGGCTTCACGTCACCCACCACTGGAACAGGCCACTGTCACACATTTAGGCCCAGGCACCCAGGCAGAGGAGAGAGGTCCCGTAACAGAGAATCTGGCCTTATGTCAGCACAGAATCTGTCTTCATGTCATAGCAGAGAATCAGGCTTCACGTCACCCACCACTGGAACAGGCCACTGTCACATATTTAGGCCCAGGCACCCAGGCAGAGGAGAGAGGTCCCGTAACAGAGAATCTGGCCTTATGTCAGCGCAGAATCAGTCTTCATGTCATAGCAGAGAATCAGGCATCACGTCACCCACCACTGGAACAGGCCACTGTCACATATTTAGGCCCAGGCACCCAGGCAGAGGAGAGAGGTCCCGTAACAGAGAATCTGGCTTTATGTCAGCGCAGAATCAGTCTTCATGTCATAGCAGAGAATCAGGCTTCACGTCACCCACCACTGGAACAGGCCACTGTCACATATTTAGGCCCAGGCACCCAGGCAGTGGAGAGAGGTCCCGTAACAGAGAATCTGGCCTTATGTCAGCACAGAATCTGTCTTCATGTCATAGCAGAGAATCAGGCTTCACGTCACCCACCACTGGAACAGGCCACTGTCACATATTTAGGCCCAGGCAGAGGAGAGAGGTCCCGTAACAGAGAATCTGGCCTTATGTCAGCACAGAATCTGTCTTCATGTCATAGCAGAGAATCAGGATTCACGTCACCCACCACTGGAACAGGCCACTGTCACATATTTTTGCCCCGGCACCCAGACAGAGGAGAGAGGTCCCGTAATAGAGAATCTGGCCTTATGTCAGCACATAATCTGTCTTCATGTCATAGCAGAGAATCAGGCTTCACGTCACCCACGACTGGAACAGGCCACTGTCACATATTTAGGCCCCGGCACCCAGACAGAGGAGAGAGGTCCCGTAACAGAGAATCTGGCCTTATGTCAGCACAGAATCTGTCTTCATGTCATAGCAGAGAATCAGGCTTCACGTCACTCACCACTGGAACAGGCCACTGTCACATATTTAGGCCCAGGCACCCAGGCAGAGGAGAGAGGTCCTGTAACAGAGAATCTGGCCTTGTGTTTTCTCAAGGAGACATAGAAGTGGTATTGTAACGCTGATAACGGCGTCATCGCCACTGGCCATCTTGGTGGAGTACTGGAAACAGCGCAACAGGGCACACAGGTCTCGCATGGAGGCCCAGTCATTGGTGGTGAAGTGGTGCTGTTCCGCAGTGCGACTGACCCGTGCGTGCTGCAGCAGAAACTCCACTATGGCCTGCTGCTGCTCGCACAGTCTGTCCAGCATGTGCAAGGTGGAGTTCCACCTGGTGGGCACATCGCATATGAGGCGGTGAGCGGGAAGGCTGAAGTTACGCTGTAGCGCAGACAGGCGTGCAGCAGCAGGGTGTGAACGCCGGAAGCGCGAACAGACGGCCCGCACTTTATGCAGCAGCTCTGACATGTTGGGGTAGTTGCGAATGAACATCTGCACCACCAAATTCAGCACATGCGCCAGGCAAGGGATGTGCGTCAAACCGGCTAGTCCCAGAGCTGCAACGAGATTTCGCCCATTATCGCACACCACCAGGCCGGGCTTGAGGCTCACCGGCAGCAACCACTCGTCGGTCTGTTGTTCTATACCCCGCCACAACTCCTGTGCGGTGTGGGGCCTGTCCCCCAAACATATGAGTTTCAGAACGGCCTGCTGACGTTTACCCCGGGCTGTGCTGAAGTTGGTAGTGAAGGTGTGTGGCTGACTGGATGAGCAGGTGGAAGAAGAGGAGGAGGAAGCTGAGTAGGAGGAGGAGGAGACAGGAGGCAAAGAATGTTGCCCTGCGATCCTTGGCGGCGGAAGGACGTGACCCAAACAGCTCTCCGCCTGGGGCCCAGCCGCCACTACATTTACCCAGTGTGCAGTTAGGGAGATATAGCGTCCCTGGCCGTGCTTACTGGTCCACGTATCTGTGGTTAGGTGGACCTTGCCACAGATGGCGTTGCGCAGTGCACACTTGATTTTATCGGACACTTGGTTGTGCAGGGAAGGCACGGCTCTCTTGGAGAAGTAGTGCCGGCTGGAAACAACATACTGTGGGACAGCAAGTGACATGAGCTGTTTGAAGCTGTGTGTGTCCACCAGCCTAAATGACAGCATTTCATAGGCCAGTAGTTTAGAAATGCTGGCATTCAGGGCCAGGGATCGAGGGTGGCTAGGTGGGAATTTACGCTTTCTCTCAAATGTTTGTGAGATGGAGAGCTGAACGCTGCCGTGTGACATGGTTGAGATGCTTGGTGACGCAGGTGGTGGTGTTGGTGGTACATCCCATGTTTGCTGGGCGGCAGGTGCCAACGTTCCTCCAGAGGCGGAGGAAGAGGCCGAGGCGGCGGCAGCAGCAGAAGAGGCCGAGGCGGCAGCAGCAGAAGAGGTAGCAGGGGGAGCCTGAGTGACTTCTTTGTTTTTAAGGTGTTTACTCCACTGCAGTTCATGCTTTGCATGCAGGTGCCTGGTCATGCAGGTTGTGCTAAGGTTCAGAACGTTAATGCCTCGCTTCAGGCTCTGATGGCACAGCGTGCAAACCACTCGGGTCTTGTCGTCAGCACATTGTTTAAAGAAGTGCCATGCCAGAGAACTCCTTGAAGCTGCCTTTGGGGTGCTCGGTCCCAGATGGCGGCGGTCAGTAGCAGGCAGAGTCTCTTGGCGGCGGGTGTTCTGATTTTGCCCACTGCTCCCTCTTTGTCTTTTGCTACGCTGTTGGCTCGGTCTCACCACTGCCTCTTCCTCCGAACTGTGAAAGTCAGTGGCACGACCTTCATTCCATGTGGGGTCTAGGACCTCATCGTCCCCTGCATCGTCTTCCACCCAGTCTTGATCCCTGACCTCCTGTTCAGTCTGCACACTGCAAAAAGACGCAGCAGTTGGCACCTGTGTTTCGTCATCATCAGAGACGTGCTGAGGTGGTATTCCCATGTCCTCATCATCAGGAAACATAAGTGGTTGTGCGTTAGTGCATTCTATCTCTTCCACCCCTGGGGAAGGGCTAGGTGGATGCCCTTGGGAAACCCTGGCAGCAGAGTCTTCAAACAGCATAAGAGACTGCTGCATAACTTGAGGCTCAGACAGTTTCCCTGATATGCATGGGGGTGTTGTGACAGACTGATGGGCTTGGTTTTCATGCGCCATCTGTGCGCTTTCTGCAGAAGACTGGGTGGGAGATAATGTGAACGTGCTGGATGCACTGTCGGCCACCCAATTGACTAATGCCTGTACCTGCTCAGGCCTTACCATCCTTAGAACGGCATTGGGCCCCACCAAATATCCCTGTAAATTCTGGCGGCTACTGGGACCTGAGGTAGTTGGTACACTAGGACGTGTGGCTGTGGCAGAACGGCCACGTCCTCTCCCAGCACCAGAGGGTCCACTAACACCACCACGACCATGTCCACGTCCGCGTCCCTTACTAGTTGTTTTCCTCATTGTTACCGTTCACCACAATAAGAAAAATATTATTCGGGCCAATGTATTGAATTAAAATTCAGGCCTTTTTTTACAGACACCTAACACTGTCTGGCTATCTATTTAGGTACCTTATTACACTAATACAGGCACACAAGTAATGACAGATTTGGTTGAATATAAATGTGAGGCCTATTTTTTACGCGCTGTGTGACAGATATACCTTTAATCACAGAATTAGACTTGTATCTGCACTGTAGCGTGTGTGTTAAGTTTTTCAGAATGACACTATCAGCACCTTCAATCTAAGATATCCTTTTTGGGATAGATTTAAAGTAGGCCTGATATAGCAGAAACTACTAATTTTGAGAATGGCAAATTTGGAAATAGTTTTTCAACCCAGAACAAAAACTGTGCTTTTACGGTCACTACAAATAATTTGACCAGCTAAAACAGTACAGATTTGGTTGAATATAAATGTGAGGCCTATTTTTTACGCGCTGTGTGACAGATATACCTTTAATCACAGAATTAGACTTGTATCTGCACTGTAGAGTGTGTGTTAAGTTTTTCAGAATGACACTATCAGCACCTTCAATCTAAGATATCCTTTTTGGGATAGATTTAAAGTAGGCCTGATATAGCAGAAACTACTAATTTTGAGAATGGCAAATTTGGGAATAGTTTTTCAACCCAGAACAAAAACTGTGCTTTTACGGTCACTACAAATAATTTAAACAGCTAAAACAGTACAGATTTGGTTGAATATAAATGTGAGGCCTATTTTTTACGCGCTGTGTGACAGATATACCTTTAATCACAGAATTAGACTTGTATCTGCACTGTAGCGTGTGTGTTAAGTTTTTCAGAATGACACTATCAGCACCTTGAATCTAAGATATCCTTTTTGGGATAGATTTAAAGTAGGCCTGAAATAGCAGAAACTACTAATTTTGAGAATGGCAAATTTGGGAATATTTTTTCAACCCAGAACAAAAACTGTGCTTTTACGGTCACTACAAATAATTTGACCAGCTAAAACAGTACAGATTTGGTTGAATAGAAATGTCAGGCCTATTTTTTATGCGCTGTGTGACAGATATACCTTTAATCACAGAATTAGACTTGTATCTGCACTGTAGCGTGTGTGTTAAGTTTTTCAGAATGACACTATCAGCACCTTGAATCTAAGATATCCTTTTTGGGATAGATTTAAAGTAGGCCTGAAATAGCAGAAACTACTAATTTTGAGAATGGCAAATTTGGGAATAGTTTTTCAACCCAGAACAAAAACTGTGCTTTTACGGTCACTACAAATAATTTGACCAGCTAAAACAGTACAGATTTGGTTGAATAGAAATGTCAGGCCTATTTTTTATGCGCTGTGTGACAGATATACCTTTAATCACAGAATTAGACTTGTATCTGCACTGTAGCGTGTGTGTTAAGTTTTTCAGAATGACACTATCAGCACCTTGAATCTAATATACCCTTTTTGGGATAGATTTAAAGTAGGCCTGATATAGCAGAAACTACAAATTTTGAAAATGGCAAATTTGGGAATACTTTTTCAACCCAGAACAAAAACTGTGCTTTTACGGTCACTACAAAAAACTTGACCAGCTAAAACAGTACTGATTTGGAGGAATATAAATGTCAGGGCTATTTTTTAGGCGCTGGGTGACAGGTATACCTTTAATCACAGAATTAGACTTGTATCTGCACTGTAGCGTGTGTGTTAAGTTTTTTAGAATGACACTATCAGCACCTTGAATCTAATATACCCTTTTTGGGATAGATTTAAAGTAGGCCTGATATAGCAGAAACTACTAATTTTGAGAATGGCAAATTTGGGAATAGTTTTTCAACCCAGAACAAAAACTGTGCTTTTACGGTCACTACAAATAACTTGACCAGCTAAAACAGTACTGATTTGGAGGAATATAAATGTCAGGTCTATTTTTTAGGCGCTGGGTGACAGGCTCAACTTGCCCCTGATGTAGTATTTGGCCAAAAAATAACCACACTATTGATGGTTAAATGCACTTGGGTGACACAGGCTCAGCCTGCACCTGATGTAGTATATGGCCAAAAAATAACCACACTGTTGATGGTTAAATGCACATGGGTGACACAGGCTCAGCCTGCAGCTGATGTAGTATATAGCAAAAAATAACCACACTATTGATGGTTAAATGCACTTGGTGGTAGCTTGTGCTGGCGCACCACAAGCCACAAAATGGCCGCAGATCACCCAAGAAAAAAGTGATATAAAAACGCTCTGGGCAGCCTAAAAAAAGTGAGCAATTCAATATCAGCACTTCAATGATCCACAGCTGGAGATCGATAACTGAATTAAGTCTTTTGGAGGAGTTAATCTGCCTAATCTCGCCCTAACGTTGCAGCAGCAACCTCTCCCTGTGCTTGAATCAGCAGAGTGACGTGCAGCGCTATGTGACCCAAGCTTATATAGAGGCTGGGTCACATGCTGCACTGGCCAATCACAGCCATGCCAATAGTAGGCAAGGCTGTGATGGCCTCTTGGGGCAAGTAGTATGACGCTTGTTGATTGGCTGCTTTGCAGCCTTTCAAAAAGCGCCAAGAAAGCGCCGAACACCGAACCCGAACCCGGACTTTTACGAAAATGTTCGGGTTCGGGTCCGTATCACGGACACCCCAAAATTCGGTACGAACCCGAACTATACAGTTCGGGTTCGCTCATCCCTAATCAAGACCCTTTTTCTGCCCTGCTACAGAAGTTGTGTTACTCATGCCTGCAGATCTTCCATGTTGAGATCCCTTCTACCAAAGATGCTCAACATCTTCTAAGACTGTTTCCAGTACCAGCTCTATGGCTCGAACTGAAGACTTATCCTTTTTGATTTGAATAATATTCATTGCATAATTCCTTTCAGGTAGATGGACATTATTTGCATCTGCAAGCTATTGTTGTTTTATACAATTCCATTGTATGCATATATAAATGGTGGTATCTGCCGATACCAGACGGGGTGTTTTCTGTTCCAGTATCTTGCATTGTGTATTGGTATGCTCCTCCCCCCCCCCCAGTGATGCTTTGCTCATAGTGTGCTCAGCTTCTGAGTAGCAGCATCCATTTTCTGAGCTAGGAGTTTTGTTGGCATAATTATTTTACCATCTGGATTACCCTGTAACATCTTGTAATACAATCTCCGGATTAAAAGGCTACTTGATTAACACCTGGGTGTCTGATGTGTAAGCTGTAAGTGGAGAAAGTCAAATTCAACAAGTCACTTCCATGCGCATAGAGGTTGCTCTACACAGGTGTGTGATTGTATATAGCTGACTTTTGAAATTCCATACTTTCGCTTCCAATTCGATCCTTCTGTAGGAACCAAAGGTTGCTCAAACAGTGAAGAACCACCAACAAAAGTAAAATAAATAATTTATTATACTCACAGAAGTAACAAAGTGATAGGCATATTATAAAGCTGCATCAGCCCTCGTGTCTTTGCCCGACCTAGGTTTTGCTTTTTGCTTCGACAGGGGCACATACTCCACCCTCATCTGGGTGTCTAATTTATACAGATCTAGGGTGGGGAAAACTGCTCCCAATTGCATCAGGCCATAAACAACACAAAAATCATTCCTATCCCCAAATAAAACATTAATATAATTATTTCACTTTAAAACCAACATGTTTCTTCCACTTATCTGCCCTTATTATTACTATTCCATTCACTTTCCGATAGTTTTCCCGATCACATGGTTGGGTTTAGCTAATAAGGAAGTGCACTCCTCTTTCATTCATAAAAGTCTCCTGACCCCGTGATTAAGTCAGCCAATCATAGCTGTGTGCTATTTTAGTTTCTAGACCTTTTTTGATGTTCCTGATATATTCTTGAACTCTCGTTTTAAGCTTTCTCATAGTTCATACAACATACTGGAGGCCACAAGGGCACTCCAGTAGGTAGATAACTCCTGCATAATCACAAGTAACTTCCCCTTTTATTTTGAAACTAAAACCATTTTTAGTGGACTGGATTGTTTGTGTACTCATTCTTTTATTTTTCCTTTTGTGTTTTTTGCACTGAAGGCAAAAGCCGCAACATGTAAACTTACTCCTATTGCTACCTCCAACCTTCATAGGGATATGACTATGCACTACTGATTTTGTAAATTTAGTGCTTTTTTATATACAGTATTACATCAAGTTTAACTGGAATCACAGATCCCAAAATAGGATCATTCTTAAGTACAGCCTAATTTTTCTTAATAGCATTTTTATAGGACCTGCATTGACATTAAACTAGGTAAGAAAAGTAAGCCTAAAATATTTTCCTCTTTTCACTTCTCCTTGGATTTTTTTAACTTGTGTTTTTGCACTTTCTTCTACATTTTTACTACAAATAGCTAATTTTTCTTTTGAGTAGCCCTTTTTTGTAAAACGCACTTAAATTATCTGACTCTATTTTCTATAGTCTTCTACATCTGTACAGTTTTGATAGATTCTTTTCAACTGTCCTTTGGGAATATTCTCCAGCCATAATAATAATAATATAATAATAAAATGTATTTATATAGCGCCACCATATTCAGCAGCGCTTTACAAATACATAGGGTTAATGTACAAAACAAAAATAACTGGCCAATATGGAACTGAAACACTAAGAGTCAGGGTTCTGCTCACAAGAACAATCTATGAGGAATTGGGGGTGACGCATAAGATAGTTGATTGTGATAAGTAGGATTTGAGCCATTATTGAACTGACAGGAGTGGTGCCAGCCGATCTGCTTCGGGTTTGGGACTACTAGAGGATCGAGTTTAGGCCAGAGGAGTTGGTAGGGGAAATGTTTAGTCTGGGAAAAGTCATTTTAGGTAGCTTGATAAGCCTGCCTGAAAATATGTGTTTTTAAGGCACGTTTGAAGGTGGAGAAGTTGTGAATTGACCTAGTATTCCGGGGCAGAATATTCCAGAGAGTAGGTGCAGCTCGAGAAAATCCTTGAAGACGGGAGTGAGAGGTACGAATTATGGAGGTTATTAATCTTAGGTCACTAACAGAACTGAGAGCACGAGTAGGGTGGTAGATGGAGATGAGGGAGGAGATATATGGATGTGCAGCACTGTGGAGAGCTTTGTGGGTGAGGCTGAGAAGTTTGAACTGTATACAGAATACAGTTCAAGCTTCTCAGCCTCACCCACAAAGCTCTTCACAGTGCTGCACCTCCATATATCTCCTCCCTCATCTCCATCTACCACCCTACTCGTGCTCTCTGTTCTGTTACCGACCTAAGATTAATAATCTCCATAATTCGGTGGATGGGCAACCAGTGAAGTGACTGGCACAGACTAGTAGCATCAGTGTAGCGGTTGGATGGATAGATGAGCCTGGCTGCAGCATTTAGAACAGTCTGAAGGAGGGAGAGTTTAGTGAGAGGGAGACCGATTAGTAATGCGTTGCAGTAGTCAAGACGAGAATGAATCAAGCAACAACAAGAGTTTTTGCCTCTTCCACCGTAAAAAAAAGGGCGGATTCTAGTAATATTCTTGAGGTGCAGACGACAAGAGCGTGTAAGTGATTGAATTTGGGGGACAAAGGAAAGATCAGAGTCAAATGTGGTCCCAAGACAGCGGGCATGTTGCACAGGAGTTATGATAGTGCTGCAGACCGCAATTGAAATATCAAGTTTAGGTGAGTTAGTAGATGGGGGAAAGACAAGAAGTTCAGTTTTTGAGAGGTTCAGTTTTAGATACAGAGAGGACATGATGTTAGAGACAGCTGCCGGACAATTACTGGTGTTTTGGAGTAAAGCAGGGGTGATGTCAGGGGAGGGAGTGTATAGTTGGGTGTTGTCAGCATAGAGATGGTATCGAAAGCCAAATCTACTAATAGTCTGTCTGATGGGGGCTGTATAGAGGGAGAAGAGTAGAGGACCTAGTACTGAGCCCTGAGGACAGCCAACATCAAGAGGAAAAGGAGAAGAAGAAGAGCCAGCGAATGATATACTAAAGGAGCGGCCAGAGAGATAGGAAGAGAACCAAGAGAGAGCAGTGTCCTTTAGGCCAATTGAGTAAAACATGGTGATGAGGAGTTTATGGTCTACGGTATCGAATGCTGCAGAGAGATCCAGCAGAACCAGTAGAGAATAGTCACCATTTCTTTTTGCTGTTAGGAGATCGTTAGACACTTTAGTAAGGGCAGTTTCTGTAGAGTGAAAAGGGCGAAAGGCAGATTGTAAGGGGTCAAGCAGAAAGTTTGCAGAGAGATAGCTTATTAAGCGAGAGTAGACAAGACGTTCAAGGAGTTTATAGATGAAGGGGAGGTTAGAAACAGGTCGGTAGTTAGCAGCACAGGTCGGGTCAAGAGATGGTTTCTTTAGTAGTGGGGTTATAATAGAGTGTTTGAAAGAGGAGGGAAAGATACCAGAAGAGAGAGAGGTTAAAAATTGTAGTTAGGTGAGTGATGACAGCCGGGGAGAGGGACTGGAGGAGGTGTGATGGAATAGGATCACTACTACAGGTTGTGGGTCGAGAAGAAGAGAGAAGCCTGGAAACCTCTTCCTCTGTTATAGGGTCAAAAGAGGAGAGAGAGCATATGGAGGAATTGGAGGGAGGAGGATTTAAATTATTTGGGGACTGGGAGATTATTTCCTGCTGGATACTGCCAATCTTGTCTCTGAAGTACAGCTGTAGCAGGGGTAACACTCAAACCCTTAACTCAAATTTCATTATCTCATCGCGTTATCTTGAAACAAAAGCCATTCAAAAGCAATTGCTTAACGCGTTTAGTTAACTTTAGTTTAGTTAACACATCTCATAAAGCATGAGTCTTAACCCTACTACATCTGTAAGTGGCCATGCCATCAGCGCAGAGGTCAGTGACAGGTTCTGGACCTTCAGGGCTTAGAAGGAAGTGAAAGGTGTCAAAAAGTCGTTTTGGGTTATTTGAGACTGAGGAGATGAAAGAGGTGAAGTACTTTTGTTTTGCAGTTTTGAGAGCTGAATTGTATGTTTTGAGCATACATTTATAATGGAAGAAGTCTGCTGATATTTGTGATTTTTTCCATAAGCGTTCTGCACATCTGGAGCAGCGCTGGAGAAAACATGTTTCAGGTGTGTGCCAAGGTTGCCGTGTTCTGTGTCAAGAGGGTTGAATTGATATTGGAACAACTTCATCTAGGGTGATTTTTAAGGTCTGGTTTAATGATTGGCAGCCAAGTCTGGAGAGGGGAGGAAAGTGATTGGGGTAAGAGCTAGTTGTAGGGTGTTAATAAATTGCTGGCAGTTAATGGTGTGTAGGTTTCTGTAAGTGTGAAAAGTAGGATTGCCATGAGAAAAGTGAGAGGTCTTTATGGTAAATGAAAGAAGATTGTGGTCAGAAAGTGGGAAGGATAAGTTACTAAAGTTTGAGACTGAGCAGTGACGGAAGAAGACTAAATCAAGTATATTGCCCTGTTCATGCGTGGCAATGGAAGTAAGTTGTGATAGGCCAAGAGAGGAGGTTAAAGAAAGAAAGTGAGCGGCTGATGGGGAGGTAGGATTATCAATGGGGATATTAACCACCTCCGGACCGCCTAACGCAGATTCGCGTTCCGGAGGTGGCAGCGCTGCGCACAGTCACGCATATACGCGTCATCTCGCGAGACGCGAGATTTCGCTCCAAGCCGGCCCGCGCATGCGCATCGCGGGCCGGCAAAAGTTAAAGAACAAGTTCGTCACCAGCCTGCCAGCAACGATCATTGGCTGGCAGGCTGGCGATTTTTAAAAAATCCAATCACAAGCCATATAACAGATCATATTAGTAAATATGATCTGTTATATGGCTTCTCTGCTCCTGTGCTGGTCCTTTTCGTCGGTTGGATCCAGCACAGGAGCAGACTGAACTGTGAGTAGCACCAACACTACACCTTAGCCCCAGATCACCCCCCTGCACCCCAATTAACCCTTTGATCACCCCTTTGATCGCCCCTGTCAATCACCAGTGAAAGGAAAAAAAGTGATCAGTGTAAACTGTCACTTTTTTTTTTTCACTAGTATTGGCTGTTAGGTTTTAGGGATAGTTTAGGCCCCTTGGTTAGGTAGTTAGCGTCAGTTAGCGCCCACCCCACCGCACCGCAGTCACTTTTATTCGCTGAATAGCGTATCGCTAATCAGCATTTGTACTTTTATAGTATCTGTAAGTGATCAAAACTGATCACGGTCAGATCTATAATAGTATTAGTGTCACTTTAGTTCGCCCTCCACCCAAAACGCAGTGTTTGCCCGATCAGGCCTGATCGGTCGCCCACACGTGCGTTCACCCACGCCCGCCCCACCGCAGTGACAAAAAAAATATATTTTTTGATCACTGCACATTCATTTTACACGCACTGCGGCGATAAAAAAATCAGTTTTGATATTTTTTATCAACCGCAGCGGCCTCCGGTACTTCGCTAGCCTCCCCTTTGTAAGACAGGTTTGCTTTTTTTCTTGGGTAGTCTCAGGGAATACCCCTAAATTTAGTAGTCCAAAATGTCAAACAGGGGGTATTCTTCTGAAGAGGCCTACAGGATTCTGACCCAGTCGGATGAGGAGTGGGAACCCTCATCTGATGAATCTAGCGGGTCAGAATATGAACCTGTGGAAAGCAGTGGCTCTCTGACCCAAAGTTCGGACGAGGAGGTGGAGGTCCCTGGCAGCACCAGGCGTACCCGGCCCCATGTCGCTAGACCACAGGTTATGCAGGATCCGCTTCAAGAGCAGCAGAGTGGGGCTGTCGCTGCCGGATCACGTGGTGAGGCATACACCAGCAGCGCAGCCCTCCCTGGACCTAGTACCAGCACTGCCGTACAACATGGTGACGTGGCGAGCACCAGAAGGGCAGTTGAAGCTGGTACGGTGGCACGTGCACTAGTTACCCCGTCGCAGCCACCGCAAAGACAGGCCCGTAGAGCCCCTAGAATCCCTGAGGTGCTGGCAAACCCTGATTGGCAGTCACCAACTTCAGCCGCACCTGTAGTTCCCCCTTTCACCGCCCAGTCTGGAGTTCGGGTTGAGACGGCTCAAATCGGTTCGGCCCTGGGATTTTTTGAGCTGTTCTTGACTGCGGAGCTCTTGGACTTAGTCGTGGCAGAGACCAACCAGTATGCCACACAATTTATATCCGCCAACCCGGGAAGCTTTTATGCCCAGCCTTTCCGGTGGAAACCAGTCCAAGTTTCCGAAATTAAAATTTTTTTGGGCCTTCTCCTCAACATGGGCCTGACAAAAAAGCATGAATTGCGGTCATATTGGTCAACGCACCCGATTCATCACATGCCCATGTTCTCTGCTGCTATGTCCAGGGCACGATTTGAGGCCATCCTCCGTTTCCTGCATTTTAGCGACAACACCACCTCCCGTCCCAGAGGCCACCCAGCTTTTGACCGGCTCCACAAAATTCGGCCCCTCATAGACCATTTCAACCAGAAATTTGCAGATTTGTATACCCCCGAGCAAAACATCTGCGTAGACGAGTCCCTAATACATTTTACCGGGCGCCTTGGCTTCAAACAGTACATCCCAAGCAAGCGTGCCCGGTATGGGGTCAAATTGTATAAGCTCTGTGAAAGGGCCACAGGCTATACCCACAAATTTCGTGTCTATGAGGGAAAAGATCAGACCCTGGAGCCGGTCGGTTGCCCTGACTACCTGGGGAGCAGTGGGAAGACAGTCTGGGACTTGGTGTCACCCTTATTCGGCAAGGGGTACCATCTTTATGTGGACAATTTTTACACAAGTGTGGCCCTCTTTAGGCATTTGTTTCTAGAACGGATTTGCGCCTGTGGCACCGCGCGAACTAGTCGCGTGGGCTTCCCCCAACGGCTTGTAACCACCCGTCTTGCAAGGGGGGAGAGGGCTGCCTTGTGTAACGAAGAACTGCTCGCGGTGAAATGGAGAGACAAGCGTGACGTTTACATGCTCTCCTCCATTCACGCAGACACGACAATCCAAATTGAGCGAGCAACCCGTGTCATTGAAAAGCCCCTCTGTGTCCACGACTATAATGCGCTCATGGGAGGGGTGGACTTCAATGACCAGATGTTGTCTCCGTATTTAGTTTCCCGCAGAACCAGACGCTGGTATAAGAAGGTGTCTGTATATTTAATTCAATTGGCGCTGTACAATAGTTTTGTTCTCTACAGTAAGGCTGGGAGAACACGATCTTTCCTCAAATTCCAGGAAGAGATCATCGAGAACCTCCTTTACCCAGGAGGTTCCGTGGCCCCATCCCCCAGTGTAGTTAGCCGTCTACACGAGCGACATTTCCCCAGTGTCGTTCCTGGTACCTCAACCCAACCGTCACCCCGAAAAAGATGTCGTGTCTGTAGCAGGAGTGGAATAAGGCGTGACACCCGCTATTTCTGTCCTGACTGTGCTGACCATCCAGCCCTATGCTATGGAGAGTGTTTCCGGAAGTACCACACACAGGTACACCTAGCATAGGGATTGCATCTCACAGGACAGGCACACAGGGCTATTAGGGCCCTTTTACTCTCAGCTGCTGCAAACCTCTCCTTTCACCTGGGATAAAGTGCATAACGTACTTCGCCACATCTTTGGGCGATTTGCGCTTTGCACATTGTCCCATGGGGAAGGAGAGGTTTGTTCTATAAAGGTAAAAAAAACTAAACAAAAAAAAAATTACCGGTAAGTAAAAAAGTTAAAAAAGTTTAAAAAAGTTAATATGTTCTGTTCTAAAGTTAATAAAGTTATTGCTTTGCGGCCTGGTTTTTTCTTTTTTGTTTTGTTTTTTTTACCTTCCAGGTGGACCAACCGATCGACTAGCTGCAGCACTGATGTGCATTCGGACAGAAGCATTGTGCTGCTGTCAGATTACACGCAAGTCGGTGTATGCGGCGCTGCAAGACGAGATTTCTCCTCTGCAGTAAAAGATATGTTTGCCGAGGCATATGAGCTGAGGAGGTGGCGGTGTTCATATACTTTGGCAAACACTTTGTATATATAAAAAAAAAAATCCCGGCAATGATTTATTCATCCACATCGATTGATGTGAATGGAGAAATCTGGTTTGCCAGGGCATACGAGCTGAAGTGGGTATGGATGTTGGGCGGAGCTCCTATGTCCTGGCAGACGCCTTTCCACTCCTTTTTCTTTTTTTGGCAGAGATTTTTTCATCCACATTGATCGATGCGAATGAAGAAATCTGTGCCGTTCATTTTTTTCTTTCAGCCCAGAGGCTGAACGGAAAAAAAAAATCTCATTACCCGTATGCTCAATATAAGGAGAATAGCAGAAACTCCTAATGCTGGGCATACATGTAATGATTGCGGAGACCCTCAAATGCCAGGGCAGTACAAACACCCCACAAATAACACCATTTTGGAAAGAAGACACCCCAAGGTATTCGCTGAGGGGCATATTGAGTCCATGAAAGATTGAAATTTTTGTCCCAAGTTAGCGGAAAGGAAGACTTTGTGAGAACAAAATCCAAAAAATCAATTTCCGCTAACTTGTGCCAAAATTTTTTTTTTTCAATGAACTCGCCATGCCCCTCATTGAATACCTTGGGGTGTCTTCTTTCCAAAATGGGGTCACATGTGGGGTATTTATACTGCCCTGGCATTTTAGGGGCCCCAAAGCGTGAGAAGAAGTCTGGTATCCAAATGTCTAAAAATGCCCTCCTAAAAGGAATTTGGGCCCCTTTGCCCACCTAGGCTGCAAAAAAGTGTCACACATGTGGTATCTCCGTATTCAGCAGAAGTTGGGGAATATGTTTTGGGGTGTCATTTTACATATACCCATGCTGGGTGAGATAAATATCTTGGTCAAATGCCAACTTTGTATAAAAAAAATGGGAAAAGTTGTCTTTTGCCAAGATATTTCTCTCACCCAGCATGGGTATATGTAAAATGACACCCCAAAACACATTCCTTACCTTCTCCTGAGTACGGAGATACCAGATGTGTGACACTTTTTTGCAGCCTAGCTGGGCAAAGGGGCCCACATTCCAAAGAGCACCTTTCGGATTTCACAGGTCATTTACCTACTTACCAGACATTAGGGCCCCTGGAAAATGCCAGGGCAGTATAACTGCCCCACAAGTGACCCCATTTTGGAAAGAAGACACCCCAAGGTATTCCGTGAGGGGCATGGCAAGTTCCTAGAATTTTTTATTTTTTGTCACAAGTTAGTGGAAAATGATGATTTTTTTTTTTTTTTTTTCATACAAAGTCTCCTATTCCACTAACTTGTGACAAAAAAAAAAAATTTCCATGAACTCACTATGCCCATCAGCGAATACCTTGGGGTCTCTTCTTTCCAAAATGGGGTCACTTGTGGGGTAGTTATACTGCCCTGGCATTCTAGGGGCCCAAATGTGTGGTAAGGAGTTTGAAATCAAATTCAGCAAAAAATGACCTGTGAAATCCGAAAGGTGCTCTTTGGAATTTGGGCCCCTTTGCCCACCTAGGCTGCAAAAAAGTGTCACACATCTGGTATCTCCGTACTCAGGAGAAGGTGGGGAATGTGTTTTGGGGTGTCATTTTATATATACCCATGCTGGGTGAGAGAAATATCTTGGCAAAAGACAACTTTTCCCATTTTTTTATACAAAGTTGTCATTTGACCAAGATATTTATCTCACCCAGCATGGGTATATGTAAAAAGACACCCCAAAAAACACATTCCTCAACTTCTCCTGAGTACGGCAATACCACATGTGTGACACTTTTTTGCAGCCTAGGTGGGCAAAGGGGCCCATATTCCAAAGAGCACCTTTCGGATTTCACTCGTCATTTTTTACAGAATTTGATTTTTAAACTCCTTACCACACATTTGGGCCCCTAGAATGCCAGGGCAGTATAACTACCCCACAAGTGACCCCATTTTGGAAAGAAGAGACCCCAAGGTATTCGCTGATGGGCATAGTGAGTTCATGGAAGTTTTTATTTTTTGTCACAAGTTAGTGGAATATGAGACTTTGTATGAAAAAAATAAAAAATAAAAAAAATCATCATTTTCCACTAACTTGTGACAAAAAATAAAAAATTCTAGGAACTCGCCATGCCCCTCACGGAATACCCTGGGGTCTCTTCTTTCCAAAATGGGGTCACTTGTGGGGTAGTTATACTGCCCTGGCATTCTAGGGGCCCAAATGTGTGGTAAGGAGTTAGAAATCAAATTCTGTAAAAAATGATGAGTGAAATCCGAAAGGTGCTCTTTGGAATATGGGCCCCTTTGCCCACCTAGGCTGCAAAAAAGTGTCACACATCTGGTATCTCCGTACTCAGGAGAAGGTGGGGAATGTGTTTTGGGGTGTCATTTTATATATACCCATGCTGGGTGAGAGAAATATCTTGGCAAAAGACAACTTTTCCCATTTTTTTATACAAAGTTGTCATTTGACCAAGATATTTATCTCACCCAGCATGGGTATATGTAAAAAGACACCCCAAAACACATTCCTCAACTTCTCCTGAGTACGGGGATACCAGATGTGTGACACTTTTTTGCAGCCTAGGTGGGCAAAGGGGCCCATATTCCAAAGAGCACCTTTCGGATTTCACAGGTCATTTTTTACTGAATTTGATTTCAAACTCTTTACCACACATTTGGGCCCCTAGAATGCCAGGGCAGTATAACTACCCCACAAGTGACCCCATTTTGGAAAGAAGAGACCCCAAGGTATTCGCTGATGGGCATAGTGAGTTCATAGAACTTTTTATTTTTTGTCACAAGTTAGTGGAATATGAGACTTTGTAAGAAAAAAAAAAAAAAAAAAAAAATCATCATTTTCCGCTAACTTGTGACAAAAAATAAAAAGTTCTATGAACTCACTATGCCCATCAGCGAATACCTTAGGGTGTGTACTTTCAGAAATGGGGTCATTTGTGGGGTGTTTGTACTGTCTGGGCATTGTAGAACCTCAGGAAACATGACAGGTGCTCAGAAAGTCAGAGCTGCTTCAAAAAGCGGAAATTCACATTTTTGTACCATAGTTTGTAAACGCTATAACTTTTACCCAAACCATTTTTTTTTTTACCCAAACATTTTTTTTTTTATCAAAGACATGTAGAACTATAAATTTAGAGCAAAATTTCTATATGGATGTCGTTTTTTTTGCAAAATTTTACAACTGAAAGTGAAAAATGTCATTTTTTTGCAAAAAAATCGTTAAATTTCGATTAATAACAAAAAAAGTAAAAATGTCAGCAGCAATGAAATACCACCAAATGAAAGCTCTATTAGTGAGAAGAAAAGGAGGTAAAATTCATTTGGGTGGTAAGTTGCATGACCGAGCAATAAACGGTGAAAGTAGTGTAGGTCAGAAGTGTAAAAAGTGGCCTGGTCTTTCAGGGTGTTTAAGCACTGGGGGCTGAGGTGGTTAAAATCACCCATAATAAGAGTTGGTGATTCAGAAGATAGGAAGTGAGGAAGCCAAGCTGCAAACTGATCCAGAAATTGGTGGGGGGAGCCTGGGGGATGATAGACAACTGCAACTCTCAGGGGGAACGGATGAAAGAATCTAATGGTGTGAACCACAAAAGAGGGGAATGTGAGAGAGGGTACAAGGTGAATAACCTGAAATGTGCACTGTGGAGAAAGTAGTATGCCTACTCCTCCACCGTGCCTGTCATCAAGTCTAGGGGCGTGAGATTGTGGAACAGCTTTTCCTGTATAATGTTGGTGCATAATTAAACATTTGGATTGTCATTTTGCATTTAGGCCACAGGAGGCCACTGATTCTCTGTTACAGCTAAGTAATTGCTGGATTTAAATATGCAAAGTAGAAGATGACTCATGCTGCTGCTGCTGCTAGAAGAATAACCAGGAAGTGTAAAAGAGAGAGTTGATATGCTGGAAGGAGTTTTTGTGTGAGACTGAATCCAGTTCCATCTTGGTTGCCGAGTGTCTTGGAGTGATTGGTGACACAGTGGAGGGGGACTAGTCGTTGTCCCTCACATAGATCCGGCCCTTAGGAAGAGGGATCATTTCAGGAGGACTGCTAAAGTGTTTGGACAGAAGTCTATCTACCAAGCAAGGTCATGTGTGCCATAAGGGACTGGTGGCCATCTCGGTTAGGAGGCATTCTCTGACACAGAACGGACGCAGGTCAGTAAATCTGTTTACTCATCGCATTATATCAGTGGCGCCTGAAGCATCAGAGACTAAGTCTAGGCCTGCAATTAGTTATTTAGTCAGTTAGGACTGGCATGTTTGGCAGGCTTTACAGAATTGTTCTGCGGCACAGTATTGACTTGCAGGCTCTGCTGTGTGCGCCATCGGCTAGATTTGTTTACCAAAAGGGACCTAACCTGGGTGTAGGTATCTATATACAAAAATGACAATGCCCATAGTGGCCTAAAGCTATCTTGACCCAGGTATAACGTATTTGCTAAAACGTCACTTTTAATTGTTCATAATAATAAAACGGCTGTGAGACATAACAAACAGTTAAAGCACTTTGTTTCCACCCCAAATGCACTGAACTTAGTTGCTAACTGGGTAAAAGGGATGTGCACTATCTCCTAATCCCCACAACTATATCTGCAGCGCTAGTTGAAAACCAGTGAAAAGGACAGGATTCAATGCAGCCAACAGGTGTGCCTCGCTTAGAAACAGGCGTAAGCAAAATTTTGCCAACGCCTCTTTAACATAGGGGGGCAATGTGTGAGTTGCCTAGTGTGAGAAAACTACCAATGGTTAGATATGAAAACTAATTAAATGAAGTTGGTTACTGTGCTAGAGTACACAAATGCTCACAGCACAGCACGCTTGTCTGACACTATGTCAATAGCTGTCAAGACGCATTCACACATTGCACACACACTGCAAACACTCCTATGACTAATAGCTGAAAAGACTGACTGACCTGAAAATAACAACTAGCTAAACTCCGCTGCTATGATGGGATAAAGTGTCCTACATACAGTAAGGACTGCTAGACTAGTAAGCTGCATTAGGGTGGACAACAATTGTTTAAAACATGCAACTTTCCCCCAACAAGTTTTACCAGAACACTGGCTTCTTCAGGGGTTTGGGCAGAGTTGAAGACAACAACCAAAGCAGAGGTATATATGCCTCAATTATCTGAATGATCTGTATGGTAGCCAATAGCCATTGACAGAGCTACACAAAGTAGACTATTAGAGAAACCATCTTCCCTACCTCAATGTTAGCGAATGAATGCGGGGCAGAGGAGGTATTCTTCTAACATCGTGCGCTAACAGGCACGACTTAGAAGATTCTCGGGAAGATACTCACCAGTACACATATCCTGCGCAGGCAGTAGGTACGGGAGCACTTAGTCTCTGGTAAATGGAACATAAGGTGCGCCATTGCCCATGCGCGTTGACTTAGAAGTAAGTAAACTCAAGAAATGGCCAATACACATGTCCTGCGCAGGCAGCAAGTGCATCAGCACAGTCTATGGTGGATGGAGAATGAAGCACGCTGCTGCCCATGCATGCCAACTTAGAAGGAAGTGACTTCAAGGAATTAACAATGCGCATGGCCTGCGCAGCCAGCAGGTGTGCAGGAACCTTATCTCCGGTGAGGGATAAGTATGATATAATACAATACAATAGATGGGCAACACGGCGCAGTAGCCTAGAGGTGAAGAAGGACGATGAATATCTAGTGCACCTGACTTATGCACTCTGCTGGTGTGCTCAAAACTTAGTGCACAAATGACAGTTGGACCTGCATGAACTAATGTACAGCAGCAAAGTGCATTCCATCCTCAAATAATTTGCTGCCAAAATTGATTGTTATATTTATTCTGCACACCAACCAGAATGTATATGTGTCAACTCAGATACAGAAATAGCTGGTGACGTGTCTACACCAAACCACTCCGCACCCTCACTTAAAAATAGTTGGAGTAACGTAACAGAACCATATGCCTTCTAAACACCACTGAGGGAAACACCATATTCCAGATGGAATTAATGTCTCTCATTCCAAGATACCACATGTGTGATACGCAGCATATCAATGTGCTCAAATATTGACTACTATCGCTCCAAAGGGCCAGTAATACCAATAGCGCCAAGGTTTAAAGTACATAAATATGGCTACCTCACCATAAGAACCACTAGCTGTCATCTAGCTGTCACCTTAGTCTTTCCAAATGCAACATCTCTCAAGTGCAACTCTTAAGTGCACAGACTGAATTATACCAGAATGTAATATTACGGATATTGAATCCACTTTGTCATCACTGCCTACTGACCATTACCAAATTCTCTCATCTCCAGGTATGTCTTGTCTGAAGCTTACTGCTACACCCAGCTTTTCCACAGTCTGATATTGTCCATCCCTCTCATCTCTCCTTCTAAATCCTGGTATGTCTTGTCTGAAGCTTACTGCTACACCCAGCTTTTCCACAGACTGATATTGTCCATCCCTCTCATTTCTCCTTCTAAATCCTGGTATGTCTTGTCTGAAGCTTACTGCTACACCCAGCTTTTCCACAGTCTGATATTGTCCATCCCTCTCATCTCTCCTTCTAAATCCTGGTATGTCTTGTCTGAACTATTAATGTCTCTTTCCCTGCTGGATTTATTAAGTATTTGTTTACATTGACTATTTCACCCCTGCATCTGGTCCTCCTTGATTAGACCAAATGTACCCCCTCCCCTCTTGGTCACACCTGATTGAACACTGAGTGGTATAAATCTAAGGTTCTAGGTCTTTTCAGACCTTGGTCTTTCCAAATGCAACATCTCTCAAGTGCAACTCTTAAGTGCACAGACTGAATTATACCAGAAGGGGACCACAGGTAATTACAGACATAGTTAATGCAAAAAATGTTTCAATTTTTCCTCTTACTCTTCCCACTTCTCCACAACCTCCTGAAATACCCCCACGTCCATTCACCCAGCAAGGAACTATTCATCTCTCCCTCCAGCTTACCTTCTCATCTGACAGCTTGCACAAACCTGTTTGGCAACATAAAACACTTCCTTCCCAAACACACACAGATACCTCCTGCCCTCTGCTATTCTCACCTATTAACACTTTCTATGCTTCTCCTTACTGCTGGTGATATCTCTACAAATTCAGGCCCTCCTCAGCAAATCCCCACTATCACCTGTACGTCCCAATAAAAATCTCCTTCTACAAATTTTTGCAACCCCTTAAACCCAATAACCATTCTTCTGACCCCTGCTCCTTTGGTTCCTCTTGCAGGAGCATTATGGAACGCACGCTCCGTCTGTAACAAACTGTCATACATTCATTAACTTTTCATCTCTCAAAACCTTTCCTTTCTGGGTCTCACAGAAACATGGCTGACAACCTCTGACACCTCCTCCCCTGCTGCACTCTCATATAGTGGATTTCAATCCACTCACTCGCCCCGGCTGCAAACATGGTGGAGGAGTTAGTCTTCTCCTATCAGACACCTGCTCCTACAGCCCAACTCCACTGCCACCCTCCATTACGCTCACCTCATTTGAAGTACACTCTGTTCGCATCTACTCTCCCTCCAACCTCCAAGTAGCCGTCATTTACCGCCCCCCAGGCCCATCCACCATCTTTCTTGACCACTTTAACACCTGGCTACTACACTTTCTTTCTGCCGACATCCCCACTATCATCATGGTTGACTTCAACATCCCTATTGACACCTGTCACTCAGCCGCCTCTAAACTCCTATCGCTCTCTTCCTCCTTCGGCCTATCACAGTGGTCTTCAGCTCCCACCCACAGAGATGGTCACACTTTGGATCTTATCTTTACCCGCCTCTGCTCCCTATCTAACCTTTCTAATTCGCCTCTCCCCCTATCCGACCACAACCTACTCACCTTCTCTTCATTGGTCTCTTCTGCTGCTCACCCGGTCCACACACTAGCACACCCCCACAGGAACCTTAAACATCTAGACTTTCGCTTGCTTTCTGACTCTCTTCTCCCACTCTCTACCATCTGTTCCCTCCAAGACCCAGATGCGGCTACCACCCTATATAACACCACAATAAGTATAGCTCTGGACACTGTTGCCCTCCTCACACACAACAAAACCCGAAAAATTAACAGACAACCATGGCACACCAACCTGACCAAAAAACTCAGACAAGCTTCCAGGGCTGCTGAGCGGCGATGGAAGAAATCCCATTCAAAAGATTATTTCACCACATACAAGCAATCCCTCCTCATATTCAAATCCTCACTCGCTGATGCAAAACAGGCCTACTTCTCATCTCTCATATCTTCCCTGGCCCACAGCCCTAAACAACTTTTTAGCACTTTTAACTCCCTTCTCCGTCCCCCAGCGCCCCCACCCTCTCCTCTCTTCTCTTCTCAGCTGAGGACTTTGCCAAATATTTCAAACAAAAGATAGTCAACATCAGAGAACGCTTCACTACACAGTCCCCACAGACCCTCTACACAACTGCTTGGTCCTCTTCTCCACCATTACAGAAGAAAAACTCTCCTCTCTACTCTCCAGATCACATCTCACCACCTGTGCACTTCACCCAATCACATCCCACCTCATCCCTAACCTCACCACAGTGTTTATCCCAGCCCTAACTCATCTCTTCAACCTATCACTAACCTCTGGTGTCTTCCCCTCTGCTTTTAAACATGCTACCATTACACCCATCCTCAAAAAGCCTTCACTTGACCCATCTTCTTTGTCCAGTTATCGCCCCATATCACTTTTTCCATATGCCTCAAAGCTACTTGAACAACATGTCCATTCTGTCCTCTCACCTTTCCTCCTGATCCCTCTTTGACCGCCTACAATCTGGCTTCCGACCCTACCATTCGACTGAGACTGCCCTCACCAAAGTCACCAATGACCTACTGACAGCCAAAACCAAGAAACAATACTCTGTCCTCCTTCTCCTTGAACTGTCCTCTGCCTTCGACACTGTTGACCACTCCCTTCTGTTGCAAACTCTCTCAACTCTTGGCATCACTGACCTGGCCCTCTCCTGGATCACATCATACCTCACAGACCGGATGTTTAGCGTCTCCCACTCCCGCACTACCTCCTCGTCTCATTCCCTCTCTGTTGGTGTCCCGCAAGGCTCTGTCCTAGGACCCCTGCTCTTCTCTATCTACACTTTTGGCCTGGGACAGCTCATAGAGTCCCATGGCTTTCAGTATCACTCCTACGCTGACGACACACAAATCTACCTCTCTGGTCCAGACATCACCACCTTACTATCCAGAATCCCACAATGTCTATCTTCTATATCATCCTTCTTCTCCTCTCACTTTCTAAAAATTAACATGGATAAAATAGAATTCATCCTCTTTCCCCCATCTTGCTCAACCCCCCCATCAGACCTATCTATCACGATCAATGGCTGCACACTCTCCCCGGTCAACCAAGTCCGCTGCTTTGGAGTGACCTTGGATTCTGCCCTCTCCTTCAGACCGCACATCCAAGCACTTTCCACCACCTGCCGCCTCCAACTCAAAAACATCTCCCGCATCCGTGGATTCCTTAAAGAGGACCTTTCACCGATTCTTACCCTATGAACTAACTATACAGATATGTAGAGCGGCGCCCGGGGATCTCACTGCACTTACTATTATCCCCGGGCGCCGCTCCGTTCTCCTGCTATGCCCTCCGGTATCTCCGCTCACTAAGTTATAGTAGGCGGAGATACCAGTCCCTAAGTTATGGTAGGCGGAGTCTGCCCTAGCGCTGGCCAATCGCAGCGCAGAGCTCACAGCCTGGGAGGTTATTTTCTCCCAGGCTGTGAGCTCTGCAATGCGATTGGCCAGCGCTAGGGCAGACTCCGCCTACCATAACTTAGGGAACGGAGATACCGGAGTTCATAGCAGGAGAACGGAGCGGCGCCCGGGGATAATAGTAAGTGCAGAGAGATCTCCGGGCGCCGCTCCACATGTATGTATACTTAGTTCATAGGGTAAGAATCGGTGAAAGGTCCTCTTTAACTTTGAATCTGCGAAAATGCTTGTACATGCCCTCATCATCTCCCGCCTAGACTACTGCAAAACTCTCCTCTGTGGCCTTCCATCTAGCACTCTCGCACCCCTCCAAGCTATCCTCAACTCTGCTGCCCAACTAATCCACCTCTCACCCTATTACTCCTCTGCCTCTCCCCTCTGCCAATCCCTTCACTGGCTCCCCATTGAATTCACTTCAAAGTACTAACAAATACATACAAGGCCGTCCATAACCTGTCCCCTCCCTACATCTCTGAGCTACTTTCCCGTTGCACCCCCACACACACTCTCCGATCCTCACAAGACCTCTTTCTCTCCTCTCCTCTTACGTGCATCCCCCATACTCTGGAACTCGCTACCCCAACATATCAGACTCTCACCTACAGTGGAATCCTTCAAAAGAAACCTGAAAACCCACCTCTTCAGACAAGCCTACAACCAGTGACCCTGCTGCCTCCAAACCGCCATAACCAACTTCACCCACACCTACTGTGTCCTTCTCCCATACCATGTAGATTGTAAGCCCTCACAGGCAGGGCCCTCTCTCCTTCTGTACCAGTTTGTAACTCATCTTGTTTATGATTAGTGCAATTGTCTGTATTATGTATGTATACCTCTTCTCATATGTACAGCGCTACGGAATGAATGGCGCTTTAATAATTATTAATAATAATAATAATAATAATAATAATAATAATCTATAGTTTTTGCTCACTTAGATGGAAAATAACTATAAAAATACAGTGGGATGCGAAAGTTTGGTCAACCTTGTTAATCGTCATGATTTTCCTGTATAAATCGTTGGTTGTTACGATAAAAAATGTCAGTTAAATATATCATATAGGAGACACACACAGTGATATTTGAGAAGTGAAATGAAGTTTATTGGATTTACAGAAAGTGTGCTATAATTGTTTAAACAAAATTAGGCAGGTGCATAAATTTGGGCACCACAAAAAAGAAATGAAATCAATATTTAATAGATCCTCCTTTTGCAGAAATTACAGCCTCTAAAAGCTTCCTGTAGGTTCCAATGAGAGTCTGGTTTCTGGTTGAAGGTATTTTGGACCATTCCTCTTTACAAAACATCTTTAGTTCATTCAGGTTTATGGCTTCCGAGCATGGACAGCTCTCTTTAAGTCACACCACAGATTTTCAATTATATTCAGGTCTGGGGACTGAGATGGCCATTCCAGAACGTTGTACTTGTTCCTCTGCATAAATGCCTTAGTGGATTTTGAGCAGTGTTTCGGGTCGTTGTCTTGTTGAAAGATCCAGCCCCGGCGCAGCTTCAGCTTTGTCACTGATTCCTGGACATTGGTCTCCAGAATCTGCTGATACTGAGTGGAATCCATGCGTCCCTCAACTTTGACAAGATTCCCAGTCCCTGCAGTGGCCACACAGCCCCACAGCATGATGGAACCACCACCATATTTTACTGTAGGTAGCAGGTGTTTTTCTTGGAATGCTGTGTTCTTTTTCCTCCATGCATAACGCCCCTTGTTATGGCCAAATAACTCAATTTTAGTTTCATCAGTCCACAGCACCTTATTCCAAAATGAAGCTGGCTTGTCCAAATGTGCTTTAGCCCACCTCAAGCGGCACTTTTTGTGCTGTGGGCGGAGAAAAGGCTTCCTCTGCATCACTCTCGCATACAGCATCTGCTTGTGTAAAGTGCGCCGAATGGTTGAACGATGCACAGTGACGCCATCTGCAGCAAGATGATGTTGTAGGTCTTTGGTGCTGCTCTGTGGGTTGACTCTGACTGTTCTCACCATTAGTCGCTTCTGTCTATCCGAGATTTTTCTTGGTCTGCCACTTCGAGCCTTAACTTGAACTGAGCCTGTGGTCTTCCATTTCCTCAATATGTTCCTAACTGTGGAAACAGAAGCTGAAATCTCTGAGACAGCTTTCTGTATCCTTCCCCTAAACCATGATGGTGAACAATCTTTGTCTTCAGGTCATTTGAGAGTTGTTTTGAGACCCCCATGTTTCTACTCTTCAGAGAAAATTTAAAGAGGAGGGAAACTTACAATTGACCCCCTTAAATACTCTTTCTCATAATTGGATTCACCTGTGTATGTAGGTCAGGGGTCACTGAGCTTACCAAGCCAATTTGAGTTCCAATAATTAGTTCTAAAGGTTTTGGAATCAATAAAATTACAACAGTGCCCAAATTTATGCACCTGCCTAATTTTGTTTAAACAATTATAGCACACTTTCTGCAAATCCAATAAACTTCATTTCACTTCTCAAATATCACTGTGTGTGTCTCCTATATGATATATTTAACTGACATTTTTTATCGTAACAACCAACGATTTATACAGGAAAATCATGACAATTAACAAGGTTGCCCAAACTTTAGCATCCCACTGTATGTCTAATAAAATTGCCTCCCTAAATGGTCTATAAGAATGAGGAAAGGTTTGGTTTGCTCTCTTTTGCGGCACAACATCGACTTTCAGGCTCTGCTGTGCACGCCATCATGATAAGTCTGTCCAACCGGACAGGGACAATGACTGTGGGCCCGGGGTATAAGATCTTTGATGCACCTTCACATTGTTGTGTTTATATTACTGTTTTAGTAAAGTTTCTGTTTTTGCACAAAGCTGTGTGTTGTCGCTTTGATCGTCTATGACTTCGCTGTATACTGGGGGTCCCTCCCCGGTTCACGGTCTTACAGGGGTATGGGAGAAGTGAAGTCGACCATAGGATAGGGCAGCAGGGGAGGCAGTGTCAGAGGGTTGAAGCCAGGTTTCTGTAAGGGCTAGCCAGTTCAGAGAGTATGAAAGTAAGAAATTGTGGGTAGTTTGTTACGAAACGAACGTGCGTTCCAGAGTGCGCAGTTAAAAGAGACTGTAGAGAATGTGCAGTGAACATTAATCAGATTTATGAGGTTTCTGTGTGTGGCAGTGGAGAGGTTAGCAACAAAGGGAGGGCCAGGATTTGGTGAAATATCCCCTGCAGCTAGTAGCAGGAGAACAGAAAGAGACAGCAAGTGGTTGAAAGATTTATATTGGTGTTTTTTATGCTGCACCGTGGAGGAAGATGGGTCAGTGTAATGTATGAGGGTATAAAGTGTATGGGAACTGAACAAGGGTGAGGGAAGGAGGGAGGGACTGATGTGGAGAGAAGGGACAGAGGGTGGACAGTGTGGTTAAATTTGAAAGTAGGCAGACAGCTATAGTGATGAGAAGAGCAGCCAGAGCGGAACAATATCGTAGCCTGTGCTGTGTGTAACTTTGTTTGAGTAGTACACATAGCATCTCCGTCTCCTGCCCTGTATAACTGCCATGATTAACTGTCAAGCACTTAGGCAATATGGCGCTTTTGGCTCATGATGACCCCTGCGAGTGCTTCCCCTTAGACTGTGTCTATATTTATAGTAAGTGTGATCACATAACTAGGGCGAATTTAGCTCATTAATCAATTAATCACTGAAGTAAAGCACATGAGAAGAGATGCTATACAGATGTGTCATCGCTACCGCTCCCTTATTTCGCAATTCGTTACTAACTAAACGCGATTTTATCTCCTCCAGTCTATCAATACACACCAATGCCAGTAGATGGCGGTGTTGAGTTAACGTTAATATCGCTATCCGGCTCATGACACAGCCCGTAGTTATCCCGACACTATACAGGAGCCGGGCGATGGCACCTCAACATTAAATCATAAAAAAAAAAATAATGCTGTACCCCACTGCACCCGACTGTACTGTCCTGTGCCCCACTGCACCCGACTGTACTGTCCTGTGCCCCACTGCACCCGACTGTACTGTCCTGTACCCCTGTCCTGTAAAAAATATGTTCAGTACATATAAGGCTACTTTCACACCAGCGCTAGGTGCGGATCCGTCTGGTATCTGCACAGACGGATCCGCACCTATAAATGCAAACGATGGTATCCGTTCAGTGCGGATCCATCTGCATAACAGCTTTTTCAGATCTCAGTTTTCACGATCATGAAAACTCAGATCCGACAGTATATTCTAACACAGAGGCGTTCCCATGGTGATGGGGACGCTTCAAGTTAGAATATACTAAGAACTGTATACATAACTGCCCCCTGCTGCCTGGCAGCACCCGATCTCTTACAGGGGGCTGTGATCCGCACAATTAACCCCTCAGGTGCCGCACCTGAGGGGTTAATTGTGCGGATCTCAGCCCCCTGATCAGGTGCTGCCAGGCAGCAGGGGCCAGACCCCCTCCTTCCCCAGTATTAAAAGCATTGGTGGCCAGTGCGGCACCCCCCTCCCTCCCTCCCTTCCTCCCTCCCTAGTATTAAAAGCATTGGTGGCCAGTGCCGCCCCCCCTCCCTCCCTCCCCAGTATTAAAAGCATTGGTGGCATTGGCCACAGGCTAGCAACCCCCCCCCCCATCATTGGTGGCAGCGGAGCAGCATTTCCGATCGGAGTACCAGTTTAATCGCTTAACATTCAGCCACTATAGGAACATAGCTATCAAATACACCCTGTATCCACTACTTCAGAGAAAAACAAATAAGAAATAAGAAATAAATATGGAAAACTGCATCAAGATACAAAACAATATACACTTAAAGGATAAAAAAACGCATGAATGCAATAATATTGATTGTGTATCTGACATACTTGAAGCAAACTATCTTATTACTTGAAATTGGGACATTCCCTAATACCTTTCTTATCCCCTAAACACTGAAGGTATTTAGATGCAAATCACGATTCATATGCTAATGCCGCCCTTCATTAAGGTTGCAAGTACATACAAAAGGATCGATTAATGGTGTACATTGCAGTATTATACCTCAGTATCGCTGACTACACTGCCTGCGCCTGACGCTGGTGAACAGCTAGCAGGGTTAAAAATAGGGCTGGAGGGGTTACAAATAGGGCTGGAGGGGTCAAAAATTTATAAAAAAATAATTTAACTCACCTTAATCCACTTGTTCGCGCAGCCCGTCTTCTCTTCTGTCTTCTTCTGTGCTGTGCACAGGAAAAGGACCTTTGATGACGTCACTGCGCTCATCACATGGTCCATCACATGACATGTCACCATGGTGATGGATCATGTGACGGACCATGTGATGAGCATAGTGACGTCACCACAGGTCCTTTTCCTGTGCACAGCACAGAAGAAGACAGAGGAGAAGACGGGCTACGCGAACAAGTGGATTAAGGTGAGTTAAATTTTTTTTTTTTTTAATTTTTGACCCCTCCAGCCCTAAAAAAATATATATATATTTATATACACGCACAAACATATATATACATACATGCATGTATACACAGACACACACACATATATACACATATATGCACACATGTATATACACATATATATATTAAATTTTACTACTAAAAAATGTACTTTACTGGGGCTCTGAAATAAACTGTAAATAACCGATCTCACCACTTCATTCCTTGAGCAAATAATTGAATGCTAGTAGAAAGGGGATTAAAAGGTTAATCGACAGGAGGCCAGTGGGGCGCTGCTCAAGCGAAACTTTGATATTTACTGTATAGCGCACGGGAACTAACTAACTGACTGTAGTTCCATGCGCCATCTGGTGTTCACAAACCAACATTGCACCCTGAATTTTCTCAATGGCTATTTACGCGATTCGGGTTTGCTAATTGAATTGGAAATCGCTTTGCGCTGCCGCGATTCTGAAGGGAGCGCTAGCGATGCTATATCTGTATGCAGGTAAACAAACAAAGCTAAGGATCTGGATGGCCCATAAAATCACTACAGATCACAAGCATTACAACAGTCACGTAAATCACAAGTCAAATGAAAGAGCATCTCTAGGACTAATCACAAGGATATCACACTTGTAGAAAATAGTATACATTGATGAATATGCAAAGTTCTATACCAGGGAGGATGGAAGCTGCACTATTAGGCTTTTGTAAAGCTGGGTGGAGCAGTATTGTCCAAATGCAATGCAGACATACCTGTGTGAAGAGAGGAGAGAAGCATGTTATATAACTGCCATGATTAACTGCCAAGCACTTAGGCAATATGGTGCTTTGGCAGAGATGGTGCTTTTGGCTCGTGCTGACCCCTGCCATGGACTATAGTGACAGCTCGTTTTTTCAATATATGCATTTACGTCTGTTTCCTTAAAAAAAGTTCTTGTTTTAACTAGGTTATTTTCAATAAAGATAGTCAAATCCAGAATATTAACTGAATCGGAACTAATAGTACTGGTAAATGACAAATTCTAGTTATTCCAGGGGTCGAGTCGAGGGGGAACGCGTGGGAACGGCGTTCCTGCACTTTTTTCATGGCAGGAACGCCGTTCCCTTTCAGGGCAAAAGGACCAGGAGGAAGCAGTGAAGGCTTTGTACTCACCGCCGCCTTCCTGGTCCTCTGTGATGTCACTCCGTGCGCAGCCTACAGCAGTAGAAGAGGAGCGTCTGCGTCCAGGAGCAGGAGAGGTAAGTGTAAGTGTTTTTTTTTTTTCATATTTTATTTATACTATAGGGGCTGATGAGAGGCACTGACGGGGGGGGGGGGGGGGCTGATGAGAGGCACTGACGGGGGGGGGGGCTGATGAGAGGCACTGACGGGGGGGGCTGATGAGAGGCACTGACGGGGGGGGCTGATGAGAGGCACTGACGGGGGGGGCGGCTGATGAGAGGCACTGACGGGGGGGCTGATGAGAGGCACTGACGGGGGGGCTGATGAGAGGCACTGACGGGGGGGGCTGATGAGAGGCACTGACAGGGGGGGGCTGATGAGAGGCACTGACGGGGGGGGCTGATGAGAGGCACTGATGGGGGGGAGGGGCAGATGAGAGGCACTGACGGGGGGGGGCTGATGAGAGGCACTGACGGGGGGGCTAATGAGAGGCACTGACGGGGGGGGGGCTGATGAGAGGCACTGACGGGGGGGGGGCTAATGAGAGGCACTGACGGGGGGGGGGGCTAATGAGAGGCACTGACGGGGGGGGCTAATGAGAGGCACTGACGGGGGGGGCTAATGAGAGGCACTGACGGGGGGGCTGATGAGAGGCACTGACGGGGGGTGGGTTCCCACACTTTTTTTCCCAGGACTTGACCCCTGAGTTATTCTTAATAATTTCAGCAATGAACTTCTCCAGACCATAAAGTTCTCCCACCCATATTAACAGACAATCATCAATGTAGCGTTTCCATAAAGTTAGTTTACCCCCCTGCTGATCTTTACATGAAATGGGTTCAATGACCTCTTTTTCCAATAGGGTCATAAATAGATTTGCAAAACTGGGGGCGAATTTCGGCATAAATCTAGGCATTCGATAATAAAATGTCCTTGTTCAACCGACATTTGTGGATCATTTCTCAGCTCTTCTGTTACTGCTCTTAACCCTAAATCCTTAGGGATAACAGTGTAAAGAGAAGCCATATCGACCGTGGCTAGCCACGTTTTTTCACTACATAAGTCAAGGTTTCTTATAAAATCAATAACGCTACCTGTATATTTTAGGTAGGAGGGGGCTTTTACCACATACCATATTTTTCGCTTTATAAGATGCACCAGATGATAGGACGCAGACCAGGTTTAAGAGGAGCAAAATAAGAAAATAATATTTTTCATCAGACCTCATATCAGATCCTCAGATCAGACCCCCACAAATATCAGGACAACAGATAAGACCCCCATAAATATCAGGACATCACATCAGCCGTTCATGTCAGAACCCCATCAGACCTCAGATCAGCCCACATAGTGAGACCTCCATCTACAGGGCCGGGGCCCACTGCCAGTGGCGTACCTCCAATAGAGGCAGACCACAGAGTTTCTATGGGGCCCCTGGGGGAAAGAGGTCCAGTCGTGGAGGCCCCCTAATTACACACACAAGCTCCCGCCACTTTCCAAGTCCTGCCTTGGGCTCAGTCCTTACCTTTCAGCTCTCTACCCTCCCCCTCCTCCTTACCCAGCACATCAGTGTCTGCCTGCTGTCTCTCAAGTCCAGTCCAGCACTCTCTCTCTCTCTCTGTGTTGTCTCTCTGCTGGGCTGGTCAATCAGCATTTGCAGTGCTAACTGAGCCAGCTGCTGATTGGCTGGCCTAGCCTGCACTGGCAGAGAAATGTCAGTGAGCAGTGCTGCTGGGGAGTCCCTCTGCCAGCAAGTAATGACTGAGGCTAGGCAATGCAGACCCCAGTCCAAGTGACAGCCGAGCAGCTTACTGTGTAAGTAAAGTCAGCCCTGTTTACTACAGGTTCAAAATAAAAGTTTATGGAGGCTGGGACTGAGGCAGTGAATAAGGAGGGGGGGCACCATTCATGGGGAAGGGGGGTACGACACACTATATAATAGGGAGAAACAGGCACAGATCTTGTGGGGGGGTGTTGACGCACTATATAATGCCCAATAGCAGGCCCATATCATTGCAGAGCTAATGGCACACTATAGATTATACATATCAGGCACAATTTTAAGGGGGGATGTGATGTATGGCAAATTATATAATATGCTGCAGCAGGCAGCCGGGGGGGTATGACAAACTATATATTATATGCAGCAATAAGCATAGTTCTTGGCTCGAATGGTACACTATATAGGCATACAGTATAATGACCCCCAGCGCCCCCCCTTATACAGTATGACCCCCCCAGTGAGGGGGCCACTGGGGGTCATTATACTGTATAGGGGGCCACAGGAGGTCATTATACTGTCTGGGGCAACTAAGGGTCATTATTCTCAATGGGGGGCCACTGGGGGTCACTATTCTGAATGGAGGGCCACTTGGGGGTCATTATACTGTGTTTGGGGCCAATGGAGATCATTACACTGTGTGGGGGTGCATTGGGGGGTCATTATACTGTGTGAAGGGCCACTAGTGGTCATTATACTGTGTGGGGGCCACAGGAGGTCATTATATGGATACTAGTGAGTGCTTCTATACGGAAGAGCTCACTAGTATTCGCTTTATAAGAAGCACGGCCATTTCCCCCCCACTTTTGGAGGGGGGGAAGTGCGTCTTATAAAGCGAAATATACGGTACTTTTGAAGAAAAAAATCCACATATTCCGTGAGCCTACTGGTCAAGGAATTTATTCCAGACACAATAGGCCTCCCGGGTCGATTAGTCAAGCTTTTATGAATTTTGGTTAACTGGTATATTACTGGAATTACTGGAAACCTTACTTTCAAATAATCAAATTATTTTTTTATTTATAATACCATTATTATATCCCTCTTGGAGAAGTTTATTCATTTTCGATTTAAATCTCACTGTAGAGTCTTTATTCAGAATAAGATATGTTCCTTCATCAGAGAGTAATCTCTGCAATTCACCCTCATATTTTTCTTTATCCATAACAACCACCCCTTCCCCCTTATCGGCTGGCCTAATAACTATATGGGGGTTAGACTCAAGACTAGAGATGAGCGAATCGAATCCCACAAAGTGGAATTTGATCCGAATTTCAGGATAAATTAGATTTGCCTAATTTCCTCGTGCTTCATGACAGCGAATCGATTTAACCTGAAATAGTATTAAAAAAAAATTAAAAAAAATTTACCGCCTCCATTTGCTCACGACGGGCCGTCAGCCTGCATCTTACTTTAAGATCTCGGCCGAAATCCCGTGTGGCACGAGATTACATCATCACACTGGCCGGCGTGATGATGTCATATGTCACCACACCAGCCGGCGTAATGACGTAATCTCGCGCCGCACAGGATTTCGGACAAGATCTTCAAGCAAGATGGCGGCGGCCGGCCCGTCGAGAGCAAATGGAGGCGGTAAGTTTGATTTACATTTTTTTTATTGTTAATTTTACACTCAGATGCTGCGATCATGTATGAATGCGGCATCTGAGGGGTACAATGTCGGGGGCGGCGCTATCACAACTCCCTGTCATTGCACCCGCTACTTACAGAAAAATGCTGTTCGTGACGAAGTAATTCCTCACAAAGCAAATTTTTTTGTGAAATCAGCTGAATCGAACTTTTAAGAAATTCGCTCATCTCTACTCAAGACCTATAAGGGCTACTTTTAATTCTAAGGGTAGATTGTAATATTTTGGTTTATATTCCATCTGCTCTAATTCTTTTAATACTACTCTTTTAAACGCTTCAATACATTCATTCTCTTTATTTTGGGGGAAGCATTTAGACTTTTCCCGTAAATTGGTATGTATCACTGTATTATTAGCGGACATATCTTTGGTAGATATTTTCTGATTAATGAGACCATATTTGGCCAAATTAAGGTTCCTAACATATTTATGTACATCCCAAAAAAATTCTAATTTATTAGGTTAATTTGTGGGAGAAAATTTTAAACCCTTCCCTAATACTGTTTTTTCTTGATCTGATAATTGGTGAGAACTGAGATTAAATATCCCTCTTATTTCTCCCTGCTCTTTTTCCTCTCTTTCCTCTATTAGACTTCTTTTTTGTGGAATCATCAGTCTTGCTTCCTGTTTTTCTGTTCCCTTCCTTTCTGTCAGTTTTTCCGTTCCCTTCCTTTCTGTCATTTTTGCCCTTTGTATTCCTCTGATGGCCTGATGGGGGAAATTCAGTTTTGTTTGAGTCGGATACCCGACATTGTTCTGTATAGATATTTGAGAATTTCACTCTATCTATAATAGTTGTTCTGATGATACTGTTGATAGTTCGACAGATATTTACGATAATGGTTTTTATAGGGGTAATGACCCCCAGAATAGGGCCTTCCTCCATACCTTGATGAACCTGAAAAATAATTGTTTCCATAATATGGTCTCTGGGTATACGTACAATTTCTCATTTGTTGGTAGTGATGGCTATTATTGGGTTTTATGGAATTGGCAGAATTAGCAATGGCCCTTTGTTGTGATTCATATCTTTGCGGGATACATCTGTTGTCAATGTAATTTCCCTGTACGGGTAAGACTATATCGCTGTTATTTTACCGTAGATTTAAATATGTAAATTAATTTAAATCGGCAATAGCCTCTGTAGCTTTGTTCCTCCATATATACATTCTATTGTTCTGATAATCATCCCAAACTTTAAGGAATTTTTTATGTTTTTTTGTTTTTCACATCAGCCTTTATTTTCAATAAATTTTTCTGCCATTTTTCCAATAAATCTCCATATTCTTTTTTTTCTTTATGCCCTCTTAAGGCTACTTTCACACTAGCGTTCGGGTGTCCGCTCGTGCGCACCGTTTGAAGGGGCTCACGAGCGGCCCCGAACGCATCCGTCTGGCCCCAATGCATTCTCAGTGGAGGCGGATCCACTGAGAATGCATCCGCCTGCCAGCGTTCAGCCTCCGCTCCGCTCAGTGAGCGGACACCTGAACGCTGCTTGCGAGCGGATCCGTCCAGACTTACAATGTAAGTCAATGGGGACGGATCCGCTTGAAGATGACACAATGTGGCTCAATCTTCAAGCGGATCCGTTCCCCATTGACTTACAATGTAAAGTCTGAACGGATCCGCTCAGACAACTTTCATACTTAGAAAATTTTCTAAGTTTTATTGCAGACGCATCCGTTCTGAACGGATGCGAACGTCTGCATTATCGGAGCGGATCCGTCTGATGAAACATCAGACGGATCCGCTCCGAACGCAAGTGTGAAAGTAGCCTAATATGTTTTGGAGTGTTTTAATTTTTTCACTTAAGAATGAACCTATTTTGGGACCTTTGATTCCAGGTAAATCTGATATAATATATTAAAAAAGCACAAAATTTACGAAATTATCTAGTGCATAGTCATATCCCTTGTGTGCAAAAACCGCAAAAGGGAAAATAGAAGAATGAGTACACAAACAATCCAGTCCATTAAAAATGGTTCTAGTTTCAAAATTAAAGGAAAAGTTACTTGTGATTATGCAGGGGTTATCTACCTACTGGAGTGCCCTTGTGGCCTCCAGTATGTTGGATGAACTATGAGAAAGCTTAAAACGTGAGTTCAAGAACATATCCGGAACATCAAAAAAGGTCTAGAAAACATATGTTCTATTACATTTTAAAATAGCACACGGCAAAGATCCCAGTGGGTTAATATTTACTGGCATAGAAAGGGTTAATCAGAAGTGGTGAGGAGGAGACCCACTGGTTAAGACATGTGGGTGTGATGTAGAGTGGATTTATAGATTGGGAACCTTGCAACCGCAAGGATTAAACATTGAATCATTAATCAGACCTGTTCCCATGCTTTCCTGTGTGCAAGATAGCAAGCACCAGTACTCGTTTATTAATCCGATAGAACCAGGTTATTTAAAGAATGAATAAGGGAAGATGTGGCTATGATTGGCTAACTTAATCACGGTGTCAGCGGACTTTTATGAATGAAAGAGGAGTGCATTTCCTTATTAGCTAAACCCAACCATGTGATCGGGAAAGCTATGTCATAGTCATTAGGAAGTGATTTACATAATAACATAGTAACATAGTACATAAGGCCGAAACAAGACATTTGTCCATCCAGTTCGGCCTGTTATCCTGCAAGTTGATCCAGATGATGGCAAAAAAAACTCTGTGAGGTAGAAGCCAATTTTCCTCACTATAGGGGAAAAAATTCCTTCCCGACTCCAATCAGGCAATCAGAATAACTCCCTGGATCAGCGACCCCTCTCTAGTAACTATAGCCTGTAATATTATTACACTCCAGAAATACAGTGGATATAAAAAGTCTACACACCCCTGTTAAAATGTCAGGTTTCTGTGCTATAGAAAAAAAAGAGACAAAGATAAATCATTTCTGAACTTTTTCCACCTTTAATGTGACCTATAAACTGTACCACTCAATTGAAAAACAAACTGAAATCTTTTAGGTGGAGGGAAGAAAACAAAACAAAAACTAAAATAATGTTGTTGCATAAGTGTGCACACCCTCTTATAACTGGGTATGTAACTGTGTTCAGAATTAAGCAATCACAATCAAAATCATGTTAAATAGAAGTCAGCATACACCGGCCATCATTTAAAGAGGACCTTTCATCAGAATCAAGTATGTAAACTGAATATACATACATGGAGAGCGTGCGCCCAGGGATACCCCTGCACTTACTATTATCCCCGGGTGCCGCTCCGTTCTCCGGTTATAGGCTCCGGTAAAGTCATAGTTAGGCTCCACCCATTTGAGCCTGCCGCGGTCTCCTTCTCCTATGCTGTAGCGCTGGCCAATCGCAGCGCTCAGCTCTTAGCCATGCTATGAGCTGAGCGCTGCGATTGGCCAGCGCTACAACATAGGAGAAAGAGACGCCGGCAGGCTCAAATGGGTGGAGCCTAACTATGACTTTACCGGAGCCTATAACCGGAGAACGGAGCGGCGCCCGGGGATAATAGTAAGTGCAGGGGGATCCCTGGGCGCCGCTCTCCATGTATGTATATTCAGTTTACATACTTGATTCTGATGAAAGGTCCTCTTTAAAGTGCCTCTGATTAACCCCAAATAAAGTTGAGCTCGTCTAGTTGGTCTTTCCTGAAATTTTCTTAGTCGCATCCCACAGCAAAAGCCGTGGTCCACAGAGAGCTTCCAAAGCATCAGAGGGATCTCATTGTTAAAAGGTATCAGTCAGGAGAAGGGTACAAAAGAATTTCCAAAGCATTAGATATACCATGGAACACAGTGAAGACAGTCATCATCAAGTGGAGAAAATATGGCACAACAGTGACATTACCAAGAACTGGACATCCCTCCAAAATTGATGAAAAGACGAGAAGAAAACTGGTCTGGGAGGCTACCAAGATGCCTACAGCAACATTAAAGGAGCTGTAGGAATATCTGGCAAGTACTGGCTGTGTGGTACATGTGACAACAATCTCCCATATTCTTCATATGTCTGGGCTATGGGGTAGAGTGGCAAGACGAAAGCCTTTTCTTACGAAGAAAAACATCCAAGCCAGGCTACATTTTGCAAAAACACATCTGAAGTCTCCCAAAAGCATGTGGGAAAAGGTGTTATGGTCTGATGAAACCAAGGTTGAACTTTTTGGCCATAATTCCAAAATATATATTTGGCGCAAAAACAACACTGCACATCACCAAAAGAATACCATACCCACAGTGAAGCATGGTGGTGGCAGCATCATTGTCACGGCCTTTGCTGTCACGGCCTTGTGCCATGCTTGCGGTTGCCGGTGGCAACGTGTTGCTGTTATGGCATGTGGTGGCAGTGTCTTGGCTTTGGCTGTGTGCGCCGTGACATGGTTGACACACATGCTGTTGCCGGTGGCAACATGTTGGCTGGTGTGTGCACTTCCCCTTTAAGTTGTAGCCTTCCCCTGTCTGGTGCTCTAAGGGTTAACCCCCTGATTGGGTGTGGTCACTAGGTGCTTCTTATACCTGTGGCCTTTGGCCAGGGGTCAGTTGTACTCCAGCCTTGGTGTGTGCTGGAGTTATGCTCCTTGTCTGGATGTTCCATCTTCCAGTGTGAGGGCCACCTAGTGGGACATCGATGTCTCCAGCGATGTCTTTCTTATGTCTCCTCTATTTTCCCTGCCTTACCTGTGGTTATGTTTGGTGTGGGTATATGTTCTGGGGTGGTTGTTCGTCTAGTTGTTGTTCTGTGTCTGGTCAGTGTTTGATGTAATATTCTGTCCGGCATGGATGCTAGATGTTCCCCTGTTTGTCTGCCGTGGCCTCTGGAATGGGGGTCTTATGGTCTCCCAGAGGGGTGATCCAAATGTCAAGTCTGTGAGCTGTTGCTAGAGTGCTGGTTCCTGTGTGTCAGTACATACTGCATCTGTTTGGTGTTTGGATTGCAGTATGTTTTTATGGGTTCCAATTTACCTTGGTGTGGTCTTCTGTTGTGCCGTCTAGCAGCTGCCAGGGGTAAGTTACCATGCCTTACTGGGTTCTAGGTTCAGTGGTTATCCCTGCCACTGGAAACTTACCTGCTGTTCCACTTGTCATTTCTCTGCAACTAGGCCGGTTGAGACTCCTGTTCATCCGAGTCATGGAAGAACAGGTCGTCTCTCCCCTGCTCCAATTTGAGGGATTATCAGGGCGACTCAGGGTCCTAGGTATCCTGGGTATGAGCCGTCCTACCATCCAGGTCCGCTCATACGGTGAGGAGTTAGGGCGAGGATTAGGGACTTTTTAGGAGGTGACCTGCTCCCTGATTCTGGTATCCTGGCCTAGCTGCTTCCCCATTATACCTGACATTGTACGGTGGGGGGTTTCCCCCACTCCCCATCGTGACAATCATGTTTTTCTTCAGCTGGAACTGGGGCCTTAGTTAAACTAGAGGGAATTTTGAACAGTTCCAAATACCAGTCAATATTGGCACAAAACCTTCAGGCTTCTGCTAGAAAGCTGAACATGAAGAGGAATTTCATCTTTCAGCATGACAACGACCCAAAGCATACATCCAAATCAACAAAGGAATGGCTTCACCAGAAGAAGATTAAAGTTTTGGAATGGCCCAGCCAGAGCCCAGACCTGAATCCGATTGAAAATCTGTGGGGTGATCTGAAGAGGGCTGTGCACAGGAGATGCCCTCGCAATCGGACAGATTTAGAGTGTTTTTGCAAAAAATAGTGGGCAAATCCTGCCAAGTCAAAATGTGCCATGCTGATAGACTCATACCCAAAAGGGTGTGCACACTTATGCAACCATATTAATTTATTTTTATATTTTTTCTCCCCTCTACCTAAAAGATTTCATTTTTTTTGTTCTATTGAGTTGGACAGTTTATAGGTCACATTAAAAGGTGAAAAAGTTCTGAAATTATTAATCTTTGTCTAATTTTTTTACATCACAGACACCTGACATTTTAACAGGGGTGTGTAGACTTTTTATATCCACTGTACAAACAAGCCCCTCTTGAACTCTTTCAGTGAACTCACCATCACCACCTCCTCAGGCAGAGAGTTCCATAGTCTCACTGCTCTTACCGTAAAGAATCCTCTTCTCTTGTGTACAAACCTTCTTTCCTCCAGACACAGAGGATGTCCCCTCGTCACAGTCACAGTCCTGGGGATAAATAGATGATGGGAGAAATCTCTGTACTGACCACTGATATATTTATACATAGTAATTAGATCTCCCCTCAGTCGTCTTTTTTCTAAAGTGAATAACCCTAATGTTAATAATCTTTCAGGGTACTGTAGTTGCCCCATTCCAGTTATTACTTTAGTTGCCCTCCTCTGGACCCTCTCTAGCTCTGCTATGTTTGCCTTGTTCACAGGAGCCCAGAACTGTACACAGTACTCCATGTGTGGTCTGACTAGTGATTTGTAAAGTGGTAGGACTATGTTCTCATCACGGGCATCTATGCCCCTTTTGATGCAACCCATTATATTATTGGCCTCGGCAGCAGCTGCCTGACACTGGTTTCTACAGCTTAGTTTGCTGTTCACTAAAATTCCTAGGTCCTTTTCCATGTCAGTGTTACCCAGTGTTTTACCATTTAGTATGTAAGGGTAACTTTTGTAGTGTCCCACTCCAGTTGGATGGGAACACTCCAAATTGCTATATGTAATTTCATACTATTTTATGCATTTCCTTTGTCATAGCTGCTAAAATTCCTATTTCAGGCTGGTGAATGCATTACATACATCCAACACTGTTTCGGCATGTCTCTGTAATACCATTTATATAGGTCAGCCATAGAAAATTAAGAAGGAGATTAGGAGTGAGTATTTAGGAGAGGAGACAGACTTAGTTCTGTTTTCCTGGGCCTAGCCCAGGGGACCATACTACTGCAACCTTTTTAGTCCAAGACTAGGACTTATTGATCCTTTACTGTAATACCCCTCCCAGGGATTAAGAGAATGGTTGCTATATCTTGTACAACCTTTTCAAAGAATGGAGAAGAGAGATTGCCTGCCATGAGGGAGACCACCCTTGGGTTGCTGAATTACTGAATCACTGAATATTGCTGAATTGCAGAATAGAACTTACAGAGGACACAAACTATTATTAAAAGGCTGAGTAACCAGAGTAAGATCAGGAACCAAGGACAAGTTAGAACATCACTCCTATACAGCTGAGCTGGAACTTATATACACCATCTCACTGAGCCTGTTATTGGGATTTAGAGCTTTACCATCTGTGTTTAAGACAAAGTGGTGTAATACTTATTGCAAGACAAGTAAAGTTCCTGTTTGGTTCAACTACTGCCTCTCATCATTCTACTCTATCTCCTAATTGCACCTTACGGTGCTGGCGTCACAAACACAGGGGCCCATCCACAGGGGCCCAGCCACCTTAAGCATACCCATTACCATGTAAGGCCACCTCAACTTCCATCTGGCTGGTGTTTCCTGCAATAGAGAGTTCCCCAGAGGATTTAGTGCTGTCTTGCTCATCACTGCACGCCGACCCAGGGAGCTTCAAAACCGTGAGTACGACTACTACCCCCATCAGCCCACCATGCACTAACATACTGCCCCTGCGGTCTGGACATTCCTTTCCACGTGCATAACCTTACATTTGTCAGTGTTAAACCTCATCTGCCACTTCTCTGCCCAAGCCCCCAATCTATTCAGATCCTCTTTAGCAGTATACTGTCTTCTGTAGTATATATACAGTATACTGTCTTCTGTAGCATATATATACAGTCCTGATCAAAGGTTTAAGACCACTTGAAAAATGGCAAAAAATCATATTTTACATTGTTGGATCTTAACAAGGTTCCAAGTAGAGCTTCAACATGCAACAAGAAGAAATGAGAGTGAAACAAAAAAAAATTTGAGCAGTCAATTTAATGAAAATAACTATTAAACTGAAACAGGCTGTTTTTCAGCTGATTCAAATTTTAGGACCACATGCCTTTAAAAGGCCAAATCTGTGCAAAGATGTGGATTCATTGTCATTTTCTGTCAGGTAGTCACACATTGTGATGGCAAAGGCAAAAAAACTCTCCCTTTTTGAACGTGGTCGGGTTGTTGAACTGCATAAGCAGGGTCTCTCACAGCGCGCCATCGCTGCTGAGGTGGGACGCAGTAAGCCAGTCATTTAAAATTTCTTAAATGATCCTGAGGCTTATGGAACAAAAAAGTCAAGTGGAAGACCCCAAAAAATTTCATCAGCACTGAGCCGGAGGATCCAATTGGCTGTCCGTCAAGACACTGGACGATCCTCAACCCAAATTAAGGCCTTTACTGGTGCTGACTGCAGCCCCATAACCATCAGATGGCATCTGAGACTGAAGGGCTTCAAAAACAAAAAACGTCTTCAAAGACCTCGTCTCCTTGAACGCCACAGAACTGCTCGTTTGGACTTTGCAAGAGAGCACCAAACATGGGACATTCAAAGGTGGAAGAAAGTTTTATTCTCTGATGAGAAAAAATTTAATCTTGATGGTCCTGATGGTTTCCAACATTACTGGCATGACAAGCAGATCCCACCTGAGAGGTTTTCTACGCGCCACAGTGGAGGGGGCGCCATAATGGTCTGGGGTGCTTTTTCCTTCAGTGGAACAATGGAACTTCAGGAAGTGCAGGGGCGTCAAACGGCCGCTGGCTATGTCCAGATGTTGCAGAGAGCATTCCTCATGACTGAGGGCCCTCGTCTGTGTGGTAACGACTGGGTTTTTCAACAGGACAACGCTACAGTACACAATGCCCGCAGGACAAGGGACTTCTTCCAGGAGAATAACATCACTCTTTTGGCCCATCCTGCGTGTTCCCCTGATCTAAATCCAATTGAGAACCTTTGGGGATGGATGGCAAGGGAATTTTACAAAAATGGACAACAGTTTCAGACAGTAGATGGCCTTTGTGAGGCCGTCTTCACCACTTGGAAAAATGTTCCCACTCACCTCATGGAAACGCTTGCATCAAGCATGCCGAAACAAATTTTGGAAGTGATAAACAATAACGGTGGAGCTACTCATTACTGAGTTCATGTTTGGAAGTTGGATTTCTGTTTTGGGGGGGTTTAGTTTTTTTTGGAGGTGTGGTCCTAAACTTTTGATCAGCTGAAAAACAGCCTGTTTCAGTTTATTCGTTGTTTTCATTAAATTGAATGCTCAAAATTTTTTTTGTCTCACTCCCATTTCTTCTTGTTGCATGTTGAAGCTCTAGTTGGAACCTTGTTAAGATCCAGCCATGCTAAATATGATTTTTTGCCATTTTTGAAGTGGTCTTAAACTTTTGATCAGGACTGTATATATAGATTAAGGCTGACATGACATGTGGGAGGGGCGCAGGCACACATAAAACAGAGGCACGCCCTCAACGTACTTGCGGGCGTTTCCGGTGCTTATTCCCGCCACGAACGTCATGCCCTTCACAGCAGCGCAGCTCGTCAGGTAAGTAGGTCCCATCAGGTGCCTCCGGTCCTCCGTCTTCTGCAACCTGCCGGCCGGGTAAGTGATAACCTGCTCCCCTCATTCGTTCCCCCGCCACTGCACAGCACAGCCGGCGTCTCTTACCTACTCCCGGCTGGGCTCCGCCACTGGTTCCCGCTTCCGGCTCGGGACGGAGGGGGGTCACGTGGGATGCCAGGCTTGAGGTCCGCCGCGCGGCGTCCCTGTTACCCGGCAACGATGTTGGCGTCCTTCCCCCTGCTGTCACGTGGCCCTCAGCTCCCTCTCCCAAGCTCCGGTCTGCGCTTCCTTTCCGGCTCCCGTCGCATCGCTGGTCCTTCACTTGCCCTGCACACTCGGTGGGGGTGGAGCGGAGCCAGTGATGCGGCGGGGGGGGCGCTGCTCACAGGGCTGTTCGGGCTCGCCGGCATGGAAGGGTGCCACTTTGAAAAAAATAGATAAAGATACATTTTTACAATATAAAAAAAAATTTAAGCAAACATAAACCCTTCATACCGCACCGTAGCAATCACACGCTACCACTCCGCATCGGGTCCGAGAATGCAAATAACTCCATGTCCCACTGCCACTTGGCCATACATCAGGCCTTGAGTTGATTAAAGGCAAGTTACTAATAGCATGACAGGAATTTCCATAAGATCACAAGGGCTCACCAGGATCCCTAGGTCCTGGGTGGGAAATAAATGGCGCAGTCTCTGGACATTCACGTGCCCCCCTCACGATACTGATTATTTTGCAGACCCGGGAGCTCTACTGCTCTAGCTACATATCGTCAGCCAAGGTTTTCTCAAACAGTTCCATCTGAGCCGACCATCGCCTATTCCACTCTGCTACATCTGCGGACGTTTCCGGTAAATACTTATTTTTCCTATCACACTCTCATTCCGTCTCTCAGTCCTACGTGGTAATGTCACTGCCAGTCACGGTTGGCCTCCCAGGGTGGGTAGCTTCCATTCCTATTGTCGCCCGCTTCAGGCTCTCTTGGTAGTCACCGTGTCTGTCACCTGTCACGCGGCAGGTTCGCTTCATGGTCGTACCACAATGTTTATTGCCGGTTCACTTCACGTTCACGTCTGTCAATATCATGTTGTTTGCCTGTTACGTTCAGGCTTACGTTCAAGTGCCGTCTGTTGCCTGTGACGTTGCAGGCTTACGTTTTAACATACCATGTCTGTTGCCTGTTACGCTTCAGGCTTACGTATTACTTGCCTTTGTTGCCTGTTATGTTTCAGGCTTACGTTTAGAATATACCACGACTGTTGCCTGTTACGTCTCATGCTTACGTTTTTAATTTATCATCTGTTGCCCGTTACGCTTCGGGCTTACGCTTATATCATACCATGTCTGTTGCCTGTTACGTTTCAGGCTTACGTTTATAATCTACCATGACTGTTGCCTGTTACGTTTCAGGCTTACGTTTTAAATTTATCGTCTGTTGCCCGTTACGCTTCGGGCTCACGCTTATATCATACCATGTCTGTTGCCTGTTACGTTTCAGGCTCACGTTTTCATTTTGTCATCTATTGCCTGTTACGCTTCGGGCTTACGTTTATAAAATTTTCATGACTATGGCCTATTATGTTCGGGCTTACGTTTGTCATTCATCTTATCTGGTGCCCGTAACGCTTCAGGCTCACGTTTCCCACTGTTGCCGGTCACGCTCAAGGTTTCACGTTTTATTATTTTTCAACTCTGTTGCCTGTTACGTCTCAGGTTCACGTTGTTAATTGCTATTTCTGTCGCCTGTCATGTTTTCAGACTCTAATCCATATTCCCTTTCTCCGGTACGATTTCAGGTTTGATGTTCATTTTCTTCTGTTTTTTCAATTCCCTCTCTGGGGCCACGTCCTTGTAGCTTCCTTACGTCATTTCACGCTCTAGTCTGGCCAGGTCCTCCACAGTAGCGCCCGTTTTCTCCTTCAAACCACCATTCACGGCCCGGGTGTCACTTCGAATACAGGGCCTCCAGCTCAGCTATTAATTTACTGTTTGTCACCTCGCAGCTACAGTATGTCGCATACCTCCAACATCGAGGAAGCCCTATCGATTCCTGAAACACCCGCATCCGAGCGGCCCAGCTCCTCATCACTAAGGAGTTGGACAATTCCTAAGTTAATTGTGGAACTTAACAGGAGCGGGATCCAAGACCCTGCTTCCGCCCGAAAGCAGGAATTATATAGACTGCTGATGGCTGAACCAGCAGCCCCGGACTTGGAGCAAGTCTCCATGTCCACTCTTTAAATATCTCTGACACAGCTGCATGCCATGATGAATAACATTGCCTCCTCAGTTTCGGACGTGCAGTCCGGACTCCTGGCTGTCAAGTCCTACCAGGGGCTGGCATCTGACTGGTCCGCTTCACCCTTGCCTGTAGCCTCCATTTCAGGGCCCGTTCCCCCAGGTAGGGTCCTAAGCACGCCTGAGGTAGCTCCTTCGCATTTCATCCCTAGCAACATCAAAAAAGACATTTTAGAGGGTAAAGACGTCAATCTAGCGTCCATTCTAATAGCTACCGACGACACGATAGATAGTAAAACAATTGCTTGCGGCGACGTGTCCATCGTCCTTAAGGCCAGGGATCCCCGCCTAAACAAGAAGCTGACCATCACGGAGTTCGTCCTCGCGTTTAGTTTATTCAGGGATGTCATTTGCTCTGTCCATCCTGAGAGGCGGGAGGAGTTGGACACTTACCTTTACAGAGTCACGGACTTGGGCCACAAGTACGGTGGGCAGGCGTTCTATGATTACCATCGCTCTTTTTCAGCCAAAGCTGCCGCCGCACTGGTCCAATTCCAACACATCACAAACTGGGCTGCCATGGACATGGAGCTTTTTTGCCGGCACTTTGCAGGGCTCAAGGCCCCGGCATGTGCCTCTTGCCAATCTATTGCCCACTCCGCAGATTGGTGCCCCAATGAAGGACCCTCTACGTCCCAGGGCAGATCCCTTCCCAGTAGTTCCGGGTCTCTACAACGGTCTGGCCCAACCACGGACAAGCTGGGGCGGCCCATAGTTTTCCTGGGCAACAGCCAGGTGTGTAACAACTTTAACCAGAACGCCTGTTACTATAACAAATGTAGGGCCCTTCACGTATGTGCGGTATGTTTCAGGGCTCACCCCCAAATGGCTTGTCCTCAAAGGTCCTCCAGGCCATCCTGACTAACCGGGGTTAACTTGGATTTACTAGCATCCCTTCTGCAGAACCATCACAACCCGCAGTTCGTTCAATTCCTGGACTCCGGGTTCGCTACAGGCTTTCATACAGGTCTGGTAGCTCTTCCACAGTCCACTTGGGAGGGTTCCAATCTCCAGTCAGCAACCAGGGATCCCGAGCCGGTGGGGACTCTAATTAAGTCAGAATTAGAGAAGGGGTTCCTCATCAGTCCTTTTTCCATTGTTCCGTTTGACCTCTGGAGAATAAACCCCATAGGTATTTTGTCAAAACAATTCACTTATTAAAAAACGTTTGATCTATGACCTGTCTGCACCTCATGGCTCCAGCATACCCAGCTTAAACTCCTTACTCCCATCTGAGGAGTTTTCCATGCGCTATTCTTCCATAGACAAGGCCATTCAACTCATCCTTCAGGTAAGCAGGGGGGCATGGTTGGCCAAGGCGGACATCGCTGACGCTTTCAAATTGCTGCCCATCCAGCCGCAGCATTGGAAATTCTTTGGCATCAAGTGGCAGGACCAGTACTTCTTTGCAAACCGCCTGACTTTCGGGTCCAAAATCAGCCCCTGGCTGTTTGACCAGTTTGCGCAGGCTTTGCACTGGATCCTGGTCAACCACTGCAAATGTCCGCTGGTCATCCATTACCTGGATGACTTTCTTTTAATAGAAAGGCCAGATTGCAAGCCGAGCAAGCTCCAGGCTCTGCTCCAGCTGTTTTCAAACCTCAATGTACCGGTGGCGCCCTCAAAAATAGAAGGCCCCGTGACGGTAATCACCTTCCTGGGCATAATCTTGGACACAGAGAAAATGGAGGCCAGGTTACCAGCTGAGAAGCTCGCAAAGATCAAGGATGCTATCTCAAAGGCAGTGGACAGTAGGACATGTGTCAAGGTAGAGTTGCAGTCCCTACTAGGAATGCTCAATTTCGCCACCAGAGTCATGCCCCAAAATAGGGCCTTCATGTCCAGGCTCCTGCAGCTACTTCCCTCAGCTCCCGAGCAAGACAGCCTCATTACCTTAGATGCCCAAGCAATGGCCGACCTGGCCATGTGGAGGGACTTCATGGCCGAATGGAACGGAGTCTCCATGTTCGTTCCGCAACTGGGGGCAGCATCCACCTTGATTTTCTCGGACGCCGCCGCCTCCGGGGGTTTCGCGGCAATCTGTGAAAATCAATGGTTTGCAGGCGCCTTGCCATCGGAGGGTTCATCGGCCAGAGCCGCATTGAAATCTTCCCCCTTGTTGGAGTTCTATCCAATCGTGGCGGCGGCCCAGGTCTGGGGTAGTCCATGGGCCAACTCTTCCGTTGCGTTCGTCACCGACAACCAGATAGTGGTTGACATCATCACCAAGGGCAGATCACAGTCACCCCAGATGTCTTTCGTCCGCAGGCTGGTTTGGCTCTCGCTGCAATTTAACTTCCATGTGTCATGGAGGCACATTCAGGGAATACGTAATGTCGCCGCAGACGCTTTGTCTCGTTTTAATTTCAATACTTTTTTCCAGGTCATGCCAGAGGCAGACCGAGTGGGGCTACCTCCTCCGATGTATCAAACTCTTGTGATGGATTAAAATCTTTCATTTCTTCAGCAAAGTCTTTGATGCAGAAGTCTCTGTCTGTTAACACGGCCAGGAATTACAGAACCGCTTGGAACACTTTCAACAGTTTCACATTCCTACATCCAAGAAAGGACACTGACAAGACCACTTACATCACAGCTTTCATAGCTTACTGTCATACTGATCTCAAACTGTCCTTCAACACTATCAAGTTATACTTGGCCGGGGTCCAGCATTTTTCTATGTTGGAGGATCCAGAAAGTAGGTAGGTTTTCCTGTCCCAGGCAGTTAGGGCAACACTTAGGGGTGTGCAGAAGAGTAGCGGAGAGGCTATCCCGAGCAGGCAGCCGGTGTCAGGGGAATTATTTAGGAAACCTTCCACCTCCCTAGATGGTCTTCCTTTTGGGCTCTATTCCAGCATAGTCATCAAGCCTGCCATGTACCTTAGTTTCTACGGGTTCTTAAGACCCAGCGAATTCACCAGCGTTTCGGCCAGGACCAAGGGTTTAACCAGGGGTCAGCTGGTATGGCGCGGCGACCATTTCTCCCTATACCTCCTTACTTCCAAAACTTCTCAGGTGGGGCCACCAGTAGAGGTAAAGTATTTTCAGTCTTCCAATGCATGGTGCCCAGTTCAAGTCCTCAGGAGTTTGCTGGCAGTTCTGGGGGACTCCGCCCCGGACAGTCCTTTGCTCCCGTTTAAAGTCAGGGCTATCACGGCTTCCCAGTTCATTTCACACATTCGTATACTAGCATCTGGTTTGGGCTTCGACCCCAAGGTAATTTCAGGGCACTCCTTCCGTATTGGAACGGCATCCGCTGCTTCAAAGCATAACGTCCCCGGCCATGTTATCCATAAAATGGGCCTCTGGCGCTCCTCATGCTTCGCACCTTACATACTGAACCCCCAGGCTGAGATATCCAAGGCTTTTCGCAGTTTGGTGTTGTAAGTTGGTCAGTTGCAATAAAGGTACTCTCTACCATACTTGGTTGTTTTTTGCCCCCTTATAGGCCTACCCGCGGCATGGCTAAGGGCACCCCTCCAGCCATTTAGTTAGGGCAAGCAGACCATTCTCTCAGTTAGGTCCCGGTCCTTCGAGGCACCAGCTCTCTTCCGTAGCCATGACCACAAATATATATATATATATATATATATATATATAGTGACGGGAGTTCAGGGCAGCACACCGTGTAGCAAGTACTGGGTGCAAGCGGTGTCGACATTCTACCAAAGTGTCAAATAACAGAAGAAATGAATACACCGCAGCACATCCAATGGTGAAAAAAATGGTGGGATCCTTTATTCACCCAAGCAGCGACGTTTCGGTCCACTTGCTGGGACCATTTTCAAGCAATGCATCATATACAACTGTGAGTTTTTATATGGTCGTGTCAAATTAACATACATAAGTGGTACTTGAACAAAATATTCAAAATAAAATACAAAACGTTTCAGGTGAATATGACATCATATTCGAGAGATAATGCAATCAAGTACATAGATACATATGACTCAAACATACAAGTCCGTCCGTACATAAAATATATACATATTTTAAACAAGTGATAATCAACAGTGAATAATTGTCACCTGTGTGTGTGACACCGTGGGAGGGCCAGGCATGGAGTCAGGCAAGCTCAATGGCAGGTGGATGCAGGATTCCGTACTGTGCCCCATGGATACGGCGTCCCGGAACTGGAGTTGCGCATGTCCGTGACGTCACTGGAGGAGCGGTCACGTGTTCACGTGTAATGCATCACATGACCCTCGCGTCATAGACAACATAAATAGAACGCTTGAATGCAAGTACAAAATAATATATAAAGGCCAAATATAATTCAGGATGATCTACCCAGGGTGCACTACCGGGTGATGTGCTATCTTACGATGCACTATCGTCCGGAATGTGCAAACGGGGGAGGAGGGGACCAGCGGCAGCTGTTACCCTAACACCCCCTGCATTAACCCTTAACGGGCAGAAAACTTCCAAAATTAGCCATATTAAATTAAAAGATGCATTCAAAAGCGCATCAGTGTGAATCCAGATGTAGATACAGTATAGTCAGGGATAAACCGCACGTGTCCAAAGCATCCAACCTCCTGCTGAGCTAAGCCCTTCCATCCACAGGTCCTATATGTGAGATAAAAATGTGAAATAAAAAAATATATTATCCAAATATATTTAGAATAAAAAATATAACAAATTTTTCGACACTGATATCGACAAGGTCATAGAATCGGAAATCATATGAATAGCCATGGTTTGTACTCCACATTTAAACCCCCCGGTTTGATAGTTTGTAGTTTAAAGATCCACTCGGATTCACGTTTTTTGAGCATTTTTATGCGATTGCCTCCTGTGCGCGGCAATGGGACACGGTCTATGATCATAAACTTCAGATCACCTTCCCCATGGCCCATGTTTGCAAAGTGGTGTGAGACTGGCAAATCCTTAAGTTTTTTCCGTATTGAAAAACGGTGCTTGCAGGGACACCATAAAACATAAATAACATAACAAGAATCGCAAGTTAAATAAAATTTGAGAGGGTATGAGATCCCAGTTTTTGGATGAATGAAATCACGGCCCTTCACCATGTGCTTACAGTTCACGCAGTGAAGGCACGGATAGCTGCCACACTTCCTAGGGGCTAGAAATGACTGGTATACACCTTTTTGTGAGCCAATGTCATTTTTTACTATTTTATCTTTGAGATTGCTAGCTCTCTTGTATGACATTATAGGTCTGTTGCAGAGTTCAGGAATGTTCTTGTGTTCTGTGCCTAGAATTGGCCAATGTTTATTGATAATTCTACCTACTTGAGCACTGGCTTCACAAAAGGAGGATACGAAGGGTATTTTTTGAGATTGATCCCTCTTAGTGCCCTGAAACAGATCACTTCTCTCTCTCTTGTTGATACGGCTCAATTGTTGTTGTAAAACGGATGCTGGATACCGCCTCTGTTTAAAAGATTGTGTCATTCTTTCTAAAGTTATATCAAGTGTAGATGTATCGTTCACTATCCTCTTTACTCTAGTAAATTGTCTATACGGCAGTGACCGCACTATCGTCCGGGGATGAGCACTGTCATACCTCAGGACGGTGTTGCGGTCAGTGGGCTTCGTATAAACCTCAGTTTTGTACCAATGCGCTGGACACTGACATCCAGAAAATGCAATTCACTAGTGGAAAATTCCAAGGTGAATTGTATATCCGGAATTAAGCTATTCAAGTATTTATGAAACATGTGTAGCTCGGCTACTGAACCCGTCCAGATAACAAAAATATCGTCTATGTATCTCCACCACCTCAGCACATGGCTGAAGTGGTGGGATACATAGACATGTTGTTCCTCCAAATGAGAGACGACCATGTTGGCGTACGTAGGGGCCACATTCGTCCCCATGGCCGTCCCCCTAATTTGCATATAATAATCATCTCCAAAAAGGAAATAATTATTATACAAAATTAATCGTAGTAAAGCAAGAAAAAAAGTTTTAGCCTCAATGGAGTAATTTGAGTCTGCCAAAGCAGATTCTACAACTGTTAAGCCAATATTATGCTGTATTGAGGTATACAGACTGACAATGTCAAAGGAGGCCAAAATGGCATCCTCCGGCATCATCACGTCTGCTAACCTTCCCAAGAAATCAGTGGTGTCTTTTATGTAAGATTTGGATTTTACCACATAATCTTGGAGAATTTTGTCCAAAAAAATGGATGCGTTACTTAATAAAGAGCCACGGCCAGAAACAATAGTTCTGCCCGGTGGACACTGTAAATTTTTGTGGATCTTTGGTAACAAATAAAATAAAGGAGTAACTGGAAAATCTATCAGCAAAAACTCACTGAGTTGTTCGTCTATCAGGCCTATTTGTGTATATGTATTTATCAGTAACTTTAATTCGCGTTGAATGTCAAATTTGGGTTCCCTTTGGAGTTTGACATATACTGCAGGGTCAGATAATTGACGGGTTGCTTCTGCCATATACATAGAAGTATCCATGACCACTACCGCACCACCCTTATCAGCTGATTTGATGGTGAGGGAGTGGTCATGGATTAACTGGTTGAGTGCCTGCATTTCTTGTCTAGTCATATTCGGATGCTGGATGCGGTCACAGAGCCCAGATTGTTTTAGCTCCTGTATATTTCGCAACACTGCATCCGAAAATACCTCAAAGGCTTTAGAGGATATTTAAGGGGGAAAAAATATTTTTTTAATCTTAGTCCCCAATCAGATAAGCGTAACTCATGCATAGGTTTAATAACGGAACTTTGTGCATCCTGAAAATGAATTTTAAGTTTTATCAACCTAAAAAAGTAAAATAAATCAGCCTCCAACTCAAACCAGTTGATGGCACTAGCAGGACAAAAACTTAAACCCTTCTCCAACAGTTGAAATTGTACAGGTGTCAGAATTAGAGTTGAGCAAACACCTGGATGTTCGGGTTCGAGAAGTTCGGCCGAAATTCCCGGAAATGTTCGGGTTCTGGATCCGAACCCGACCCGAACTTCGTCCCGAACCCGAACCCTATTGAAGTCAATGGGGACCCGAACTTTTTGGCACTAAAAAGGCTGTAAAACAGCCCAGGAAAGAGCTAGAGGGCTGCAAAAGGCAGCAACATGTAGGTAAATCCCCTGCAAACAAATGTGGATAGGGAAATGAATTAAAATAAAAATAAAATATATAAAAATAAACCAATATCAATTGGAGAGAGGTCCCATAGCAGAGAATCTGGCTTCACGTCAGCAGAGAATCAGTCTTCATGCCATAGCAGAGAATCTGGCTTCACGTCACCCACCACTGTAACAGTCCATTGTCATATATTTAGGCCCCGGCACCCAGGCAGAGGAGAGAGGTCCCGTAACAGAGAATATGGCTTCATGTCAGCAGAGAATCAGTCTGCATGTCATAGCAGAGAATCAGCCTTCACGTCACCCACCACTGGAACAGGCCACTGTCACATATTTAGGCCCAGGCACCCAGGCAGAGGAGAGAGGTCCCGTAACAGAGAATCTGGCTTCATGTCAGCACAGAATCAGTCTTCATGTCATAGCAGAGAATCAGGCTTCACGTCACCCACCACTGGAACAGGCCATTGTCACATATTTAGGCCCAGGCACCCAGGCAGATGAGAGAGGTCCCATAACAGAGATTCAGGCTTCATGTCAGCAGAGAATCAGTCTTCATGTCATAGCAGAGAATCAGGCTTCACGTCACCCACCACTGGAACAGGCCACTGTCACACATTTAGGCCCTGGCACCCAGACAGAGGAGAGAGGTCCCGTAACAGAGATTCAGGCTTCATGTCAGCAGAGAATCAGTCTTCATGTCATAGCAGAGAATCAGGCTTCACGTCACCAACCACTGGAACAGGCCACTGTCATATATTTAGGCCCAGGCACCCAGGCAGAGGAGAGAGGTCCCATAACAGAGATTCAGGCTTCATGTCAGCAGAGAATCAGTCTTCATGTCATAGCAGAGAATCAGGCTTCACGTCACCCACCACTGGAACAGGCCACTGTCACACATTTAGGCCCTGGCACCCAGACAGAGGAGAGAGGTCTCGTAACAGAGAATCTGGCTTCATGTCAGCACAGAATCAGTCTTCATGTCATAGCAGAGAATCAGGCTTCACATCACCCACCACTGGAACAGGCCACTGTCACATATTTAGGCCCCGGCATCCAGACAGAGGAGAGAGGTCCCGTAACAAAGAATCTGGCTTCATGTCAGCACATAATCAGTCTTCATGTCATAGCAGAGAATCAGGCTTCACGTCACCCACCACTGGAACATGCCACTGTCACATATTTAGGACCAGGCACCCAGGCAGAGGAGAGAGGTCCCATAACAGAGATTCAGGCTTCATGTCAGCAGAGAATCAGTCTTCATGTCATAGCAGAGAATCAGGCTTCACGTCACCTACCACTGGAACAGGCCACTGTCACATATTTAGGCCCAGGCACACAGACAGAGGAGAGAGGTCCCGTAACAGAGAATCTGGCTTCATGTCAGCACATAATCAGTCTTCATGTCATAGCAGAGAATCAGGCTTCACGTCACCCACCACTGGAACATGCCACTGTCACATATTTAGGACCAGGCACCCAGGCAGAGGAGAGAGGTCCCATAACAGAGATTCAGGCTTCATTTCAGCAGAGAATCAGTCTTCATGTCATAGCAGAGAATCAGGCTTCACGTCACCCACCACTGGAACAGGCCACTGTGACATATTTAGGCCCAGGCACCCAGACAGAGGAGAGAGGTCCCGTAACAGAGAATCTGGCTTCATGTCAGCACAGAATCAGTCTTCATGTCATAGCAGAGAATCAGGCTTCACGTCACCCACCACTGGAACAGGCCACTGTCACACATTTAGGCCCTGGCACCCAGACAGAGGAGAGAGGTCCCGTAACAGAGAATCTGGCTTTATGTCAGCACAGAATCAGTCTTCATGTCATAGCAGAGAATCAGGCTTCACGTCACCCACCACTGGAACAGGCCACTGTCACACATTTAGGCCCTGGCACCCAGACAGAGGAGAGAGGTCCCGTAACAGAGAATCTGGCTTCATGTCAGCACAGAATCAGTCTTCATGTCATAGCAGAGAATCAGGCTTCACGTCACCCACCACTGGAACAGGCCACTGTCACACATTTAGGCCCTGGCACCCAGACAGAGGAGAGAGGTCCCGTAACAGAGAATCTGGCTTCATGTCAGCACAGAATCAGTCTTTATGTCATAGCAGAGAATCAGGCTTCACGTCACCCACCACTGGAACAGGCCACTGTCACATATTTAGGCCCCGGCACCCAGACAGAGGAGAGAGGTCCCGTAACAGAGAATCTGGCTTCATGTCAGCACAGAATCAGTCTTCATGTCATAGCAGAGAATCAGGCTTCACGCCACCCACCACTGGAACAGGCCACTGTCACACATTTAGGCCCCGGCACCCAGACAGAGGAGAGGTTCATTCAACTTTGGGTTGCCCCGCAATATAATGGTAAAATGAAAATAAAAATAGGATTGAATGAGGAAGTTCCCTGGAGTACAATAATATATTGTTAAAGGGAGGTAGTTAATGTCTAATCTGCACAAGGGATGGACAGGTCCTGTGGGATCCATGCCTGGTTCATTTTTATGAACGTCAGCTTGTCCACATTGGCTGTAGACAGGCGGCTGCGTTTGTCTGTAATGACGCCCCCTGCCGTGCTGAATACACGTTCAGACAAAACGCTGGCCGCCGGGCAGGCCAGCACCTCCAAGGCATAAAAGGCTAGCTCTGACCAGGTGGACAATTTGGAGACCCAGAAGTTGAATGGGGCCGAACCATCAGTCAGTACGTGGAGGGGTGTGCACAGGTACTGTTCCACCATGTTAGTGAAATGTTGCCTCCTGCTAACACGTTCCGTATCAGGTGGTGGTGCAGTTAGCTGTGGCGTGGTGACAAAACTTTTCCACATCTCTGCCATGCTAACCCTGCCCTCAGAGGAGCTGGCCGTGACACAGCTGCGTTGGCGACCTCTTGCTCCTCCTCTGCCTTCGCCTTGGGCTTCCACTGGTTCCCCTGTGACATTTGGGAATGCTCTCAGTAGCGCGTCTACCAACGTGCGCTTGTACTCGCGCATCTTCCTATCACGCTCCAGTGTAGGAAGTAAGGTGGGCACATTGTCTTTGTACCGGGGATCCAGCAGGGTGGCAGCCCAGTAGTCTGCACACGTTAAAATGTGGGCAACTCTGCTGTCGTTGCGCAGGCACTGCAGCATGTAGTCGCTCATGTGTGCCAGGCTGCCCAGAGGTAAGGACAAGCTGTCCTCTGTGGGAGGCGTATCGTCATTGTCCTGTGTTTTCCCCCAGCCACGCACCAGTGATGGGCCCGAGCTGCTTCTGGTGCCACCCCACTGTGAACATGCTTCATCCTCATCCTCCTCCACCTCCTCCTCATCCTCGTCCTCCTCGTCCTCCAGTAGTGGGCCCTGTCTGGCCACATTTGTACCTGGCCTCTGGTGTTGCAAAAAACCTCCCTCTGAGTCACTTCGAAGAGACTGGCCTGAAAGTGCTAAAAATGACCCCTCTTCCTCCTCTTCCTCCTGGGCCACCTCCTCTTCCATCATCGCCCTAAGTGTTTTCTCAAGGAGACATAGAAGTGGTATTGTAACGCTGATAACGGCGTCATCGCCACTGGCCATGTTGGTGGAGTACTCGAAACAGCGCAACAGGGCACACAGGTCTCGCATGGAGGCCCAGTCATTGGTGGTGAAGTGGTGCTGTTCCGCAGTGCGACTGACCCGTGCGTGCTGCAGCTGAAACTCCACTATGGCCTGCTGCTGCTCGCACAGTCTGTCCAGCATGTGCAAGGTGGAGTTCGACCTGGTGGGCACATCGCATATGAGGCGGTGAGCGGGAAGGCCGAAGTTACGCTGTAGCGCAGACAGGCGAGCAGCGGCAGGGTGTGAACGCCGGAAGCGCGAACAGACGGCCCGCACTTTATGCAGCAGCTCTGACATGTCGGGGTAGTTGCAAATGAACTTCTGCACCACCAAATTCAGCACATGCGCCAGGCAAGGGATGTGCGTCAAACCGGCTAGTCCCAGAACTGCAACGAGATTTCGCCCATTATCGCTTGAGGCTCACCGGCAGCAACCACTCGTCGGTCTGTTGTTCTATACCCCGCCACAACTCCTGTGCGGTGTGGGGCCTGTCCCCCAAACATATGAGTTTCAGAATGGCCTGCTGACGTTTACCCCGGGCTGTGCTGAAGTTGGTGGTGAAGGTGTGTGGCTGACCGGATGAGCAGGTGGAAGAAGAGGAGGAGGAAGCTGAGTAGGAAGAGGAGGAGACAGGAGGCAAAGAATGTTGCCCTGCGATCCTTGGCGGCGGAAGGACGTGCGCCAAACAGCTCTCCGCCTGGGGCCCAGCCGCCACTACATTTACCCAGTGTGCAGTTAGGGAGATATAGCGTCCCTGGCCGTGATTACTGGTCCATGTATCTGTGGTTAGGTGGACCTTGCCACAGATGGCGTTGCGCAGTGCACACTTGATTTTATCGGACACTTGGTTGTGCAGGGAAGGCACGGCTCTCTTGGAATAGTAGTGCCGGCTGGGAACAACATACTGTGGGACAGCAAGCGACATGAGCTGTTTGAAGCTGTCTGTGTCCACCAGCCTAAATGACAGCATTTCATAGGCCAGTAGTTTAGAAATGCTGGCATTCAGGGCCAGGGATCGAGGGTGGCTAAGTGGGAATTTACGCTTTCTCTCAGATGTTTGTGAGATGGAGAGCTGAACGCTGCCGTGTGACATGATTGAGATGCTTGGTGACGCAGGTGGTGGTGTTGGTGGTACATCCCATGTTTGCTGGGCGGCAGGTGCCAACGTTCCTCCAGAGGCGGAGGAAGAGGCCGAGGCGGCGGCAGCAGCAGAAGAGGCCGAGGCGGCAGCAGCAGAAGAGGTAGCAGGGGGAGCCTGAGTGACTTCTTTGTTTTTAAGGTGTTTACTCCACTGCAGTTCATGCTTTGCATGCAGGTGCCTGGTCATGCAGGTTGTGCTAAGGTTCAGAACGTTAATGCCTCGCTTCAGGCTCTGATGGCACAGCGTGCAAACCACTCGGGTCTTGTCGTCAGCACATTGTTTAAAGAAGTGCCATGCCAGGGAACTCCTTGAAGCTGCCTTTGGGGTGCTCGGTCCTAGATGGCGGCGGTCAGTAGCAGGCGGAGTCTCTTGGCGGCGGGTGTTCTGATTTTTCCCACTGCTCCCTCTTTGTCTTTTGCTACGCTGTTGGCCCGGTCTCACCACTGCCTCTTCCTCCGAACTGTGAAAGTCAGTGGCACGACCTTCATTCCATGTGGGGTCTAGGACCTCATCGTCCCCTGCATCGTCTTCCACCCAGTCTTGATCCCTGACCTCCTGTTCAGTCTGCACACTGCAGAAAGACGCAGCAGTTGGCACCTGTGTTTCGTCATCATCAGAGACGTGCTGAGGTGGTATTCCCATGTCCTCATCATCAGGAAACATAAGTGGTTGTGCGTTAGTGCATTCTATCTCTTCCACCCCAGGGGAAGGGCTAGGTGGATGCCCTTGGGAAACCCTGGCAGCAGAGTCTTCAAACAGCGTAAGAGAGGGGGGCGGAGCTAGCGCCGGATGAAGATGGTCGCATAGCTTCGTGCTCTGTGAAGAGATTCGTACCTGACGCCAGCAAACATAAGCCTACAGAGACGGAGATGGTTAAGATCGGGAACAACAAGCATGTGGACACTCCTGCTCCCTCTAAAACTCAGATTGCAGGAGGTGAGATGGAAAAATTCCTAAAGAAAGCCGCCGCTACAGTGGCCGCCAGAGAACCCAAGATGGCGCCGACGCCGCAGGCCAAAGCTCAGAAGCGCGCCCCTGCTCCATCGGAGGGTGAGAGCGATTCGGATGAAGTGCAAGCCAGCTCCGATCTCCCGGTCACAAGGAAATACCTAGACCGCGCTCTGAGTAGAATGATGGAGCCGATACTAGCGGAACTATCTGCCTGCAGGAGCGAGGTGAGACAAATAGGGGATCGGGTGGAGAGTCTGGAGAACCACCAGGCAGAAATCCTGAACCACCAGTCTGCTGTAACGGACTCTTTTCGTCGCTGCGCCCTTTATTTGAATGACCTCCACTGTTCCCTAGAGGACCAAGAAAACAGAGGGCGCCGGAACAACCTCAGATTCAGGGGGGTGCCAGAGTCGGTCACCTCAGGAGAGGTCTCGGCGTCCATTACCGAAATCAGTAGATCGCTGCTGGGGCCTGATTTTCCTCAGGAGATAATCATAGAGCGGGCACACAAGGCCCTCAGACCCAAGCCCAAGCCGGATGAGCCGCCCAGAGACATTATTTGCAAGTACCTGAACTTTCAAGTTAAATCAGCCGTCCTGGAAGCCGCTCGTGGCCACCCTGATCTGGCATTTGAAGGATCCAAAATAGAAGTTTTTCAGGACTTAGCTCCGTCAACATTAAAGAAGCGTAGAGCCCTTAAACCCTTAACGGATTGGTTACGCTCCAAAAAGGTGCTCAATCGCTGGTCTTTTCCTTTTGGTATATCCTTCTCATACGCATGAAAGAGAGTGAACATCTCGTCTTATACAGACCTCACATCTGCCTTTGGGATCCTGAACGTGCCGCCTATGCGGATTGAGAATTGGGAACTTTTTCATGACCTCGGCGCCTTACCTGAGATACCCAAAGTGGCTCCATTCGAGATATTACGCACGCCAAAGTCATCCCGTTCTAAGAAGAGGGGTCATCATCTCACCCCGAGAAGCCTCTCACAAGACCACTAGAGAGACCTGCTTGTATACAGTATAGTTGCCATAAGTAATCCTGTCTCTTTAACTTGCCTACCTCATTGCTAGGTTCTCATGCTTTCATTGTTAGCGTGATGTCTTTTAGGCTAAACCTTGGCGTTCAATGTTCCTTTAGTTCTTTATTGCATTTTGGCCTGATTCCGTCCTATCGTCGCATATCCTAGGGCGTTAAACGTTCTCTTAAACTGTCTACAGACCAAGTAACCCCCACTAGATCTAGACATCAAGTATTATGTCTATGTTTGTATCCTATGTTTGTTTACTATGTTATGTTTTACTCCCCTTTTTTCCCCCAACTCAAGGTACTCGACTAGCATGTCAGACAGGATCGTCTCTGATACAAGAGCGACACCAATGGTGCAAGAGATAATGGTCCACAATGGTTCCAATGCGTCTCCTGGGGGGAGGCCACAACGGCTACAAGGTAAATTCGCACACACAGCAAATTATGGCTGACATCTCAGTGGCCTCTTACAATGTCAAGGGCTTTCACTCCCCATCTAAACGGAGCCAAGTCTTTGCCATTCTGAGAAAAGCCGGAGCGGGGGTGGTGTTTCTCCAGGAGACGCATCTACGTTTTAATCACTACCCAGACATGAGGTTCTCGCACTACTCCAGAGGAGAATCCCCTTCAAATTTGCCAGCCAGAGTTTAGATCCAGAGGGCAGATATATCCTTCTTAAGGGTTCTATAGGGCCACAAACATACACCTTTGTCAACCTGTACGCCCCCAACACCAGCCAACCCCGTTGGTTTTCTGACATCTTTCCCATCATAGAGGCTTTTAAGGAGGGTATAGTAGTTGTTGGAGGTGACCTAAACGTCGCTCTCTGTCCTCAACTAGATATCTCCACATGTAAATCGTTTCACTCTAAAAGTTTCCTAAAAAGTGTTAGGAATACCCTTTGGGATCTGCACCTGGTTGATGCCTGGCGGTCCCTCAATCCGAATGCTCTAGATTTCACGTTTTTCTCCCCGGCACACAAAACTTACCACAGACTAGACTACCTGTTCATTTCTAAAGAACACTTACATCTGTGTAGGGAGGCATCCATCGGTGCCATTCACATCCCAGACCACTCTCCAATCTATCTCTCAGTTAAGGCCCCCAGAGTGATACCCTAGTGCTTCAACTGGCGCTTAAATGAAACATTACTAGGATTCCAGGATTCGGTTGACCGGATTTCCAAGCAAATTGCTGAATATTTCTCCCTCAACAAGAGTCCTGATGTATCGGCCAACACACTCTGGGATGCACACAAACCTGTAGTTAGAGGGCATTTTATTAGCATGGGCACGCACCTCAAGAGAGTGAGAGAAAGAGAAATAGATGACACTCTCAAAAATATTCAGATACATGAGTCAAGTCATAAAGCTCAATCCTCTGATGCTCTCTTCCAAAAACTATCTGAATATAGGGCAAAACTTAGATCCCTGTTAGCCACTAGAGCCGCTAAATATCACATGAGTTCACAGCACAAAATTTTCGCCCATGGAGATAAGGCCACCAAATTTGTAATGAGCAGAATTAAGGGGAGGAGATCTACAAACTTTGTTCACCAACTTTCAACACAGGAAGGGACCCCTATCTTCTCAGTCGAACAGATTGCCGCTCAATTTTGTTCCTTTTATAATGACTTATATAACCTACCCTCATCAACAGCCCCTGAAGATCGCGCCTCTGTGATATCTTTCTTTTTGGAAACAGCTAAACTCCCTAGAATTGACCCGGACCAGGAATCATGCCTTATAGCCCCCTTCTCCCTAACAGAGTTAAAGGATGCAATGAATCAAATGCCGACAGGGAAAAGTCCAGGCCCGGACGGTCTACCGTTGGCCTATTACAAAACGTTTCAGGCAATACTCCTTCCTCACCTTTTGGATGTGTGCAATCAGACTCTTAAGGGGATCCCATTATCGAGAGATATGACAGCGGCACACATTACTCTCATTCCCAAAGAAGGGAAAGACACTAGACTGTGTTCTAATTACAGGCCCATCTCCCTCCTAAACATAGACCTCAAGCTCCTGGCCAAGATGCTAGCTAACAGACTTGCTATCATTCTTCCTCACCTTGTCCATGGAGATCAGGTAGGCTTCATCCGCAACAGAGAAGGGAAGGATAACACTTCAAGGGTTATTAAAACCCTCTGTCATGCTAAACGACTCTCCTCCCCTCTGCTTTTACTCAGCACGGATGCTGAAAAAGCATTCGATAGAGTCAACTGGTTATACCTAAGACAAGCTTTAGCGGGATTTGGCCTACCTGACCCCTACATCAAGGCAGTCTTCTCGATGTATGAAAAAGCTACAGCCTCAGTCCTAGTTAATGGCACCACATCACCTTCTTTTGCCATTAGAAACGGGACTCGCCAGGGCTGCCCCCTATCCCCTCTCTTATTCATCTTGGCCTTGGAGCCTCTCTTAGCGAACATAAGATTGGACCAGGAGATAGGGGGTCTATGTTTGGGAGGCAGGGAGCAGAAAATCGCCGCCTTTGCGGACGATGTTCTCGTAATGACAACTAACCCAAAAACATCCCTTCCTAGACTCCAGACCCATTTTAAGGCGTATAGCTTAATGTCTGAATTTAAAATCAATGCCAATAAATCCTTAGTCCTTTGCCTAGGTATTCCCCAATCAACCCGACACCTTCTAATGAAGGACTCCCCATTTAACTGGTCATCTCCTAACATTACGTATCTAGGGATCAAAATTAGCCCAGACATAACGGAGCTTTTCTCCCTTAACTATATTCCCTTGAAGAAGTCTATCTTCGATTCTATTGACAACCTGGCTCGAGCTAATCCAACTCTCTCTTGGTTTGGTCGAAAGAACCTCCTTTCCTCCTTGATACTTCCCAGACTCACATACCTGCAACAAGCTCTCCCCATCTCTATCCCCAAGCATTACTATGTCTCGATAATGAGAAAATTTAGTTCCTTCATCTGGAATGGGAGGAAGGCGAGGCTCTCCCCCTCTCTTCTTATTAAGCCCAGACATGCTGGAGGGATAGGCTTACCAAGCCCTGAACTATATGGGAAGGCTATTCTTCTCTCTCGCGCACTAGCTTGGCTGAGCCCTCCCCCATACTCTGTAGTGGCCCAGATAGAAATAGATATACTGAACATACCAGCTAGGGCACTTCTACTGGGTCAGGAATAAGGTTTGTGGAACAAAGTTCCAGCCCTCCCCGCAAATTGCCCTCCTCTCACTCCCCCAAGGTAACGGGAAGGCCAAGCCGCCATTTGTATTTACACAGATGATCCTAGCGGCCCGCCTTCAACTTCCCAAATTCTGGCTCCAGACTACAGTCCCAACTTTAGATCAGTGGATGCAGAAAATTGATCAGATTCATAGATTTGAGGAACTTTCCTCATGGGAATCCCGTACACATATGGTCTTCCTCAAAAAATGGTCATTGTGGGCAATTTTCAGATCCCCCAAACCCTAGATTTCTCAATGGAACCCGCTGGAGGTTCTGACCCTATAGCTACTGAACATAGATGTGCAAAATGTTCTAAACGTCGCCCCGACTACATGTACCCCATGCAAAGGTTTTAAACTGCCTTATCGTCAGGGTCTTATCATCTCTCTTGGTATTAATTGAATGACTTTATAGCTGCCTCACTCATTGGGAATGCTGTTTTCTTTTGTCAATAGTGGTTGACGGCTTTGTCTATTTGTCTACTATGCTTAAAGCTGATCCTTCCCTGTATTTGACATGTACTTACTCTTGCAAAGTCGAGGCCTGCGAGCCTACACCTTGATACTATGTCCCTCTTGTTAAAAAAAAAGAAGTGGTCCCCTTGGACTAAATACAGAGCTCCAAAAATCTTAGGGATCCCAAACAACTCTCGAGGGCATTGAGTCGTTTCAAAATGACTCACAGTTCTGTACTACATTACACAGCACACCATCCATGATACGACCTTTCCAAACCAGCTGCACAGTCAATTTTCGCTTTTTCTAGTGATGTTGGTAGCCCTTAGCTCTCACTTTCGCACATCTCTCTCCTGCACATCTCACTCAAATCTATCAGTTTTTTGGTCCTCTTGCTAAATTGTCACTGCTGTATTCTCATAACTGTTGTTATGCACTAGATCTGTACTCTTAACTATTATTGCAAGGCCTGCGCGCCTATACCTTGGTACCTTGTTACCCCCTGTTTGTGTTTGTATTTGAAAATTTACAATAAAAATATAAATAAAATAAAAAAAAAAACAGCATAAGAGACTGCTGCATAACTTGAGGCTCAGACAGTTTCCTTGATATGCATGGGGGTGATGTGACAGACTGATGGGCTTGGTTTTCATGCGCCATCTGTGCGCTTTCTGCAGAAGACTGGGTGGGAGATAATGTGAACGTGCTGGATGCACTGTCGGCCACCCAATTGACTAATGCCTGTACCTGCTCAGGCCTTACCATACTTAGAACGGCATTGGGCCCCACCAAATATCCCTGTAAATTCTGGCGGCTACTGGGACCTGAGGTAGTTGGTACACTAGGACGTGTGGCTGTGGCAGAACGGCCACGTCCTCTCCCAGCACCAGAGGGTCCACTAACACCACCACGACCATGTCCACGTCCGCGTCCCTTACTAGTTGTTTTCCTCATTGTTACCGTTCACCACAATAAGAAAAATTTTATTCGGGCCAATGTATTGAATTAAAATGCAGGCCTTTTTTTACAGACACCTAACACTGTCTGGCTATCTATTTAGGTACCGTATTACACTAATACAGGCACACAAGTAATGACAGATTTGGTTGAATATAAATGTGAGGCCTATTTTTTACGCGCTGTGTGACAGATATACCTTTAATCACAGAATTAGACTTGTATCTGCACTGTAGCGTGTGTGTTAAGTTTTTCAGAATGACACTATCAGCACCTTCAATCTAAGATATCCTTTTTGGGATAGATTTAAAGTAGGCCTGATATAGCAGAAACTAGTTATTTTGAGAATGGCAAATTTTGGAATAGTTTTTCAACCCAGAACAAAAACTGTGCTTTTACGGTCACTACAAATAATTTGACCAGCTAAAACAGTACAGATTTGGTTGAATATAAATGTGAGGCCTATTTTTTACGCGCTGTGTGACAGATATACCTTTAATCACAGAATTAGACTTGTATCTGCACTGTAGCGTGTGTGTTAAGTTTTTCAGAATGACACTATCAGCACCTTGAATCTAATATACCCTTTTTGGGATGGATTTAAAGTAGGCCTGATATAGCAGAAACTAGTAATTTTGAAAATGGCAAATTTGGGAATACTTTTACAACCCAGAACAAAAACTGTGCTTTTACGGTCACTACAAATAACTTGACTAGCTAAAACTGTACTGATTTGGAGGAATATAAATGTCAGGCCTATTTTTTAAGCGCTGGGTGACAGGCTCAACTTGCCCCTGATGTAGTATATGTAACAGTACAGCCTGGATCGCTGGGCTGTCCTGTGACTCCGCCCACTTACCGTCCGGCCCTTAAATAGAAGACAGGTGCTAAGCAGGGTGTTCCACTAATGGAGTGCGCACCCTGCTAGCTCCATTGCATCTGAGGACTCTGTCCACATATCCAGACCTGGATGCCTAACAACATCGTGAAGGACTGCCTATCTTCTTGCAACTGGCTTCCCTACTGCTGGCTTCCTAGCCAGGACCAACTAACCGCAAGTATATGCCTGTTACCTGCTCTGATTAATGTCCTGGAACTCAGAGTGGGGTGGTTCCTGCTGGTGTGAGGTGATATTCCCAAACCAACTCTAAACTGAGGACATGCTATACTAGCTCTGAACCTGCTGCATGCTATATACTAAACTCTGGACATGCTATACTAGCTCTGAACCTGCTGCATGCTATATACTAAACTCTGGACATGCTATACTAAACCTACTGCATACTATATACTAAACTCTGGACATGCTATACTAACTTTGAACCTACTGCATACTATATACTAAACTGTGGACATGCTATATACTAACCCTGAACCTATGGCATACTATATACTAAACTGAGGACATGCTATATACTAACTCTGAACCTATTGCATACTAGATACTAACTCTGGACTGTGCACAAGCTTATACTAACTTGTGACTCCTGTAATACTGGGAGACCTTCCTTTCCATCAGTAAAACTAATTAGATGCATAGCGGTAAATGATTTTGTTACCCCAAACTCTCCGCCCAAGACTGAGAGAGACGCCTGGGGTACATACTGAGTAACCGCGAATCCCACAGCCAAACACAACGGCGGTGGGATAATAGTGGATGTCCATTGCTTCCGCAGTTGAGATCCTAACTGATCAACTAGGTGCGTTACATATTAGTGGAACCCACATGGATCCAGCGGAGGTTGCAGGTCACCTCGTCACCCTCACTAAGAGGGTGGAGACCCTCAATGTGACTGTACAACATCTCCAGCTAGAAAACCAGGCACTACGGCAACTTGTCACTCAGGGACCAGGACACCCCCGTGATGGACCAGAACCCAAGGTCAGCCCACCTGAGATATTCTCGGGTGACCGAAGGCAGTTCAGGGATTTCCTGAACGCGTGCAAACTAATGTTTGAGCTGCAGCGCCTGACTTACCCAACTGACAGAACAAAAGTACTTACCATGATCTCATACCTCAGGGGGGAGCCCAGAGCATGGGCCAATACTTATTTAGAAAAAGAAGACCCAGTCCTGGAATCCTTCCCTCTGTTCCTTGAAAAAATGGCCCTTCTCTACGAGGACCATAGTAAACAGCTGACCGCTGAGACCGCTATACGCAGCCTTAAACAAGGGAGACGACCTGTAGAGGACTTTATTGCGGAATACACTCGCTGGGCCCGGGAGACTGAATGCAATGACCTCACCCTTAGGAATCAGTTTCGCCTAGGTCTTTCCGAGGCCCTGAAGGACGAATTAGCCCGAGGAGAATTACCACTTACACTTAATGCCTTGATGCAGAAGGCCACCACCATTGACAGATGGCTGAGGGAACGCAGAGCCGAGAGAGTCTCAGGCTTCACACCCAACCCAAGACCGTCCAGCCAGGGTCCTGCTGTAGAGATGATGGAGATTGGGGCGATCCGAGGTCCTCTGACCGAGAGAGAGATAGCCAGGAGACGTAACCTCAACCTCTGTTTATACTGTGCGTCTGCTGACCATACCGTTGACGGATGCCCCGCGATACGTAAGAAGTGCGAAGGTAAGAGCGGCACGTCTTGTACCTTAGGCAGTACAAAAAATAGTACTGGTGGTTACATATACACGTCTCTCACCTTACAGTGGGACCAAAACCGGATTATCGTTGAAGCCATGGTGGACACGGGAGCTTCAGGGAATTTTATCGATATGCATCTGGTTGAACGAAATAAAATTCCCCACATGAGAAAAAACGTTCCGATATCCGTGAGTTTCATTGACGGTACCACTTCTAGTCCTATCCACAGTCAGACTCAACCCCTCATGGTGACATGTGAAAATAACCACACAGAATTCTTATCCCTTGATATCATACACTCTCCATTGTTTCCCGTGATTCTTGGGTTGCCATGGTTGCAAATACGCCAGCCAACCCTCCTATGGAAACAGGGGAGAGTTCAGTTTACGTCACCTTATTGTATGGAGACCTGCTTTCCTCTCAAATCTCTCATGCACGTGGGAGTGAACCAGGTCCCCAGCCAATACGCAGACTTTGCTGAGGTATTCAGCGCAAAGAAGGCGAAATCTCTTCCACCCCATAGATCTTACGATTGCCCCATAGACTTGCTGCCGGGTAGTGAGATACCCACGGGTAGAATTTATCCATTGGCACAACCAGAACCTGTTCACCTCAAACAGTACCTAGAAGAGAACTTACGATTACAGAGCCTTGAACAAAGTAACAATCAAAAATCGGTACCCCTTGCCGCTAATATCCGAACTCATAGAAAGATTACAAACAGCAACAATCTACACCAAGCTGGATTTGAGAGGCGCATACAACTTAATTAGGATCAGAAAAGGTAATGAATTAAAGACAGCTTTCCGCACTCGGTATGGACTCTTCGAGTATACAGTGATGCCCTTCGGGTTGTGCAACGCCCCTGCCACATTCCAAAATTTTATTAACGACATCTTTAGGGATCTACTGGACGTATGTGTAATCATCTAGCTTGATGATATACTAGTGTATTCCGATAACTTACACGATCACAGGAAACATGTCCGTTGGGTTCTCGCACGGTTAAGTGTTCATCGCTTATACGTCAAACAGGAAAAATGTGTATTCGAGACTACCTCTCTTCCCTTCCTCGGATACATAATTTCACCCAAAGGTATCCAGATGGATCCCTCAAAAATCACTTGCATCCAAAATTGGCCGATTCCGGATTCCAGGAAAGCTCTTCAACGGTTCCTGGGGTTCTCAAACTTCTATAGGAAATTTATTAAAGATTTCTCCGCTACCACTAAACCACTAACCCGCTTAACTTGTGTCAACACGAAGTTCGTTTGGTCCAAGGACGCCCAATCAGCGTTTGAGTTATTAAAGAACAGGTTTACTACGGCACCGATACTGACTCTCCCAAATCCGAACCATCACTACGTGCTGGAAGTAGACGCATCCCAGGCAGCCATAGGAGCTGTTCTGTCCCAGCGAAGCTCTTTTTCAACTCCATTACATCCTATCGGGTTCTACTCCCGGACACTAAATACCGCCGAATTCAATTACCCCATAGGCGAAAAGGAACTCCTTGCCATAAAGTGCTCCCTGGAAAATTGGAGGCAAAAAATAGTATATGGCCAAAAAATAACCACACTATTGATGGTTAAATGCACTTTGGTGACACAGGCTCAGCCTGCACCTGATGTAGTATATGGCCAAAAAATAACCACACTGTTGATGGTTAAATGCACTTGGGTGACACAGGCTCAGCCTGCACCTGATGTAGGATATAGTAAAAAATAACCACACTATTGATGGTTAAATGCACTTGGGTGACACAGGCTCAGCCTGCACCTGATGTAGTATATGGCCAAAAAATAACCACACTGTTGATGGTTAAATGCACTTGGGTGACACAGGCTCAGCCTGCACCTGATGTAGTATATGGCCAAAAAATAACCAGACTGTTGATGGTTAAATGCACTTGGGTTACACAGGCTCAGCCTGCACCTGATGTAGTATATGGCCAAAAAATAACCAGACTGTTGATGGTTAAATGCACTTGGGTGACACAGGCTCAGCCTGCACCTGATGTAGGATATAGCAAAAAATAACCACACTATTGATGGTTAAATGCACTTGGTGGTAGCTTGTGCTGGCGCACCACAAGCCACAAAATGGCCGCCGATCACCCCAGAAAAAAGTGATATAAAAACGCTCTGGGCAGCCTAAAAAAAGTGAGCAATTCAATATCAGCACTTCAATGATCCACAGCTGTAGATCGATCACTGAATTAAGTCTTTTGGAGGAGTTAATCTGCCTAATCTCGCCCTAACGTCGCAGCAGCAACCTCTCCCTATGCTTGAATCAGCAGAGTGACGTGCAGCGCTACGTGACCCAAGCTTATATAGAGGCTGGGTCACATGCTGCACTGGCCAATCACAGCCATGCCAATAGTAGGCAAGGCTGTGATGGCCTCTTGGGGCAAGTAGTATGACGCTTGTTGATGGGGTTGGAATTTTTTGATGTATTCGGCAAAATCCTGTGGGGACAAAATGGCCTTCAATGTGGCCTCCTCCTCCATCTTGTTTGTTGTTGTGGAAAGCAGGTCTTTGCGCATAAATTCTATGTTGAGAAGCATTAAATCCAAAGAATATTTGTTGGAAATGTGCTCATATTTAGAGCGAAATTCCAAGTCATGTGAATGCATAGAAGATCTGGGTTGTGTACGCATCCCTCTAGGTATGCGATTGGTTTTAACATATTCCACCAGAGTTGTAGAATGTAGTTCTAAAGTTAAACATTTTTTTGCATCGCGTTCATACCTCTTTTTTATGTCCAATATTGAGGGAACCGAGAGGAAATCCACATTGCCCCCGCATGACAATTCTGTCCTTGTCGGCCTCAGTGTACGAAAAAATAGCGGGTGAAAACTGATTTAGCAGCGGATCCATCTTGCCTGATAGCGTGAGGGAAATAGAAGCACTGTAATAGTCGATGGATGCCAGCTCCTGTGGTATACTGGAGTGACAGGAGTTCAGGGCAGCACACCGTGTAGCAAGTACTGGGTGCCAGCGGTGTCAACATTCTACCAAAGTTTCAAATAACAGAAGAAATGAATACACCGCAGCACATCCAATGGTGAAAAAAATGGTGGGATCCTTTATTCACCCAAGCAGCGACGTTCCGGTCCACTTGCTGGGACCATTTTCAAGCAATGCATCATATACAACTGTGAGTTTTTATATGGTCGTGTCAAATTAACATACATAAGTGGTACTTGAACAAAATATTCAAAATAAAATACAAAACGTTTCAGGTGAATATATCCAGACATCATATTCGAGAGATAATGCAATCAAGTACATAGATACATATGACTCAAGCATACGAGTCCGTCCGTACATAAAATATATATACATATTTTAAACAAGTGATAATCAACAGTGAATAATTGTCACCTGTGTGTGTGACACCGTGGGAGGGCCAGGCATGGAGTCAGGCAAGCTCAATGGCAGGTGGATGCAGGATTCCGTACTGTGCCTCATGGATACGGCGTCCCGGAACTGGAGTTGCGCATGTCCGTGACGTCACTGGAGGAGCGGTCACGTGTTCACGTGTAATGCATCACATGACCCTCGCGTCATAGACAACATAAATAGAACGCTTGAATGCAAGTACAAAATAATATATAAAGGCCAAATATAATTCAGGATGATCTACCCAGGGTGCACTACCGGGTGATGTGCTATCTTACGATGCACTATCGTCCGGAATGTGCAAACGGGGGAGGAGGGGACCAGCGGCAGCTGTTACCCTAACACCCCCTGCATTAACCCTTAATGGGCAGAACACTTCCAAAATTAGCCATATTAAATGAAAAGACGCATTCAAAAGCGCATCAGTGTGAATCCAGATGTAGATACAGTATAGTCAGGGATAAACCGCACGTGTCCAAAGCATCCAACCTCCTGCTGAGCTAAGCCCTTCCATCCACAGGTCCTATATGTGAGATAAAAATGTGAAATAAAAAAATATATTATCCAAATATATTTAGAATAAAAAATCTAACAAATTTTTCGACACTGATATCGACAAGGTCATAGAATTGGAAATCATGTGAATAGCCATGGTTTGTACTCCACATTTTAACCCCCCGGTTTGATAGTTTGTAGTTTAAAGATCCCCTCGGATTCACGTTTTTTGAGCATTTTTATGCGATTGCCTCCTGTGCGCGGCAATGGGACATGGTCTATGATCATAAACTTCAGATCACCTTCCCCATGGCCCATGTCCTCCAGTGACGTCACGGACATGCGCAACTCCAGTTCCGGGATGCCGTATCCATGGGGCACAGTACGGAATCCTGCATCCACCTGCCATTGAGCTTGCCTGACTCCATGCCTGGCCCTCCCACGGTGTCACACACACAGGTGACAATTATTCACTGTTGATTATCACTTGTTTAAAATATGTATATATATTTTTTGTACGGACGGACTCGTATGCTTGAGTCATATGTATCTATGTACTTGATTGCATTATCTCTCGAATATGATGTCTGGATATATTCACCTGAAACGTTTTGTATTTTATTTTGAATATTTTGTTCAAGTACCACTTATGTATGTTAATTTGACACGACCATATAAAAACTCACAGTTGCATATGATGCATTGCTTGAAAATGGTCCCAGCAAGTGGACCGAAACGTCACTGCTTGGGTGAATAAAGGATCCCACCATTTTTTTCACCATTGGATGTGCTGCGGTGTATTCATTTCTTATATATATATATATATATATATATATATATATGGTATACTGTCCTCTTCCGTGTTATTTAACTTTACACAGTTTAGTGTCATCTGCAAAAATTTATATTTTACTGTGCAAGCCTTCTACAAGATCATTAATAAATATATTAAAGAGAATAGGGCCCGATACTGACCCCTGAGGTACCCCACTAGTGACAGTGACCCAATCTGAGTGTGTACCGTTAATAACCACCCTCTGTTTTCTCTCCAGTTACATACTAGTGATGAGCGAAAGGGGCAATATTTGAATTTGCGATATTTCGCAAATATTTGCGAGAATGTTCATCATATATTCGCGAATTTGCAATTATTTTCTTGACTGCGAAAATCGGCAATGCAATATGTGTGTATTGCGCGCGCAATACAGGCGTGGGTCACTGTTGCTAAATTTTTTAAGCTGCTAGAAGTTTCCTGAAACTGGAGAAAATGGTTGGCACGGCAGAACATTAGAATAGCTTTATTTGCAGATAGAGTGCTCCAATATATTTGCGCAAATCGGCAATGATTTGCATAATTTTACACAATACGTGCAACATTTTAGCAGGTCTGACTATATATTACCGAATGGTGCATTAAGTATTGTCACACTACCTAACACCCTGCACTGGAACCTATCAGCTACACTATATCAGGATCTAACCTACACTGACTATCTCCTACTATCTGTATTATATATATGAGCTAACTAACTAACTAACTAACTATCTAATGTAATTAAACAGTAAAGCACAGAGCACAGCAATAACACTGCTCTCTCTCTCAGAACTCCATAAAACTACAGAAAATGGCTGCTGGGGAGGTTCTTATATAGTAAGGGGTAGGCAACTTTCCTATTGGTTGCCAGGGATGTTGCTAAGCTCAAACAAAGACACGTCAGCCTTTTCATTGGCCCACGAGCTATTTTTGAGGACTTTGTCCCAGTTAGTTAGGTCTATGGCCTCTCTTAGTTGGCTAAATTTAGCTTTTTTGAAGTTTGGTATTTTTGTTCTTTCCTGTAGAAACGCTCTTTTGAATGACAATTGGAAGGTTACTACTTTATGGTCAGTATTTCCCAGGTGTCCCCCGACATGCACATCTGTTGTTCTGTCCGGTCTATTGGTTAATACTAAGTCCAGTATGGCCGTCCTTCTAGTCGGGTACTGAACCAGTTGGGAAAGGTAATTGTCTTTGGTTATTGCCAAGAACCTGTTTCCTTTATGACATGTACAGCTTTCAGTTTCCCAGTCTACAGATGTGTTCCAAATTATTCAACCCCCAATGCTGTAAAGGGTTTTAGGGAATTTAGTGTACATTTGTAATTGTGTTCAGAATGAAATCTTACAAGGACTTTTAAAGAACCAAATGCAACTAAAATGACATCAATTGTTTTTTGTAATACAGTATTAAATGTTTTTTTTGTGATTTCTTCATTGACACAATTATTCAACCCCTTAAAGACTACCACTCTTAAGAACAGAGGTTCGTTCAAGTGTTTTCGATCAGGTATTGAAAACACCTGTGGACGTCAAGGAGCAGCAATCAAGCATAATAAGCACCAATTAAGCAGATTTAAAAGGACTGTGATACTCAGCTCCTTCTAGACATTTACTGGTGTGTTTACAAACATGGTGAAGTCAAGAGAATGGTCCAGGAAGACAAGAGAAGAGGTGATTTCTCTTCACAGGAAGGGCAATGGCTATAAGAAGATTGCAAAGATGTTAAACATACCAAGAGACACCATAGGAAGCATCATTCGCAAATTCAAGGCAAAGGGCACTGTTGAAACGCTACCTGGTCGTGGCAGAAAGAAGATGCTGACTTCGACTGCTGTGCGCTACCTGAAGCGCAAAGTGGAGAAAAGTCCCCGTGTGACTGCTGAGGAACTGAAAAAAGATTTGTCAGATGTGGGCACTGAAGTTTCAGCTCAGACAATAAGGCGCACACAGAGTAATGAAGGCCTCCATGCCAGAACTCCCAGGCGCACCCTTCTGCTGTCTCCAAAGAATAAGAAGAGTCGACTGCAGTATGCCAAAAGTCATGTGGACAAACCACAAAAGTTTTGGGATAGTGTTCTGTGGACTGATGAAACAAAATTAGAACTGTTTGGGCCCATGGATCAACACTATGTTTGGAGGAGGAAGAACAAGGCCTATGAAGAAAAGAACACCTTGCCTACTGTGAAGCATGGCGGGGGGTCAATCATGCTTTGGGGCTGTTTTGCTTCTACAGGTACAGGGAAGCTTCAGCGAGTGCAAGGTACCATGAATTCTCTTCAGTACCAGGAGATATTGGATGAAAATGTGATGCAGTCCGTCACAAACCTGAGGCTTGGGAGACGTTGGACCTTTCAACAGGACAATGGTCCCAAGCATACCTCCAAGTCCACTAGAGCATGGTTGCAGATTAAAGGCTGGAGCATTTTGAAGTGGCCATCGCAGTCACCAGACTTAAATCTGATTGAGAACCTCTGGTGGGACTTAAAGAAAGCAGTTGCAGCGCGCAAGCCTAAGAATGTGACTGAACTGGAGGCTTTTGCCCATGAAGAATGGGCGAAGATACCCGTAGATCGCTGCAAGACACTTGTGTCAAGCTATGCTTCACGTTTAAAAGCTGTTATAACTGGAAAAGAATGTTGTACTAAGTACTAAGATTGAATGTCACTTGGGGGTTGAATAAAACTGATAATGATGTGAGCACAGAAAAGACATTTGTGGTTATTTCATTATAAATGTTATGTTATATTTGTCTGACTTACAAGTGCCTCTTTGATTTAATTGTAAACAAGATGACTGAAATGATCAAAATCAATGTCAAACTGGCCAAAACACTCAATTTCAGTGGGGGGTTGAATAATTTAGAAAACAACTGTATATCTGGGTAGTTGAAGTCCCCCAAAATAACCACCTCATTATGATTTGCCGCCTCGTCTATCTCGTTTAATAGTAGATTTTCTGTGGACTCTGGTATATTAGGTGGTTTATAATAAACTCCTATTAGTATTTTATTATTGTTTTTGCCTCCATGTATTTTTTATCCACAGTGACTCCACATGTTCATGTCCCTCACTTATATCTTTCCAGAGTGTGGGCTTTAGACAGGACTTTACATAAAAGGCATACCCCTCCCCGGTTTTGGCGATCCTTTCTAAACAGACTATAACCCTGTACATTAACTGCCCAGTCATAGTTATCATCCAGCCATGTCTCAGTTATTCCCACTGTCATAGCTATCATCCAGCCATGTCTCAGTTATTCCCACTGTCATAGCTATCATCCAGCCATGTCTCAGTTATTCCCACTATCTCATAGTCCTCCTCACACATCACTAATTCCAGTTCACCAGTTTTATTAGTCAGGCTTCTGGCATTAGTATACATACTATTAAGAGGTTTATGTATATTTTTTACCCTACACTTTTCCTTCTGAACTGTTCTAGTCCCTCTTTCCATTCCTCCCCCAGTTCTCTATCTGCACTATCTTCCCCTCCTATAATGTAATTTCCTTACCCCCAGTCCCTAGTTTAAACACTCCTCCAACCTTCTAGCCATCTTCTCCCCCAACACAGCTGCCCCTTCCCCATTGAGGTGCAGGCCGTCCCTACGATAGAGCCTGTAGCCGACAGAGAAGTCGGCCTAGTTCTCCAGGAACCCAAACCCCTCCTTCCTACACCAATTCTTGAGCCACTTGTTAACCTCCCTCATCTCCTGCTGCCTTTCTTGTGTGGCTCGTGGTACAGGTGGTATTTTGGAAAACACTACCTTTGAGGTCCTTGCCCTAAGCTTGTGACTAGAGTTGAGCGGACACCTGGATGTTCGGGTTCGACCAAACTTCGGAAAAAAGTTCGAGTTCGGGACCCGAACTTGACCCGAACTTGACCCCATTGAAGTCAATGGGGACCCGAACTTTTGAGCACTAAAATGGCTGCAAAAATGTCATGGAAAGGGCTAGAGGGCTGCAAATGTCGTCAATATGTGGTTAAGAGCATGGCAAGTGCTCTGCAAACCAATGTTGATAGGGAAATGACTTTAAATAACATAAAATACGTAAAAATAAAAAAATAATAATCTTGATCTAGGAGGGCCAGGTCCATATGAAGTAGGAGGTTGAAGAGGCGGTGGATGTGGCGGTGTTGGTGGAAGTGGCGGTGGAGGAGGAGGAGGTAGCCTACACTGCTTTTTGTTTTAAAATTTATTTTTATTTTTTTAATTTAGGGTACACCCCAAAACATTGGGAAATATAACCCCCCAGTCGTGCTAAACACACGTTCAGACAATACACCAGCTGCAGGGCAGGCCAGCACCTCCAAGGCGTAAAGGGCAAGCTCAGGCCATGTGCCCAATTTGGAGACCCAGAAGTTGCAGGGGCTGACCTCTGTCAGTTAGTTTGTGTAGGCGTGTGCATACTTACTGCCCCACCATGTCGCACGGCCCCGTGATGTTCACAATCCAATTTGATATCTGCTCTACCAACTTTCAATGTTCTTTTATGCGCCTACAATGGTGATTACGGGTGGCGGGGGAATCAGGGTTCCAGGCCGGGGAAGGAGCGTGAGAAAAAGAAACCAAATCTAAGGGAGATAAATTTATTTAAAAAATTTGGGATCGAGAAGAAATGTGGGAAAAGCTATTGCGGCACAAATGTGGGACAAATTACAGAAGCCCAAATGTTGGCCAAAAGAGTATAGCTGAAATGTGGGAAAAAGTATTGAAGCTTAAATGTGGTAGGTATATCAGTGGTACAATACACCCAAAAAATGGTTAATTTCACCCGAAAATGTAACTGACAATTTATATATTTTTCTTAAACGGCCTACTAGGTATAGCAGTGGTACATCACACCCAAAAATTGGTGAATTTCACCAGAAAATGTTAATGACAATTTATTTTAAAATTGTTTTATTGTTTAACCTGTCTACTAGGTATAGCAGTGGTACTTCACACCCAAAAATTTGTTAATTTCACCAGAAAATGTTAATGACAATTTATTTAATTTTTTTAACCAGCCTACTAGGTATAGCAGTGGTAGTAAACACCCAAAAATTGGTCAATTTCACCAGAAAATGTAAATGACAAAGTAGTGAAATGATATAAAATAAAACACGTACAAAAAATAAATTAATTAATTTATGAGCTGGAGTTCCATATGGAGTAGGAGTTCTGAGGAGGTAGTGGACGTAGCGGAGTAGGTGGAAGCGACGGTGGAGGAGGACAAGATAGCCAACACAGGTTTTTGGTTTTAATTAAATTTTTTAAAATTAAGGTACACTCCAAAAGAGTGTGAAATATCCAAAATACAAACATGAACAATTGCGCTGCAGTATAACAATGTTTGTTTAGTGCCGGTATACATGTCTATTCTGCACAAGGTATGGACAAGTCCTAAGGGATCCATGCCTGGTTCATTTTAATGAACGTGAGCTTGTCCACATTGGCTGTGGACTGGCGGCTGCACTTGTCTGTGATGACGCCCGCTGCCAAGCTAAACACACGTTCAGATAATACACTGGCTGCAGGGCAGGCCAGCACCTCCAAGGCGTAAAGAACAAGCTCAGGCCATGTGCCCAATTTGGAGACCCAGAAGTTGAAGGGGGCAGACCCTTCATTCAGTACGTGTAGGCGTGTGCACACATACTGCTGCCTCCTGCTAAGACGTTCCATATCAGCTGGTGGTGCTGGTTGTTGTGGCGTGCTGACAAAGCTTTTCCACATTTCGGCCATGCTAACCCTGCCTTCTGAGGTGCTGGCAGTGCCCCATCTGCGTTGGCGACCTCTTCCTAATCCTCTGCCTTTGCCTTGTGCTTCCACTGTGCCACCAGTCAGGTGCGTCTACCAGCGTGCGCTTGTACTTGCGCATCTTACGATCATGCTCCAGTGACGGAATTAAGGACGGTACGTTGTCCTTGTAAAGGGATTCCAGCAGCGTGGCCACCCAGTAATCAGCACAAGTTAGAATGTGGGCAACTCGGCGGTCGTTGCGGAGACACTGTTGAATGTAATCGCTCATGTGTGCCAGGCTGCCCAGAGGCAACTAAAAGCTGTCTTCTGTGGGAGGTGTATCGTCTGTGTCCTCTGTATCCCCCCATCCACGCACCAGTGATGGCCATGAGCTGGTCTGGGTGCCACCCTGCTGCGAACATGGTTCCTCCTCCTCCATCTCCTCCTCCTCATCCTCCACCTCGTCATCCTCCAGAACTGTGCCCTGGCTGGGCAATTGTGTACCTTGGGTTTGTGGTTGCAGGAACCCACCCTCGGAGCCACTTGGGAATGACTGGCCGGAAACGAAATGATCCCTCTTCCTCCTCCTCCTCCTGTGCCACATCCTCGTCCATCATCGCCAGGAGCGTTTTTTCAAGGAGGCATAGAAGTGGGATAGTAACGCTGAGAACTGCGTTATCAGCACTGGCCATGTTGGTGGAGTACTCGAAACAGCGCAACAAGGAACACAGGTCTCGCATGGAGGTCCAGTCATTGGTGCTGAAGTGGTGCTGTTCCGCCGAACGACTCACCCGTGCGTGCTGCAGCTGAAACTCCACTATCGCCTGCTGCTGCTCGCACAGTCTGGCCAGCATGTGCAAGGTGGAGTTTCACCTTGTGGGCACGTTGCATATGAGGCGGTGAGCGGGAAGGCCAAAGTTACGCTGCAGCGCTGACAGGCGAGCAGCAGCAGGGTGAGAACGACGAAAGCGCGCACAGACGGCCCGCACTCTATGCAGCAGCTCTGACATATCGGGGTAATTTTTAAGAAATCTCTGCACCACCAAATTCAGCACATGCGCCAGGCAAGGGATGTGCGTCAAACCGGCTAGTCCCAGAGCTGCTACGAGATTTTGCCCATTATCGCACACCATCAGGCCGGGCTTGAGGCTGACTGGCACAAACCACTCATCGGTCTGTTGTTCAAGGCCCGTCCACAGCTCCTGCGCGGTGTGGGGTTTGTCCCACAAACAGATACGTTTTAAAACTGCCTGCTGTCGTTTACCCCTGGCTAAGCTGAAGTTGGTGGTAAAGGTGTTACGCCGACCGGATGAGGAGCTGGTAGAGGATGAGGAAGCAGAGTAGGAGGAGGAAGCAACAGGAGGCAAACTGAAGCGCCCTGCAATCCTCGGTGGTGGAAGGACATGCGCCAAACTGCTATCCGCCTCAGGCCCAGCTGCCACTGCATTTACCCAGTGTGCTGTTATGTAGATATAACGGCCCTGACCGTGCTTACTTGTCCACGTATCTGTAGTCAGGTGCACCTTGCCACAGATGGCGTTGCGCAGTGCACACCTGATTTTGTCCCCTAATTGGTTGTGCAGGGAAGGGATGGCTCGCCTTGAAAAGTAGTGGCGGCTGGGCACGACGTACTGTGGGACAGCCACCGCCATAAGGCCTTTAAAACTATCCGTCTTCACCAGACGGAATGACAGCATTTCATTTAATTTAGAAATGCTGGCATTCAGCGCTAGGGATCGTGGGTGGGTAGGAGGGTACTTCCTCTTCCTCTCCAGCGTTTGGGAGATGGAGAGCTGAACGCTTGCGTTGGACATTGTGGAGATGCTTGGTGACCTAGGTGTTGGTGTTGCTGGCAGATCCTCTGTTTGCGGAGTGGCAGGGGGCACTGTCACTCCAGAGGTGGATAAAGAGGCCGAGACTGCAGCAGAAGAGGAAGCAGGAGGAGCCAGAGGCCTTTCTTGGTTTTTGAGGTGTCTACTCCACTGCCGCTCGTGCTTTGCACTTAAATGCCTGGTCATGCAGGTTGTGCTCAGGTTGAGAACGTTTATGCCTCGCTTCAGGCTCTGATTGCACAGCGTGCAAACCACTCGTGTCTTGTCGTCAGCACATTGTCTGAAGAACTGCCACGTCAGGGAACTCCTTGCAGCTGGCTTTGGTGTGCTCGATCCCTTGCTGCGGTGGGCAGTAGGAGGCGTACTGTTTAGAGGACGGCCGCTCTGCTTTTGCACCCTGCTCCCTCTTCTGCTGTGCTGGTGGCTCTGTGCGACCACCACCTCTTCCTCCGAACTACATAGGTCACTCACATGACCTTGATTCCATGTGGGGTCGAGGACCTCATCATCCTCCACATCATCTTCCACCCAGTCTTCACCCCTGCCTTCCATGTCGGTCTACACACTTTCGAAAGCCCCAGCAATTGGCACCTGTGTTTCGTCATCATCCGAGACGTACTGCGATGGTCCTCCCATGTACTCATCCTGAAAAATAAGTGGTTGGGCATCGGTGCACTCAATCTCTTCCACTTCTGGGGCAGGGCTAGGTGGATGGCCCTGGGAAACCCTACTAACAAAGTCTTTAAAAAGCAGAAGAGACTGCTGCATGACTTGGGGCTCAGACTGCTTGGATGATTTTCAAGGGGGTGAGGTGAAAGACTGATGGACATCGGCTGCAGGTGCCAACTGTGGACTTTAAGCAGGAGACTGGGTGGGAGACAATGTGAAGGAACTGGATCCACTGTCAGCAACCCAATCTACTATCGCCTGTACTTGTTCAGGCCTCACCATTCGTAGAGCCGCATTAGGCCCTACCAAATACCGCTGCAGGTTCTGTCGCCTACTCGCACATGAGTAAGGGGTTTCACTTGTGCGTGTAGCTGGCACAGATCGACCTCGTCCTCTCCCTGCAACAGGAGCTCCACCAGCAGCACCACAACCTGGGCCACGTCCCTTATTTGACGCTTTCATCATATTTTTCGAATTTAGAATCTTGCTCTAAATGGGAATTTAATTAATAGTAGAATAGAACGACAGTATGTAAAGGGTGTATCTCACACGGCCTGAACCAGACTAGGCCTCAATTAAATATTTCTTTGCCCAAAATGGCTGTATTTCAAATGGCTGTATTTAAAATGCCTGAATCAAACCCCTGTATGTAGAGGGAGTATCTCACAGGACCTGAACCAGATTAGGCCGAAATTAAATTTCTCTTTGCACAAAATGGCTGTATTTCAAATATCTGTATTTCAAATGCCTGCATCAAGCTCCTGTATGTAGAGGGAGGATCTCACACGGCCTGAACCAGTGTAGGCCTAAATTAAATATTTCTTTACACAAAATGGATGTATTTCAAATGGCTGTATTTCAAATTCCTGAATCAAACTCCTGTATGTAGAGGGGTTATCTCACAGGGTATGAACCAGTGTAGGCCTAAATTAAATATTTCTTTGCACAAAATGGCTGTATTTCAAATGCCTGAATCCAACCCCTGTATGTAGAGGGTGTATCTCACACGGCCTGAACCAGTGTAGGCCTGAATTCAATATTGGTGCACCAAATGGCGGTATTTCAAATAACTGAATCAAACCCCTGTATGTAGAGGGAGTATCTCACAGGGCATGAACCAGTGTAGGCCTAAATTAAATATTTCTTTGCACAAAATGGATGTATTTCAAATGGCTGTATTTCAAATTCCCGAATCAAATCCCTATATGTAGAGGGAGTATCTCACAGGGCATGAACCAGTGTAGGCCTAAATTAAATATTTTTTGCCCAAAATGGCTGTATTTCAAATTCCTGAATCAAACCCCTGTATGTAGAGGGGGTATCTCACAGGGCCTGAACCAGTGTAGGCCTAAATTAAATATTTCTCTGCACAAAATGGATGTTTTTCAAATGGCTGTATTTCAAATTCCTGAATTAAACCCCTGTATGTAGAGGAGTTATCTCACAGGACCTGAACCAGTGTAGGCCTGAATTAAATATTTCTTTGCCCAAAATGGATATATTTCAAATGGCTGTATTTCAAATGCTTGAATCAAACCCCTGTATGTAGAGGGGGTATCTCACAGGCCATGAACCAGTGTAGGACTAAATTAAATATTTCTTTGCACAAAATGTATGTATTTCAAATGGCTGTATTTCAAATGCCTGCATCAAACCCCTGTATGTAGAGGGGGTATTTCACAGAACCTGAACCAGTGTAGGCCTAAATTAAATATTTCTTTGCACAAAATGGCTGTATTTCAAATGCCTGAATCCAACTACTGTATGTAGAGGGTGTATCTCACATGGCTTGAACCAGTGTAAGCCTGAATTCAATATTGGTGCACCAAATGGCGGTATTTCAAATGTCTGAATCAAACCCCTGTATGTAGAGGGAGTATCTCACAGGGCCTGAACCAGTGTAGGCCTAAATTAAATATTTCTTTGCACAAAATGGATGTATTTCAAATGGCTGTATTTCAAATGCCTGCATTAAACCCCTGTATGTAGAAGGAGTATCTCACAGGGCCTGAACCAGTGTAGGCCTAAATTAAATATTTCTTTGCACAAAATGGATGTATTTCAAATGGCTGTATTTCAAATGCCTGAATCAAACCCCTGTATGTAGAGGGGGTATCTCACAGGGCCTGAACCAGTGTAGGCCTGAATTCAATATTGGTGCACCTAATGGCGGAATTTAAAATCTCTGAAAGTAACCCAAATGTATTAAGTGTGTATCTCACAATGACATCTGCATCAAAGGCTGCCAACTAAATTTTTTGTGCCCAAACGAGTGTTTGTTTAACAACTGAATTTGACAGCAATATATAAGCCTGTAATTTCACATGTGTTGATGCTGCAAAGCCTAAAAATAGTGTTTTTTGTCAAAAAAGTGTGTTTTTCAAATCCCAGAAATCGATGGGTATATTTCTAGCTTAAATTGCACACTGACTAAGGCCGAGTTCACACGAACGCGTGTGACCCGTGTCCGTGCTGTTCTATCTTTTTGCGGAATGGAAGTACGGGACATAATCCCACGGAAGCACTCCGTGCGGCCGTTCCACGATTCGGGATTTGCGGACCCATTGAAGTGAATGGGTCCGCATCCGTGATGCGGAATGCACACGGAACTGTGGCTGTGTATTGCGGCCCGTTCGTGTGAACTAGGCCTAATCAAGATGTTGTAGATTGCCAAAAAAGTGTTTTTTTGGTAACAGAATATGAAAGCTGTATATATTAAACTTGAACTTAACATTTGCAGATCAGGAAAATACTTTTTTTTTTTTTTTTTAAAGTGTGTTTTTAAAACCCCAGAAAATGATGGGTGTATTTCTAGCTTAAATTGCACACTGACTAATCCAGATGTTGTATATTGCCAAAAAAGTGTTTTTTTGGTAACAGAATATGAAAGCTGTATATATTAAACTTGAATTTAACACTTGCAGATCAGGAAAATAATTTTTTTAAGCAAAAAAAGTGTGTTTTTCAAAACCCAGAAAATGATGGGTGTATTTCTAGCTTAAATTGCACACTGACTAATCCAGATGTTGTAGTTTGACAAAACAATGGTGATTTGCAATGTCCCAAAAGCTCAGATGCAGTGCTGGTGCACTGAGCTTGCATAAAATGGCCGCCGCCGCCGCCCACCTAACTAACAGAATTATAAAAGTTAGTTTTTTTTGGTCAATGGCCTCAGGGCAGGGTAAAATGATTGTGCCCTGCACCCACACAACTATTTCTATGTAGATCGCTGAGTTAGATTCTCTCCTATTCTCTCCCTGAAATCACAAGTCCAGCAGCATCCTCTCCCTACACTTGTATCAGCAGAGTGACGTGCAGCGCTACGTGACTCCAGCTTATATAGAGGCTGGGTCACATGCTGCTCTGGCCAATCACAGCCATGCCATTAGTAGGCATGACTGTGATGGCTTCTAAGGTCAGACGGTTAACCGCTTGTTGATTAGCTGCTCTGCAGCCTTTCAAAAAGCGTCCAGAAAGCGCCGAACACCGAACCCGAACTTTTACGGAAATGTTCGAGTCCGGGGTCCAAAAATCCTAAAGTTCGGTACCAACACAAACTTTACAGTTCGGGTTCGCTCAACCCTACTTGTGACCTAAATCCCTAAAATAATTTTTGGTGGGCAAAACGAAGAATGGAATAGTAATAATAAGGGCAGAATGTTTTAAGAGGTAAGTGAAAGAAACACGTTGGTTTTATACGTTGAAATTATTATTTTAGTGTTTAATTGGGATAGGAATGATTTTTGTGTTGTTTATGGCCTTATGCAATTGGAGGAGTTTTTCCCACTCTAGATCTGTATAAATTGGACGCCCAGATGAGGGTGGAGTATGTGCCCCTGACGAAGCAAAAGCGAAACCTAGGTTGGGCAAAGACACGAGGGCTTATGCAGCTTTATAATATGCCTATCACCTTGTTACTTCTGTGAGTATAATAAATTATTTATTTTACTTTTGTTGGTGGTTCTTCACTATTTGAGCAACCTTTGGTTTCTACATAAGGATCGAATTGGAAGCGAAAGGGATCTCTGCTGGTCGTTTCAATGTTAGTCTATATTTGAACGCTGTGCTTGACTCAATTATAATTTGGATGCCTTCTGGATATTCTGGGCAACGCGGTCTTTCTATTTTGATATGCTGACTTAGGCATCATGCACACGACCGTTGTGTGCATCCGCGTCCGTTCAGTCATTTTTCACAGTTTAGCGGAGGACCCATTCATTTCTATGGAGCTGTGAAAAAAAACTGATAGTCCTCGGTTTTTTCTCCGCGTCCGTGATCCGTGATTCCAGTCCGTCAAAAAAATATAACCTGTCCTATTCTTGTCAGTGGGAAATGGAGGACGGACCCATTCAAGTCAATGGGTCTGTCCAAAAAAAATGGATGCACAACTGGTATGTCATCCGTGTCCGCATCCGTGTCCGTTTTTTTCTACAAGACCTTGGTGCAATAAAATTACACTTTTCATTAACCTTCCTTTTTTTCCCCCTGTCAGACAAAAAAAAAAGGAAGACACAAGGAAACACCACTGAAGCCAAATCACTGACAGTGAAAAACACTGTCGTGTGCATGAGGCCTTATGGTGTGAAACGTACCCACTTCACCTTGAGACCTGCAGTGCTACAAACAGGTAACATAACGGAGAACAGTTTTTATATTTGTTTGAACTGAACCATCATTGGATCCTAAACAGAAACTGGATTTGTCACTAAAGCCATTCCTGTCTCTAGCAGTCCAGGTTTCTTGTCCACGACACTAGTGATGGACGAACATCGGCCGGGATGGTGCGCGAACGTGATCATATGTTCGCGAACCGCAAGTTCGCGGCGGGCCCCATTCACTTTAATGGCAGGCGAACCTGAAAAACCTTCAGCTCATATTTTCAGCCACCAAATACTTACTAGAAGTGCACAAATTGTCCCACAACATGGACAGTGACATACCAGAGGGAGATCAATGGCAAAAATTCCCACAAAAAATATGTATTTTAGGACTGCTCATGGAGGAAGATGTGTGAGTGTGGAGCTCCTCCGTAACAGTCCCTACAAGCCAAAAGATCAATCCAGATATGCACAAGTTTCTGCAACAGAAGACCACTAGCCTGCAGCCGCAACCAGCCAAGATCCAGGCGGAGATCAAACAGGTGGGTGCGAGGGTAGAGACTCTGGAAACCTCATGTGCAGCCATAGTTGACCACTCCACAGCAATGGAGGCGCGAACAACAGATCACCTGGGGCACATCAACAGAGCACTCACTCTAATTGAAGACCAGGAGAATAGGAATAGAAGGCGTAAAATCCGCATAAAAGGCCTACCAGAATCCTGGTCAGCGGACTCGCTAGCAGGGCCGCTGATAGGCCAGTACAGCTGGCCCAGTTGTACCGGGCCCGGCTGGCAGGGGGGCCCGGGCTGCCGACTCCCGAGTAGGGTTGCCACCCGTCCGGGATTCACCCGGACAGTCCGAGTTTGTAATCCTGTGCCCGGGTACAAGCCTTTCTTAGACCCGGGCACAGGATTATTCATTCAAACTGCAGTGTGGTCCGACCGAGACTCCGATCGCATATTTAAGCTGTCACTCCGGGTGATCAGCTGAGCGCAGCGCTCCCGAGCCTCCCCTCCTCCCTCCTCCCTCCTCCAGTCTACACACTACAGTACAGTGATGCCAGGCAGCGCTGTGTTCACTCACTGTTCAGGCTCCTCCCCTCGCTCCTCCCCTGCCTCCTAGTCCCTCCCTCTCTCTGATAAGGAAGTGATGACATCAGAGAGAGAGGCAGAGGGAGCTCCATGGGAGAAATCATTCTTCTTCTCCTCTCCAGTCCAGCTCCAGCAGCCTGCCCATGTAGTGCCCACTGTGCCCTGCCTGCAGACAACCTGACCAAGACAGTCCTGACACCTGTCCTAGTCTGTCACTCACTTCTAAAAAGGTAGAAATATAAAACATTTGAATTGTGTAATTGTATGTAACAGTGTGGGCTTCTGTCACCCCACTAAACTCTTTTTTTTTGCCTTCTTATAATCCCTATACTGCGATATATGAATACATAATGTTATTAGTCATTTTGGTTCAGTAGATAATGAATAAAACAGATTTTTATAATATGTAAATTACCTCTCTACCAGCAGGCAGGGCGGTTACTTGCTGGTAGCATCCGCATCCTCCTATCATAATGACGCCCCCTCCTCATGTTGATTGACAGGGCCAGCGAACGCGATCGTCCTCTGGCTGGCCCTGTCTGCTATCAAGTTATTGCGCCTGCGCCGTAGCGGTCTTCAGTCGGCACAGGCGCACTGAGAGGAGGACGCTCGCTCGGCCGCTCCTTCCTCAGTGCGCCTGCGCCGGGTGTAGATGTGACGTCATTGGTGTAGGCGCACTGAGGAAGGAGCGGCCGAGCGAGCGTCCTCCTCTCAGTGCGCCTGTGCCGACTGAAGACCGCTACGGCGCAGGCGCAATAACTTGATAGCAGACAGGGCCAGCCAGAGGACGATCGCGTTCGCTGGCCCTGTCAATCAACATGAGGAGGGGGCGTCATTATGATAGGAGGATGCGGATGCTACCAGCAAGTAACCGCCCTGCCTGCTGGTAGACAGGTAATTTACATATTATAAAAATCTGTTTTATTCATTATCTACTGAACCAAAATGACTAATAACATTATGTATTCATATATCGCAGTATAGGGATTATAAGAAGGCAAAAAAAAAGAGTTTAGTGGGGTGACAGAAGCCCTTTAAACAGGTTTCTGAATCTGTCAATCATCAGAAAAAACGTTATGTTATGTAGCTGACTGACATTAGCGATGTGCTGATGTCAGCAGTACATAACTCCCTGCCTGCCGCTGCCGCCGTTCTCTTAAAATAAAGACTTATCATATGCTAATGAGCCTCTAGGTGCTATGAGGGCGTTCCTGCAGCACCTAGAGGCTCCGTCTATTCACCCTTTGGCAGTGGCACGCCCATGTCCAGTTGATTGACGTCCGAGTTCTCCTCTTTGTCCCGTAAATCCCGCGCCTGCGCCGAATACTAAACGGGACGGCGCAGGCGTGGGATCAGGGGCGTAACGATCGCGGTGCGACAGCGACCAAGGGTGGAGACGGGACATGGTTGGAGGCGGGACATGGGGACATGGTTGGAGGCGGGACATGGGCGTGGCTGGAGGCGGGGCCTGGAAGGGGGCCCTCCCTCCCTTCTGTTCGGGTTTGGCTTGAAGAAAAGGTGGCAACCCTACTCCCGAGCCATTTTAATTTTTTTGCTGTCAGTGGGCTGGCTCCAGTAACAGCAGGCAGTGTGGGGGCGGCGCTCACTCACTGACGTCACACGCCTGCTCCTCCCACTAGGCGGCGCAGGCGCGTGACGTCAGTGAGTGAGCGCTGCCGCCCGCACTTGTTACTGGAGGGTGGAGGGAGGAGGCAGGAGCTGAATGTAAGGTAGTATTTTAGTAAAGAGATGAGCGCTGTGCCTGTGCTAAAATTAAAGTTACTGTCTGCAGCCTGCACGGCTGCACCGATTTATTAATGTATACTACTGTGAGTGGCGGGGGGGATCTATATGGATGACGTCATGACGGCACTGTTATAGGGAGGGCGGGGGATCCGTGGATGGCACTGTTATGGGGGGGGGGTCTGTCATGTGGATGACACTTATGGGGGGGGCCGGGGGGTCTGTGGATGACACTTATGGGGGGGATCTGTGGATGGCACCATTATGGAGGGGGATCTGTGGATGACACTGTTATGGGGGGGATCTGTGGATGACACTGTTATGGGGGGATCTGTGGATGACTGTTATGGGGGGGATCTGTGGATGGCACTGTTATGGAGGGTATCTGTGAATGGCACTGTTATGGAGGGGTATCTGTGGATGACACATAGCATAAGATGCTATATACGGTATGTGTCATCCACAGATCCCCCTCTATAACAGTGCCATCCACAGATCCCCCCATAACAGTGCTATCCACAGATCCCCTCCATAACAGTGCCATCCACAGATCCCCCCATAACAGTGCCATCCACAGATCCCCTCCATAACAGTGCCATCCACAGATCCCCTCCATAACAGTGCCATCCACAGATCCCCTCCATAACAGTGCCATCCACAGATCCCCTCCATAACAGTGCCATCCACAGATCCCCTCCATAACAGTGCCATCCACAGATCCCCTCCATAACAGTGCCATCCACAGATCCCCTCCATAACAGTGCCATCCACAGATCCCCTCCATAACAGTGCCATCCACAGATCCCCTCCATAACAGTGCCATCCACAGATCCCCTCCATAAAAGTGCCATTCACAGATCCCCTCCATAACAGTGCCATTCACAGATCCCCTCCATAACAGTGCCATCCACAGATCCCCTCCATAACAGTGCCATCCACAGATCCCCTCCATAACAGTGCCATCCACAGATCCCCTCCATAACAGTGCCATCCACAGATCCCCTCCATAACAGTGCCATCCACAGATCCCCTCCATAACAGTGCCATCCACAGATCCCCTCCATAACAGTGCCATCCACAGATCCCCTCCATAACAGTGCCATCCACAGATCCCCTCCATAAAAGTGCCATTCACAGATCCCCTCCATAACAGTGCCATTCACAGATCCCCTCCATAACAGTGCCATTCACAGATCCCCTCCATAACAGCGCCATTCACAGACGACCCCCCAGCGCCATAAATATCACTTGTAGACAAATCTGCATGTTGTTTCAAGGCGGCGTCTGGGGAGGGGCCAAGGGCGGGGCCAGGGGTGTGGCTGAAGGAGGGATCAGGGGGTGGAGCTGAAGGGGGCCCCGTCATGTATGCTGTACGGGGCCCTATGATTTCTATCAGCGGCCCTGCTCGCTAGGCAAAGTTGCCATTCAAATCTTCAGCGGCTTAGTGGGTGAAACTGAGGCCCAAAAGATCACTATAGAGAGAATCCATAGGTCCCTCACGCCCAAGCCGTCTCCCACAGATCCGCCCAGGGATGTAATATGCGGATTACTATCATATGTAAATACAGCTTCCATATTAAAAGAAGCAAGAGAAAAAGCACCAGTGGTGTATGCTGGGGTTGAATTTGCCTTATACCAAGATGTCGCACCATCTATACTGGCTAAACGGAGAATACTGAGACCGCTTCTGGAACAGCTCCGCCAAAAGAACATTGTCTACTCCTGGCTTTACCCCTTCGGCTTAAACATCTTGCGTAATGGCAGAGGGATCCGCATTCACACGCCAGAGGACTTAGATAAATCGTGGTCGTTGCTATGCCTGGAACCAATGAAGATTCCATCATGGGTGCCTATATCCGAAGATGCGCACCTACCCGCACTACCGACTTCATCACCCTGGCAGCCAGTGCTGAAGAATAAGAGGCAGCGCCCAGACCAACGTACATCTCAAAGCACCAGAGAACCAACCTGAGAAAGGACTTGGTCTTGTCGGAGGTACCACGTCCTATTAAGGCCATGTTAGACGGCCTAGTGAAGTACAGCCATGCTCATTCACAGTACAGTTCTTCATTTGAACGTTTAGACTTATGTCTCCTGTTTTACACATTACCTAGTGAGATCTTAATATGCTTCGTGGGTGCCCCCTCCCACCCCCCCCTTCCCCCCACAAGAATCCCCCCAGGTTGGATTACAACGATCCTTTTATGAATGTATGAGGACTCGTCCCCAAAACCAGTTCCATCATACAACCCTCCCGCACATGAGGCACATGCCTCAACAACTACAAGATGAGTAGAAAGAAGTTCTCCCTTGGTTATATTGCTTGTCTGTAATATTAAGATGATGCTTGCATACTGTTAGTCAGGACAGATTGTTGTCTTTGCTCTTCTATAACCCCCATTCTTTAAAAAAAAAAACTCCACTACTTTATGAGTTGGTTTGTGTTGATACTCATATCGGTGTGGATATTCAACTCATAATTTTCTCTAACATCAAAACCTTTTAACCCCACTTTTTCCTTTTACCTTTCTTTGTCCCCTACCTCATCCTTCCCACTACCATACCTACCCTTTTCTCTCACTCATCTAGGTGATTGCTACTGATCTCTTCGCCACTCTGGTATAAATGGAGTGTTTTTTCAGCACATTTAACGTAAAGGGTTTAAACTCCCCCAACAAAATGAGTCACATACTCGCGCTAATCAAGAAATTTAAATCTCACGTAATCTTCCTGCAAGAAACGCACTTTAAAATGAAACGCATTCCGAAGATGCCCAAATCGCCATTTTCGCAATGGTTCCATAGCTGCAATACCTCCTCAGCCACCAAAGGAGTAGCGATAGCCATACACAACTCGATCCCTTTCACATTCATGAAACAACATACTGACTCAGAAGGTCGTTTGCTCCTAGTGAAAGGGGAAATAGGCTCACAGATATATACTGTACTTTTGCTAACTTCTATGCCCCTAACAAGGGACAAATCTCCTGGCTGCTCAAAGCGTTAGACATGCTATATCTCTTCGCAGAGGGCACAGTCATCCTAGGCACAGATCTCAATGTCACACTAGATCCAACAGTGGATTCCTTCACATCCAAATCACACGTATCACTAAAAGAACTAGGGAAACTCTCAAGCAAACTACACGACTTACAACTAGTAGATACCTGGAGATGATGTAATCCATTCATGAGAGATTACTCTTTTCACTCCATACCTAATAACTCTTTCCAACGCTTAGACTATATTTTTACCTCTAGAACAGCACTTCCCCTTCTCTCAACGGCTCAAATAGGCAATATCACGATATCGGACAATTCTTTTGTCACAAATCCCACGGGGTGAATGGATCTGGAGACTAAATGAAACGCTACTTGGCACAGAGAAAAAACAGGCACATATTAGAAAACATCTACAAGAATTCTTTCAGAATAATGAGTCCAAACAGACTTCAGCGTTGTTGTGGGAGTCGCATAAAGCATACATTAGAGGTGTACTAATTGAATTGGGCTCTAGGACAAAGAAAGAGAAGCAGAAGGTAATAGATGAATTACTGGAACAGATAGCCAAAATAGAAAGTTCCATCAAGCTTTCTTACTCTCAGGAAAAGCAAGCAAACTTAGCAGCAATCAGGCAGCAACTTAAACATGTACTAGACCTACGCCATGCCAAACAACATCTCTTTTTCAAACACAAGCTATATGCGCATGGAGACAGAGGGGGAAAGTTGATGTCCTCCCTGATTAAAAAGTCAAGGGAAAGAACAATCATTAAGAAAATCAAGGGGAATCAGGGACAACAGTACACACAGACAGACGACATAGCTAGAGCTTTCCACTCATTTTACACAGAACTCTATAACCTCCAGTCTAACTTCCCCCCCCCCCTCAATTCAGACATCAATTCAGACTTTTCTAGATACCCTAGACTTACCCTCAATATCTGAGTCTGAGGCGGACAGCCTTTTGGCGCCGGTTACATTAACGGAAATAAAAACTATCATTAACAGCTTTCCACCAGGGAAGAGTCCTGGTCCAGATGGACTCCCGCTTCTGTATTACAAAAAATTTGGTGAAGTGTTGTCACACCAACTTGTGTCTTTGTGCAACTCATTGCTACAAGGAGGTAGGCTGTACCCCCAGACACTAGAGGCCCACATCACATTGATTCACAAAACGGGAAAAGACCCCCAGTCATGTGGGAGTTACCGACCCATTTCGCTTTTGAATTTGGACTTAAAAATTTGGGCCAAGCTGATAGCTAGACGAATAGCTCCCCTGCTCCCGAAACTTATAGGTAGCGAACAGGCCGGATTTATTCAGGGAAGAGAAGGAAGGGATAACCTCGTGCAGATTATTTCATGCCATGCATATAGCACATAAGCGCAACCTACCTTTAGCATTACTAGGGGTCGACGTGGAGAAGGTCTTCGACTGTGTAAATTGGGCCTTTATGGAAGCCACACTCAATAAATTTTCCCCCTAGCTTCATAACAGCCATCCTCTCACTCTACACAAAACCTTCAGCGAGAATAAAAATAAACGGTACATTGTCCCCCTCCTTTGCGATCACAAACGGGACAAGACAGGGGTGCCCCCTGTCCCCATCCCTTTTTATCCTGGTAGTAGAAACACTACTACAGTACATACGGCAGAACAAATCCCTCAAGGGATTTACCATAGGCCATATACAACTCAAATGCCTAGCCTTTGCAGACGACCTTTTATTCCTTATCGCAAACCCAACTGCTGACCTCCCGATACTCACCAAAATACTAAATGATTATGGCCTTATGTCCAATTTTAAAGTAAACATATCAAAGTCTGAGATTCTTAACATCACTGTCCCCTCTTATCTAGCAAAATCATCGTCTCACTTCCCATGGGTTTCCTCTTCACTAAAGTATCTAGGTATACAAATCCCAAACAAGCTATCAGACCTACAGTATATACCATGAATTTCTCCCCTCTGATTTTAGAAGTCAAACAACTTTTGCAGGAGTATGATTTCCCCTTTATCTCCTGGATAGGCCTCAAGAACCTACTTAAAGCTTATATAATACCTAAAATATTGTATACCTTAGCAATGGTCCCAATGTACCTACCAACGAGCTTCTTTAGCTCTATTAGAGCTCTCTTCTCCAAATACTTGTGGAAGGGCCGTAGGCCTAGGTTGCCATACACTTTACTAATGAAACGAAGAGAACATGGAGGTATAGGTCTCCCAGACATAGCAACATACTATAAGGCAGTCCACCTCAACAGATGGCTAGAACTACTAAAGCCGAACAAAAACTTAACACTAGATGAAATAGCTCAATACTCATTAGGTTCTCCGCTTATCAAAACACTTTGGTGGCCGATGGAAGGTGAACTGAGACAAACAGACTTTGACCCACTTCTAAAAGGTACAAGTAAAGTATGGCTGTCACTCAAAAACTCCCTAGCACCTTCTCCTTCCCCGCTCCTACCCGCAAACCTAATTCCTAGGGCAGTTACTGGCCTAGATTCGCCATACCTTGAACTTTGGGAGAAACTCAAACATATCACAATAGCTGAGCTCTTCCCCTCAAACGAGATACCGACACAAAAAATGCTGCTGATAGTGTTACAGGTCACTACCATTAACACTTTGCACTTTACACATTTCCAGAGAGTGGCGGAGAGATTCACCCAAGTATTTACCTACAACAGGCCACTGACTGCATTTGAAACTCTGTTGTCAACCATTACATCGACCCAAAGGAAAGTAGGAAGACTATATACCCTTCTTACATCTCCCTCCATTCCATCTAGACCTACCTTCATCACCTCTTGGGAAAAGGAGCTAAATACTACTCTTACTGATGAGGAAGTGAAGGTAATTCTAAAGTCATCCCATGGCTTCTCCCCCTGTGTGCGTCTACAAGAAAATCACTATAAGCTACTAACACGTTGGTACAGAACCCCAGAATTCTTATATATACACAACTTATCCCAACACAACAATAGTTGGCGTTGTGAGACGGGGATTGGCTCCCTCTCCCACATCTAGTTTAATTGTCCACGAGTTGCCACCTTCTGGAGCCAGGTAGAACAGACCATTAAGACAATATGCTCCCCCTCCCTCTCTATTCAAATAGAACATACTGTCTTAGCAAGACCCAGCCTTGCATTCCTACCATCCAAGCACAATTTAGCCACCCATCTTATAGCAGCTGCAAAATCTCTTATCCCCTTGCATTGGCTGAGCAAGGAGCCACCCACATTTAATAAATGGGTGAACAAAGTCAATCAAATTTACCAATTTGAAGAGATTACTAGTCTACATGACAGACTCAAAGATAAATTCCACATAATCTGGTCTCCCTGGCTCAGATACCAGGACCAAAGTACCAAACCTGCGTTAACTGCGTGTGTATAATTTACGCTAAGACCAACTTTTGTACAACTGCATACTTGAGAAAGAAATAATGTCACCTTTTGCATGTGAGAGAACCCCCCCCCCCCTCCTCTTATACCTATATCCCTCTCTTTGCTTATCTTTGTGTTCCTTTTCTAATGTAGGCCTTGTTACTGCAGGCCGTTAAATATATGTTTTCTGAACCGCCTAATAATTTCCAACACTATGTCAGATGTAATACTATGGAATTGTTCCTTTTTGCTGGCCTTTTTAGGTAGACAGTTTGTGCAGTAAGCTATTCATTGTATTATTCTCCTATGACATTTGTTGTATACTACAATGACTGATAAAAATTAAAATAAAGAATAAAAAAAAAATATATATATATATATATATATATATATATATATATATATATATATATGTATTTTAATCAGGGGCCATTTTTATGCGTCTTAAATTTAAACTCTCAAAAATGTGCCCTGCTGGAGCATAGAAGGTTTTTTTTTTAGGCCAGTGGAGTACAAGCCCCAAACATTAGGCATTAACCGGACAGAAAAGAACAAGTGATTATGTGGCTGGAGGTATATTAGACGGTCTTTAGATATCAATTTTTACTGCAGGCCAGTGAAGTACAGGCCCCAAACGATATTAATTCAATGTATAGAAAAGAATAAGCTTTGTCTTCTTCTCATTGTCTGTTGCTAGTAGAGGCCTAAGTATGGCAGGCAGGTTCCCCCCGAAGTATCTTGCTGGATGAGCAGCCAATACCTCACTTGCATCAATCTTGACAGGATTCGGCTCCAAGTGGAGAGTCATTTGTTTTGGGAATGCTTTCTCCATCGCAACACCACGTCGTTAAATAAACAGAAGACTGGCCGATTCTCTTCTGTCTTACGCAACATTTAATTTTTATTATTACATTTATAAAAAAATTTAACATTCATTTTTATTAAACCAAAACTTGATTAAAATGATAAGAAAGTATACTTAAATTTGCCAAACCTGGCATAATAACTCAAGTATGAACTCTGCCTTATAGGTAGGTTGATGTTAGTGTCAAGAAGAAGCGCACTCCTTTTTACACAGTCGGCAGCTGATTCCACATAGATGTCTACAGAACCTGTTCTATTAAACGCTTACACAAGTAGAGCCCCCCGGACAGAGTGGAGAGGGTGTCAGCAGTAAGTTTGTGTTGACGTCACTGATTAATTTTCCCTTCCTCTGATCCATCAGAACAATAACCCACAAAAAACGGTTCCTGTCTGTGGAGAATCCGCCTTCACTCGATCAGCATTTGGTCAGTAATCCATCAGTATTGCTAATGCCAATAAAAACAGGAGTGGATCTAAAACAGAGATGGCATGTGAATGGAATTTTTGCATGTCTTATGTGTTTTGTACCCACTCCTGCTTTTGGCTACCAAATCATAAGCCAATTCAGATGGGACCATACAGGCCTTACTGCTGCTACACAGGACAGGATCTGTTGTGCGTCTCATTTTTCCTTCCTTCTGACAGATCAGAAGAAAGGTTAAATAAATAATGATGTCAGCCAGGCCGAAAGGCAAAATAGTAGAAACATAGAATGTGTCGGCAGATAAGAACCATTTGGCCCATCTAGTCTGCCCAATATACTGAATACTATGAATAGTCCCTGGCCCTATCTTATATGAAGGATGGCCTTATGCCTATCCCATGCATGCTTAAACTCCTTCACTGTATTTGCAGCTGCCACTTCTGCAGTCATGGACCAGTCATGAAGTGGGGAGGGTGTGAACAGCATGTGAAGTCCACAGAGTGTCCCTATGACAGAGTGGTGAGGTGGAAGCAGCATGAGGAGACCACACAGAGTTGCACAATGACAGTGTGGAGGTGGCAGCAGTATGAGGAGGCGACCGAGTGGCACAATCACAGAGTATGTAGTTGGCAGCAGTATGTGGAGGCTAGCGAGTGGCCAGGTCACATGGTGTGGAGATATCAGCAGCAGCAGCATGATACAACAGAGTGGCACTGTGACATAGTGTGGACATGGCAGCAGCAGCAGCATGATACAAGAGTGGCACGGTGACATAGTGTAGACATGGCAGCACCAGGAGGCCACAGAGTGGCAAGGTGACATAGTGTGAACATGGCAGCATCAGTAGGCCACAGAGTGGCAAGATGACAGTGTGGAGGTGGGTGGCAATACTAATACTCGCCGAAGATGGTGGGTGAAAGAAGGAGCACTTGGCATCAGATGTTTGGCATCAGGCGTGTAACAGCATCAGAATAGTAGCTGAGGCAGGTAGCCAGAAGAAAACGGTCTCTTTTGTCAAAATGTTTGTGTGGCACCATGGATGATCTAGTCTGATGCATCAGGCATTGGTGTGTTGAAATCCTAGCTGATCCACTGCTGATTCATCTTGATGCAGTGTCCCACTATGTGCTATATGTGGGCACTTTAAACTCTTGCTAAATGTCATATCAAATGTATTGTGGTATCATGCTGTAGTTCCCTTTAACAGGCTGGCAGTATCATTTACCTTTATTCGCTCCTAGGTGGTGCAGGAACCACTTAGATATATAGCGGGGGGGGGGGGGGAAGTTAGTGTGTCCGATGTTAATGAAGAGATGAGGAAGTTATTGGAGGAGGTGGAAATTTTTATTTACACCGAAATATTTCACAAAAGAATTTAGCGCATATCAGTGCAGTGCTTAACGCTGAATACAAGATTTTTTCTGAAGTGAACGGGACGTAGCGGAGGAAGTAGGTCCGCGCTGGAAGAGCGAGACGCGGACCTCGTGCGGTTTCTGTGCTTCAGAAAAGTCCCCGTAGTGTCCAGTAAGCAATACCGTAAATAGATGCGGGCTGGTGTGAATTATTTCGCATTTTTGTGCATAGTGCATTCACCGGTATTGGTGCGCCACTCTTATAAACATCGTCACGTAAGTGCGCAGTGTGTGAAACGTAAATACATAAATACTAAATTTTAACACAACGTAATTCAGTCCAAAATTATTTCTTCAAATTGTGTTTTTCACTCTGTGTAGATGCGGTAACGCAGCAAAACCGCAGACAAATGCTGTACTACCTAAATGCACTATATAGAAAGTATATTATTGGTATATCACACCCCTGCTTCAATCCGTTTTTTTGGGGGGCAACTGGTTAATCACACCAGTAGAAATGATTTGTTCCAATAGCGTTTGTCCCTCGATATACCTGCAGTATCGCAGCAGAACCGCACACAACTGCTGCACAATACAAATGCACTATAATATACTTTCTATGTTAGAAAGTATATTATAAGTATATTACACCCCTCAGTATGTCACACCTATCGATAGCACACCTATACCAGTCCTTAAAAAGGACTTTTGTGGCCCTATTAGCTAGCGTTTGGTGTCCCTAACAGCCTGTCCCTGCTCCACACAGCAACCTCTCCCTACACTGGCAAAACACTGAATGTAAAATGGCAGCCAGATCAGGTTTATTTATAAGGTAGGGGGTATGTCCATGTGCTGAAACATCTCAATTGGCTGTTCTGTACCATCTGATGGATGTGTCATGGGTCAAAGTTCTTCACAATGTAAAAGAATATGGCGGGCGCGAATATCGCCATATGTTCAGCGAACAGCAAACAAGCAAAATTTGACGCGAAACGACCGCCGGGCAAACAGCAAGGCCATCTCTACATGACACCAATGCAAACGAAGGTGACACTGGCTGGCTGTCAATGTAATGGGCTCCATGACACCAAATTTCCTTCTGATAAACACCTGACAATAGTCCGGGCAGAGGCAATGGTGTGTAATGAAGGCGCCACATGTGTCTGAATGGTGGACAACAAAACTGTGAGTGCTTGTCAGAGGATCAAAATATTCTCTCTATTGGTGGTCTGTCTGGACCATCAAAAGCTTGTTTGCCCTCTGCCTATGCCTTCACATAACCCTGCTCCTAACACCTCCTAACAGCTTGGTCAGAGCAACCTAGATAGAGGCCAATTTGTTGAAACAACCATCCTGCTTCTCTAATTTCAATGATGCCTCCTCTCAAAGTCTGTCAACTGGACATTGTCTTACAGGCAAGTCTAGAAGTCAGCAGTGATGGCCAGTTGGCAGTGTTCACCGACGAACACATGCGATCTGCCATCTTTATTCCCAAGCCTGGCGATGCAGAGGTAAGTCCGTATTGGGAGGCAAGCAGCAGTGACTCCCACTTTGCTACCTTGCGCTGACCATGGATCACGTGAACAAGCCGGAAGGTCCTAGACATCTATCCCGGCGTCCGACCGTATGCAGACCTGACCTTTTCAAGAGGGACTGAATTAGACCACACGTCTTCTGGAGGGGTAATGTACGGAGCATCTGCATATACACACTACGCTTATGCCCTAATCAGATACAATAGACATATACTGTTTATACCCATAACGGAGCATCGATACATTGGGCAGCAGGCTGCAGCGACCTGTAATTCATATCAGTATCACCTCATGCTGAGGTAGCAGCCATACCTGGCTAATATATTTGGAGTTGGTTGGTCTTAACATTGCGGACTGTTGTAAATCCACCTATCCCATTGATGTATTGGGAGGCAAGCAGCAGTGACTCCCACTTTGCTACCTCACGCTGAGGTAACAGTGACACTTGTCACTGACTATACCTGGAGTTTGCTGATTCACGGCATTGTGGACTGACAACCATTCATTTATCCCATATAGGAGATTTAGAGCACGTATGATCAGCCCCGGGACATACCCCACAGCAATATTCAATGATTTATTATTTATAATTTGTATTTTTTTATACATTTTTATCTCTTATATGGCGCCATTTTATGTGTGATTTTTTCCTGTCTTGATGTATTTCTGTATTGATTTCTGTTATTTGATTAAATATAATTTTAATAATTGTAATACTGTATTGATCATCCATCTGGTTCGAGATAGTTGAGTGCCCCCTACCTATATACATATCATTTCTGCTTTCTTTGCGACCAGGGGTAGGCCGCAAGGGTTGTGCACCGCATCCAGTTGGTACGAGAGGTTTGAGCCACTGTAACACTTGTATTTTCCTATAATTTGTACCCATTCAGTTGTGCTCCCTCTGGTAGCAGCATGGTTATCTGGAGCCACATGGACACTAAAGTTAAAAGTATTGAAACCTATAGCTTCGATCAAAGCGGTTTCTGTGATGAGTCAGCTAGACCTACAGATGATATCTTTAAGTAGTTAGAGAAACTTTTACACAAACAGTTGAGAAATAAATGGGAAATCAGATCACTGAATCAATTTTTACACAGTGATCTGATTCCCAAGGGCCTACAGTTGAATAAAGAACCAGCTCAGGATTTAATATGCAACTCTTTTAAACCAGAATGGGAGATATTCTTGAAAGAATAATCTTGCAAACTTATAAGACTGATTATTTTAAAGACGTACAGACATCTTAGAAGATATTACAAAACAAATAGCGATTTCAAAAACCAGTATAGATATGCTACCACAAGATGCCACATATACAAAATGGCAAGAAAGTATCTGTAAAAGTCTGGACATTTTGGAGAGAGAAATAATGAACAAAAAAACTAAAAAGGCCAGATATAATAATAAAACGAATAGTCAGATACAGGATACTCCAATACACGAACACATCCAGACACAAGAGTCAATGGAACCACAAAGGAATGATAACTACAATCATCACAATATCTCTACTACAAATAGATTTGAAGCCCTGTCATCTCCCCTTTTTTTAGATCACACTCCCCCACATCACAAGACAAGGAGACATCAAGCACATTCCCCCACCCCATCTCGGGGTCCAATGAAATCACAGACACAGACACACGATTACAATTTGCGTCACCACCATCACGATCACAGGTACAACAGGGAACAGAATTATCTGCAGAGATACCCACAACACAAGGAACACTACGATTCCAGGACACCTGTAAGGATACACAATCACAAACACGGAGACCAGTACGTAGAGGAAGACACAAACAAAATAAGCACAAAGAACAATCCACACAGGAGACATCCTTAACCACCTCCGGACCGCCTAACGCAGGATCGCGCTCCGGAGGTGGCAGCCCTGCGCAGAGTCACGCATATATGCGTCATCTCGCGAGACGCGAGATTTCCTGTGAACGCGCGCACACAGGCGCGCGCGTTCACAGGATCGGAAGGTAAGCGAGTGGATCTCCAGCCTGCCAGCGGCGATCGTTCGCTGGCAGGCTGGAGATGTGTTTTTTTTAACCCCTAACAGGTATATTAGACGCTGTTTTGATAACAGCGTCTAATATACCTGCTACCTGGTCCTCTGGTGGTCCCCTTTGTTTGGATCGACCACCAGAGGACACAGGTAGCTCAGTAAAGTAGCACCAAACACCACTACACTACACTACACCCCCCCCCCCCCGTCACTTATTAACCCCTTATTAGCCCCTGATCACCCCTGATCACCCCATATAGACTCCCTGATCACCCCCCTGTCATTGATTACCCCCCTGTAAAGCTCCATTCAGATGTCCGCATGATTTTTACGGATGCACTGATAGATGGATCGGATCCGCAAAACGCATACGGACGTCTGAATGAAGCCTTACAGGGGCGTGATCAATGACTGTGGTGATCACCCCATATAGACTCCCTGATCACCCCCCTGTCATTGATTACACCCCTGTCATTGATTACCCCCCTGTAAAGCTCCATTCAGACGTCCGCATGAATTTTACGGATCCACTGATAGATGGATCGGATCCGCAAAACGCATCCGGACGTCTGAATGAAGCCTTACAGGGGCATGATCAATGACTGTGGTTATCACCCCATATAGACTCCCTGATCACCCCCCTGTCATTGATTACCCCCCTGTAAAGCTCCATTCAGATGTCCGCATGATTTTTACGGATGCACTGATAGATGGATCGGATCCGCAAAACGCATACGGACGTCTGAATGAAGCCTTGCACGGGCGTGATCAATGACTGTGGTTATCACCCCATATAGACTCCCTGATCACCCCCCTGTCATTGATCACCCCCCTGTCATTTATCACCCCCCTGTCATTGATCACCCCCCCTGTCATTGATCACCCCCCCTGTCATTGATCACCCCCCCTGTCATTGATCACCCCCCTGTCATTGATCACCCCCCTGTCATTGATCACCCCCTGTAAGGCTCCATTCAGACATTTTTTTGGCCCAAGTTAGCGGAATTATTATTATTTTTTTCTTACAAAGTCTCATATTCCACTAACTTGTGTCAAAAAATAAAATCTCACATGAACTCACCATACCCCTCACGGAAACCAAATGCGTAAAATTTTTTAGACATTTATATTCCAGACTTCTTCTCACGCTTTAGGGCCCCTAGAATGCCAGGGCAGTATAAATACCCCACATGTGACCCCATTTAGGAAAGAAGACACCCCCAGGTATTCCGTGAGGGGCATATTGAGTCCATGAAAGATTGAAATTTTTGTCCCAAGTTAGCGGAACGGGAGACTTTGTGAGAAAAAAATAAAAAAATATCAATTTCCGCTAACTTGTGCCAAAAAAAAAAAATTTCTATGAACTCGCCATGCCCCTCATTGAATACCTTGGGGTGTCTTCTTTCCAAAATGGGGTCACATGTGGGGTATTTATACTGCCCTGGCATTCTAGGGGCCCCAAAGCGTGAGAAGAAGTCTGGTATCCAAATGTCTAAAAATGCCCTCCTAAAAGGAATTTGGGCACCTTTGCGCATCTAGGCTGCAAAAAAGTGTCACACATCTGGTATCGCCGTACTCAGGAGAAGTTGGGGAATGTGTTTTGGGGTGTCATTTTACATATACCCATGCTGGGTGAGAGAAATATCTTGGTCAAATGCCAACTTTGTATAAAAAAATGGGAAAAGTTGTCTTTTGCCAAGATATTTCTCTCACCTAGCATAGGTATATGTAAAATGACACCCCAAAACACATTGCCCAACTTCTCCTGAATACGGCGATACCACATGTGTGACACTTTTTTGCAGCCTAGGTGGGCAAAGGGGCCAATATTCCAAAGAGCACCTTTAGGATTTCACAGGTCATTTACCTACTTACCACACATTAGGGCCCCTGAAAAATGCCAGGGCAGTATAACTACCCCACAAGTGACCCCATTTTGGAAAGAAGACACCCCAAGGTATTCCGTGAGGGGCATAGCGAGTTCCTAGAATTTTTTATTTTTTGTCACAAGTTAGTGGAAAATGCTGATTTTTATTTTTTTATTTTTTTTTCATACAAAGTCTCATATTCCACTAACTTGTGACAAAAAATAAAAACTTCCATGAACTCACTATGCCCATCAGCGAATACCTTGGGGTCTCTTCTTTCCAAAATGGGGTCACTTGTGGGGTAGTTATACTGCCCTGGCATTCTAGGGGCCCAAATGTGTGGTAAGGAGTTTGAAATCAAATTCTGTAAAAAATGACCTGTGAAATCCGAAAGGTGCTCTTTGGAATATGGGCCCCTTTGCCCACCTAGGGTGTGTACTTTAGGGTGTGTACTTTCCGAAATGGGGTCATTTGTGGGGTGTTTGTACTGTCTGGCCATTGTAGAACCTCAGGAAACATGACAGGTGCTCAGAAAGTCAGAGCTGCTTCAAAAAGCGGAAATTCACATTTTTGTACCATAGTTTGTAAACGCTATAACTTTTACCCAAACCATTTTTTTTTTACCCAAACATTTTTTTTTTATCAAAGACATGTAGAACTATAAATTTAGAGCAAAATTTCTATATGGATCTCGTTTTTTTTGCAAAATTTTACAACTGAAAGTGAAAAATGTCATTTTTTTGCAAAAAAATCGTTAAATTTCGATTAATAACAAAAAAAGTAAAAATGTCAGCAGCAATGAAATACCACCAAATGAAAGCTCTATTAGTGAGAAGAAAAGGAGGTAAAATTCATTTGGGTGGTAAGTTGCATGACCGAGCAATAAACGGTGAAAGTAGTGTAGGTCAGAAGTGTAAAAAGTGGCCTGGTCTTTCAGGGTGTTTAAGCACTGGGGGCTGAAGTGGTTAATAGTAAACCTTAGTGACACTGAATTAACTCCAACACAAACTTCACTTTTGATTAAGGGTCTTACATTTTCACCTACCACTCCCCTTGATAAGTTCTCTACGTTTATTGGAATAGAAAACTTTGTAAGAAAACTTTGTTTAAAAAAATATTTTATAAAAAATCCTGTTATTAGGGAGCAGTATGAACACACCACGTTTGTACATACGGACTTAAAAATCTCCTCTAAAAAATATCCTAGACAAGAAGTAAGCTATGAGATCGCTACTTTTAAGAAGAATGTAGAAGCAGATCTACGTAAATTGAAATATCCAAGAGTTAAGAATAACCTTACCAAAAAAGAATGTGAGGCTATTAAACATTTGCAGTCCAGCCAGAATCTAACAATAAGACCTGCTGACAAAGGTGGGGCCCTAGTGATTTTAAATACGACAGACTATGTAAACGAATGTAAGCGACAACTTATGGATACAGTGACATATAATAAACTCCCATCAGATCCAACTTTGGAATATCATCAGCAGTTAATCTGTCTATGTAAAAGAGGTTTAGATAAAGAGATCCTGTCTATTAATGAGTCTAGATACATCATTGAGACTCAGAAGCAGATACCAGTCTAGTGTGAAAGTAGCCTAAGATACATAAAAGCCTCATAAATACACCAGGAAGGCCAATTACATCAGGTATAGGCTCTATCTCTTCAAATCTATCGGAATATATAGATAGACTCTTACAACCTACAGTAAAGAAAATTCCATCCTTTATAAAAGACACGATGGAAATTATTACAATCCTTGAAGATATCCAGTTTGAGGATGAATAGATTTTAGCCCTGTATACAAGCATAGAACATACACAAGGCTTGTCAGCCTTAGAAAAACAATTAAACAATTACAGTAGCCTCCATAGGGACCAAATCACATTTTTGTTGGAAGGGGTAAACTACAACCTACAACACAATTATTTTTCATTCGAGTCTGATTTCTTTGTACAGAGGCAGGGGACCGCCATGGGCACCAGATTTGCCCCCAGCTACGCCAATTTGTTTATGGCCCAATGGGAAGAAGACATCATTTAATCTAAGCTGGGGACAAGTCTGGTGCTCTGGCGACGTTATATCGATGATGTCATATTTATCTGGAAAGATTCTGATGCATCTTTAGAGGTCTACTTACAAGATATCAATGTAAACTACAGAAATCTACATTTCACCAGTTCTATCAGCAAGTCCCAAATTGAATTTCTTGATTTGTTGATAACTAGGAGTGAAAAGAAATTACTGTGCAGCGCATATTACAAACCAGTTATGCGGAATAGCTACATTCCTTATAACAGTTGCCACCTTCCCAGGTGGCTTCTGAACATACCTACCAGTCAGTTTAGGAGAATTAAGAGAAACTGTTCAAATACCTCCCAGTTTGAACTAGAGGCTGAAAAAGTAAAACAGTTTTCGACTAAACAGTATCCAGATAATGTACTAGAGAGATCCCTCAGCAAAGTTAGGGCGATGAGTAGAGAGAGTTTTTTTGTAAGAGATGAAAAAGTAGAAGAATCACAACTCCAAGAAAACAATAGTCGTGTTATTCTGCCCTTCAATGCCCACTATAAAGCCGTAGACAAAATTATTAGGACTCATTGGCATCATCTGCTAGGTGACAAAATTATTGGGAATACAGTTACCGAACCACAGATAGTGTATACTAGAGCACCCAATTTGGGGTTGCAAGTTGCACCTACAGTCCAGAATAGAACTATACACAATGATTCCAATTGGCTTAGTTTTAAGAGATTTTTTAGGTGTGGGAGATGTAGCAATTGCCGCATTACTCAATTCCCCAAAAAAACTACATGTATTCAGTCTACTCAAAACTCCTTCACATTCACGATAAAAGATGGTTTAACGTGTGATTCAACGGATGAGATCTATCTACTTGAATGCCCCTGCCGGAGGCAATATATAGGCAGAACTAAGAGATCCCTGAAAACAAGACTATCCGAGCATATAGCCAAAATTAAAAAGGGATTTGATGCCCATACAGTATCATCACACTTTAAGAATTTCAACAACAGAGATCCTTCCTTCTTAAAGTTCGTGGCCTTTGAGAAGGTTAAGAAACCATGGAGAGGTGGTTATCATATCGCCAAAATGTCACGAGCTGAATCAAGGAGGATCTTTGAATTTAACACTATTATGCCACATGGTTTAAATGCCGAATTTGAATTGTTCGGCTTTATATAATCCTTAAGGGGTACGTGTCGGGCGGTAATGAGGTATCTAGTGTCAGGTTGTTTACCAGCACCTCGACCCCCCCTTCCTGTCCGACAATTACCTCCCACCACTACTAGATGTCCCAATTAGTATGTGATACATGGTGAGCATAGCGTCATTCCTATCTGTAACACACATCATACTTTATAGGGATGGAATTTCCGTCTACATATAGTCTGACATTCTTATCTTCCTCATTTATCTATTTATGGATCTCATTATATGGAAGAATTTTTATATCTATATTAACCCTACCGTCATAATGTCTTAATTATTTTTTATGATCCATCTTTTAAAATTCTTTTTATGATTCACTCTAGCAATTCACTTTTATACTTATATTCATTTATATCCTTTTTATATATAAAAATGTTTGGAAATAGAGCTAATAGTACTACATCAAAGACCATTTAAGCCATATCAGGAATGAGATCATGTACAGATTTTACATATAACATAGTTACCTGATCGATTACTTTGTTAGTTTTGAGAATGCACTGAATAATAATATATGTGATGTAAAATCATTTGTCAATTCAGTTTGTTATGATAAAACAATAAGTGGAAGTTATACACACATATACATCCTTTAAAAAAAAACGCAAATAGCGTTTTTTAATAAAAACAAAAATCGCAAAAGAATCGCAGCAAAATACTTTATATTATAAGCAAGTTTAGCATTTATATATGACATTCATGTGCTACCTTACTATCTCTCTAAAATATCATCTGTGATTCTATGACGATGTATAATACATTTAGTTGTGTATTAGAGTATAGGATCATTTAAAATGAGTTCCAATGGCCATAGATCTCTGTATCCAAAGGCTATCACAATATAATCATATGTGAGAGGAGACATACGATACATAGAAATGGGCTGACTCCAGTTCTGATTTTCAAACATTCCTAAAGAAATGAGACACCTCCCCATTTAAGGTAAACTCTCTATATAAGGACAGGCTTTTCATTATGCTGCTGACCACTGAGGAAGTGGCAAGTTCAGACCCCGAAACGCGTCTGGTTACAGCAGCTACGGAACTTAAAGGAAACCGAAAGACAACAAAACACATATGCATGAATAATTAATTTATTGAATGGTCACATAAAGGACAACAACATGGACAATAATAAATAAAATAGATGAACAAAATAGCAGTAATGTAGTGGTACTGTGGACCAGCGCCTCGCTGAGGTACCAGATGGTATGTCTATCCCCAAAGCATACGTCACCAATTGGTCTGATTAAGCCTAATGGCAAATATCTGAGATGAATGATCTCTCATCCTGACCAAACAGTGGCGCAAGCTTATAGAATGATATAATATAAATGCTGTCATGCTGGCCAGGTTATAAGAGTGAACGAATGCAGTGTGTGGATGAAGTATTCACACCAAGTAGCTGGATTGCTCCATGCACCCAGCACTCAAATACACAGCCAGCATAAACAACATGCATAATAGATTAAATACAAATACAATGTAAGGGGAAACCAACCTGGAGACCTGAGTGAGCGCACCCCTGACGCGCGTTTCGCACAGCTTCCTCAAAAGGGGCGTGTCCATTCGGGCCGCACATTGAGCCTTAAATACTGCCACAGATGAGAGATTGCGCCGATGCCCTATCGCAGCTTAAACATAGAAACATAGAATGTGTCGGCAGATAAGAACCATTTGGCCCATCTAGTCTGCCCAATATACTGAATACTATGGATAGCCCCCGGCCCTATCTTATATGAAGGATGGCCTTATGCCTATCCCATGCATGCTTAAACCCCTTCACTGTATTTGCAGCTACCACTTCTGCAGGAAGGCTATTCCATGCATCCACTACTCTCTCAGTAAAGTAATACTTCCTTATATTACTTTTAAACCTTTGCCCCTCTAATTTAAAACTGTGTCCTCTTGTGGTAGTTTTTCTTCTTTTAAATATGCTCTCTTCCTTTACCGAGTTGATTCCCTTTATGTATTTAAAAGTTTCTATCATATCCCCTCTGTCTCTTCTTTCTTCCAAGCTATACATATTAAGGTCCTTTAACCTTTCCTGGTAAGTTTTATCCTGCAATCCATGTACTAGTTTAGTAGCTCTTCTCTGAACTCTCTCTAGAGTATCTATATCCTTCTGGAGATATGGCCTCCAGTACTGCGCACAATACTCCAAGTGAGGTCTCACCAGTGTTCTGTACAGCGGCATAAGCACTTCACTCTTTCTACTGCTTATACCTCTCCCTATACATCCAAGCATTCTGCTGGCATTTCGTGCTGCTCTATTACATTGTCTTCCCACCTTTAAGTCTTCTGAAATAATTACTCCTAAATCCCTTTCCTCAGATACTGAGGTCAGGACTGTGTCAAATATTCTATATTCTGCCCTTGGGTTTTTACGCCCCAGGTGCATTATCTTGCACTTATCCACATTAAATTTCAGTTTCCAGAGTTCTGACCATTCTTCTAGTTTTCCTAAATCCTTTTCCATTTGGCGTTTCCCTCCAGGAACATCAACCCTGTTACATATCTTTGTGTCATCAGCAAAAAGACAAACCTTACCAGCGAGGCCTTTTGCAATATCACTTATGAAGATATTAAACAAAATCGGTCCCAGTACAGATCCCTGTGGAACCCCACTGGTAACATTACCTTGTTTTGAATGTTCTCCATTGACTACAACCCTCTGTTGTCTGTCACTCAGCCACTGCCTAATCCACTCAACAATATGGGAGTCCATGCTCAATGACTGCAGTTTATTGATAAGTCTTCTATGTGGGACAGTGTCAAAAGCCTTACTAAAATCTAGATATGCGATGTCTACTGCACCTCCACCGTCTATTATTTTATTCACCCAGTCAAAAAAATCTATAAGATTTGTTTGACATGATCTCCCTGAAGTAAACCCATGTTGTTTTTCATCTTGCAATCCATGGGATTTTAGATGTTCCACAATCCTATCCTTTAATAGGGTTTCCATTAATTTGCCTACTATTGATGTCAGACTCACTGGTCTATAGTTGCTCGATTCCTCCCTACTACCTTTCTTGTGAATGGGCACGACATTTGCCAATTTCCAATCTTCCGGGACGACTCCTGTTACTAATGATTGGTTAAATAAATCTGTTAACGGTTTTGCCAGCTCACCACTAAGCTCTTTTAATAATTTTGGGTGTATCTCATCAGGCCCCTGTGACTTATCTGTCTTCACCTTAGACAGCAAACTTAGAACATCTTCCTCTGTAAAGATACATGCATCAAACGATTTAATAGTCATTCTTTCTAGTGGAGGTCCTTCTCCTTTTTCTTTTGTAAAAACTGAACAGAAGTATTCATTAAGGCAGTCGGCTAGCCCTTTATTCTCTTCTACATACCTTCCGTCCTTTGTTTTTAATTTAGTTATTCCTTGTTTTAATTTCCTTTTTTCATTTATATATCTGAAGAATGTCTTATCCCCTTTTTTCATAGACTGAGCTAGTTTTTCTTCTGCCTGCGCTTTAGAAGTTCTTATAACTTGCTTGGCCTCTCTCTGCCTAATCTTGTAGATTTCCTTATCTTCATTGCTCTGGGTTTTTTTATAATTACAAAATGCTAGCTTTTTATTTTTAATGATTTGGGCCACTTCTGCTGAGTACCACATTGGTCTCCTCCTTTTTTTGCTTTTACTGACGAGTCTAATGCAATTTTCTGTTGCCTTCAATAATGCACCTTTTAAGTAGTCCCATTTCTCCTGGACTCCATGTAATCCGTTCCAGTCTGATAAGGACTCATTTATGACTAATTTCATTTTTGAAAAGTCTGTTTTTCTAAAATCTAAAACTTTTGTTTTTGTGTGGTGGGACTCTTTCACAGTTCTTATATTAAACCACACTGACTGGTGATCACTAGATCCCAAGGTTTCGCCTACAATGACATCATATACCGAATCCCCGTTTGTGAATACCAAATCCAAAATGGCCTCCCTCCGGGTTGGCTCCTCAACCACTTGTTGTAGAGATAACCCCAGTAGGGAATTTAGAATATCTGTACTCCTGGTAGAACTTGCTATTTTGGTTTTCCAGTTTATATCTGGAAGATTGAAATCTCCCATAATGATAACTTCTCCTTTCATTGTCATTTTAGCTATTTCTTCAACTAGTAGATCATCTAGTTCTTTAACTTGACCAGGTGGTCTATATATCACACCTACACGAGTTACTGCATGGTTAGCAAACTGCAACGTAACCCAAACTGACTCTATGTTGGCCTCACCAACTTGTATTAGGTTAGATTTAATGCTATCTTTCACATACAGGGCCACTCCTCCTCCTTTCTTGCCTTCTCTGTCTCTTCTGTATAAAGAGTACCCTGGTATGGTTATGTCCCAGTCATTTCTTTTATTAAACCATGTCTCCGTAACAGCCACTAAATCTACATTCTCAGATGCCATTATTGACCCAAGTTCATTGATTTTTTTACCTAAACTGCGAGCATTTGTAGACAGGACTCTGAGCTTATCATTTCTTAACCTCAGTGCTTCTGGCCTGTTCTGGCATTGTTTCGGGGGGCAATTGGACTCTTTTATTTTCACTCTTTTGCCCCCCCTTCCTAGTTTAAATACTCTTTCGCAAATTCTTGGAGTTGTTCACTAAGTACATTTGTTCCTTTGAGAGAAAGATGCAAACCATCTTTTTTGTACAGTTCCTTTCTATTCCAAGTAGAGCTATCATGAGAAACAAAGCCAAATCCTTGCTCTTGACACCATTTACCAAGCCATATGTTGAACTCCTTTATGCGCCTCTGCCTATCATTCTGAACATTATGCACAGGCAGAACTTCAGAAAATGAAATGGTGGATGCAAAATCCTGTACGTCATTACCAAGTGTGATAAAAGATTTTTTCACCTCTGACACTTCATTGCAAGCCAGGTCATTTGTCCCTAGATGGACAAGAACATCCACGTCCCCTTCCTGCTTTGCTTGCTTAACAATATTAATAATACGTCTTCTATCTCTTCTAGCAGTAGCCCCAGGGAGACATCTCACAAAACCATTTTCTTTAAGCTCCACACTTCTTATGATTGAATCACCCAGCAACAGCTGCATCCTTTGAGACTTCACTTTATCTTTTTTGTTGCATACATTAGACATAGGAGTCGATGGTTTCTCACCCTCTGTGCTTGAGTCCATATCCATGTTGTCCTTACATTCTGAGAGTGCTGCAAATGAATTATGGAGAACCACCGACTGTGGGACATGTCTTCTATCCACCACTCTAAGACTTCCAGAACCTACATTAACCCATCTGCCATTTCTGGGGGTCCTCTGTGGCAGTGGCATTGCAGCAGTCCTAGCTGGAGTTTGTTTAACAGATAATTTAAATATTTCAGCTTTCAAAAATGCAATTTCCTGCTGCAGTAAGGAGAACTGTCTACAGATCTGACAGCATCCGAATCTCCAAAGAGTGGAACATGAAATAAATGCACAACAATTCCTGCACTGAACCAAGTCTGCCATTTTAAAGAGGAGAAAAAAATAAAAAAATAAATTTGTAACTTTAAATCAAACAAATCTTACCTTTTTTTTTTTGTATTGTTTCCACCTTCCAGCCTACCTCCTGACTATCTCCTGCAATATCTCTTTACTAGTACTTAATGTAGTACTTGAAGCTAGTACTTTCAGCTAATGAATTAGGCCAGCTAATGAGTCTGTCTCTATATATACACACACTCCTTCCCAAACTCCTCCCCCAGCAACAAATGTAACACCTTAGTGAGCTAGGCTCATTAGCAAACGCACAATAGCAAACAGCTGACCGAATTCCTTACCTCTTCTCAATCAATGATCAGCAAAAACAACACAGATGAGCCAGTTGGAGACTCTAAGCCAATCTCTTGCAGTATCTCTTGAATCTCTTCAGTCTGCTGCAATATCTCTTTACTAGTACTTAATGTAGTACTTGAAGCTAGTACTTTCAGCTAATGAATTGAGTAAGGGCTTTGCCAAACTAATTAGCGTACTCCGTCACCTGCGCACATACTGGACTGAACCTATCAGAGATCCGACGTCACTACCACCCAAAGGTTTTCAGTCCCTCTGTGTTCGATCCAGCAGCGCGACGTCACTTCCACCCTTACTCAAGGTAGAAAGCAATATGTCACTTCCGCCCATAACGCAACATCACTTCCGCCCACACTCGTTATCAGTGTCAGCATCACAGTGTCGCTGTCAGGGGTAAGCTCAGCCCAAGATTCCGTCCTCACAATGAAATATGCAACAAGTATGAGATATACGATATAAAGCATATAAAGAGGAGAGACAAACATAAGGCTCATCATTACCGTCACTAATTAGCCAATACAATATCTATACAATATCTGTGCATGAAATATAGCATAGGGGAATGCATAAAAGTGCAGTTTTGATCAATGTTGGGTAGTGTATGGGCAGGGGGCAGAAAACTCTGTCACCCACCCCATCACCAGTCCACAACATTGATACAAAGGGAAAGGGGTTAGAGACAATGATTACTAATACAATAAATTATACCCATAAATCCACACTATACAAAAAGTACATAATAAATACAAAAAGGTTATAAATTGTTTGCATAGTATGTCATAATTAACAATTCCATGATTAGCAAGTGCATACAAATATTAAAATAAAAAAATAACACTAATAATATTATGACAATATGTCCAGGACCAAATGATCCACCTATGAACTTGTATAAAAATTGCCATATATAAATACATGTATACAGTATACAGTATGCACGTATACCCTAACCCTCCTTATGGTGCTCTAACCAAATTTTTGTAAGTAAAATACAGTATAAAAAAAAACAAAAAATAAAATAAAAAAAACAACAATATAAAAATCTAGGTGTACAACATCCATACCTTTATAATGCCACATATTTAATGTTATACAATATCCAAAGAACCCTAAATAGAGTGCTAAAGTGACATAGTGAAAGTGCTCAGTGCGCATGCAGTGCAAAGTGATTATATATGCAGGGCTCATATTAATACCCTGCTAATACTAGGACATCTTTAAAAATATAGAAGATGAAAGCAATACGACAAATAACAGTGTAAAATATCCCCATGACTAAAACATGACTACAAATCAATACATAAATGGCCATCAGTTACACATCATCCGGGGTATTGACCACCCCATAAAGTCTGGATATAATCTTTATACGGATCCACTCAGGCGCTTCGTCGATGTTAGCAGGAATCGGACACATATCTCTCAATCTGTAACGTATGAAATTACATGACTGCATCCCGAATTTGACACAAAATAAATCAAGACCTGTTAAAATACGAAAATAAAACCATTAAAATAACAGTTAAGAACAATAAGTCCTGGGCTTAGGACCCAGACCAGGAGCAGATGGAACGCAGAATGCCTATGAGTCTAAAACAAGGGCACAGAGGAATGCACCAACACAGCATGACTATTATATCTAGAGGGGAATCCCTAAGAGGATCAAAAGGGGGGGGGAGAGGAGAAACGGGAGGGGGGGGAGAGAAAAAAGGGGGGGAGAGAGAAAGGGTAAGGTGGGGGGGGGGGGGGGAGGGAGAAAAGAAAGAAAAGGAAGAAGAAAGGAAAGGATAAGAGGGGGGGAGGAAAGGAGAGGAAAGAAAGGGAGGAGAAAAGGGAAGGAAAACCGGAAAGAGGAAAAGAAGGAAAAAGAGGAAAGGAAGAAGGAAGAAGGAAGGGAAAAGAGGGGGGGGGGGAAGAAAAGGGAAAAAGGAAAAGAGGAAAAGAGGAAAAGAGGAGGAGGGAAAAAGAAGAAGTCAAAAAGTGGCAACCTCTAAAGAAAGGGCGCAAAACTGTTCCCCTCATTCAGCCCAAATGGTGCAACTGTATTTAGCAGGAATATCCATTTAGTTTCTTTTTGGGCTAATATTTTCTTCCAATCTCCTCCTCTTGGGGAGATCAAAACACGATCAACACCTCTAATTCTGAGTAGGGTACTGTCTGAGTTATGTTTTTCCTTAAAGTGTCTCGGTAAGGTCTTTAATAGTGTGACATCTTTTTCTTCTTTTGCTGCCTCAATGGCCAGTACATGTTCCCTGACCCGTCTTCTTAATTGCCGTGACGTCAAGCCCACATAAATGAGATTGCATGGACATATGGCCCAATACACAACCCCAATGGTTGTGCACGTAATGGTGTGTGTGATTTTAAATACTTTGTCCCCTGCCGCATTCTGAAAATGGGTTGCTCTATCCATATTAGTGCAGGCAACACACTTCCCACATTCTTTACTCCCCCATGGTGGCCCTTTGCTGCCAAACAGCCCCCCTTCCTTTCGGACATAGAAGCTGCGGACCAATTGGTCACGCAGATTCCTTGCCCTCCTGAATGTTGTTGAGGCATGTGGGGGTATCACCTCCTGTAACTGGGGATCAGAGGTCAGCATATTCCAATATTTGCTTAATGCCATATTTACCTCTTTCCATTTGCTGGTAAATCCTGTGATGAACCTGATCTGTTGTGAGTCTTGCTGGGTATGTTTCTTATGGAGTAAATCACTTCTCTTTGAAAGTCGTGCTCGCTTGTAAGCCGTCTCTATGCACCGATTTCCATATCCTCTTTCTTCAAATCTTCTTTTTAGGTCCTCTGCCTGTACCTCAAACAACCTGTCCGATGAGCAAATCCTGCGCGCACACAGGAATTGACCCACCGGTATGCTCTTTATCAGGTTGCCTGGGTGTGACGAGCCTGCGTGTAACAGTGCATTCACGGAAGTGCCTTTACGGTACAAGTTGGTACCCAGATGTCCATTGGCATCCACCTGGAAGATCACATCCAAGAACTCTATATCCGTACGGGCCACCTTAAATGTAAGTTTGATATTCTTAGAGTTGTTATTCAATACCCGGATATAGTTCACAAAATTCCTCCTCCGTCCCCTGCCAGATAATCAGTATATCATCGATATACCTACCCCAGTATTGAACCTTACTGGACTCTGGCAGGGGACTAGATTGGAGGATGTCCCTCTCCCACAGCCCCAGGAACAGATTTGCATATGAGGGTGCACATGCCGCCCCCATCGCAGTGCCCTGGAGCTGTAGGTAGAAGGACCCCCCAAAAAGGAAGAAATTATGGGTGAGGACATAATTAAGAAGGATTAAGATGAAATCACACTTCTCCTTACCCATAGTTGTGGTCCTCAGAAAGAATTCTGTGGCTTCCAACCCGTCATGATGTTTAATTGAGGTATAGAGAGACTCCACGTCGCATGTAGCAATCAACATGTCCGGTTCCAAATGTATGCCCTCCATTTTTCTTAGGATGTCCATCGTATCCTTTAAATGTGTGGGTAGCCCCTCCACCAATGGCTGTAAGAAATGGTCAATGTATTTACAAGCTGCATCATTTAGACCATTCACCCCCGATACGATGGGCCTACCAAGGGGTTTCATCGCATCCTTGTGAACCTTAGGTAAAAGGTATAAAGTTGGAATCACAGGATAATCAGGCAGCAGATGGGAGATCTGTTTCTTTGAGATAACCCCATGTTCAAACCCGGATTGTAGGATAACCTCCAACTCCTGCTTGAATTTTATTAGGGGATTGAATGTTAGCTTCTTATAACAGTTGACATTTTGCAACTGTCTTTGCACCTCTTTCTCGTACATACGCGTAGGCCAAATCACAATATTACCGCCTTTATCAGCCTGTTTTAGGACCACATCATCCCACTTCCCAATCTCTTTCAGTGCCTGTCTCTCACCAAACGTGCAATTATCTCTCCCTTTTTGGTCAGAGATTTGTGAAAGTTCGTTTTCAACCAGTTTCACAAAATAATGCACATTGGAATATAATGACAGTGCTGGGAAGTTTTTTGACTTTGGAATCAAGGATTTGGGGAACTCACCAGATTTTTCTGCAATTTCCTGTTCCTCCAAAAGTGCAATTAAATTATTTAGTGCTTCCTGTTCCATTTGTGTGGCAAAATTAGGATCCCTTCTCTGATGGTAGATCTTTTTAAAGATAAGGCGTCTAGCGAACAGATGTAGATCCTTCACTGTAGAGAAGTAATCAAATATACAGGTTGGTGAATACGATAATCCTTTTGCCAAGAGTGACATTTGATCATTGGTCAACACATGGTCAGACAAATTAATTACCTGTAATTGGCGTCCAGCATCTTGACCCCTCCTCCCTGCAGGTTGCTTCACTACCCCAGGTTTACGTTTATTATCCCTCCTTGGGTATCTGCGTGTATCTTGGCGAGATGTGCTGCCATCATCACTCCTTGATGTCCGTGAGGACAGTGAAACAGACCGTGATCTACCCTCCTGCGTCTTGTACTTCCATTTATACATTCTGTTACTTGCCATATCTTGTTGATCACGTTGAAATTTCCTGGTTTTCACAGTTTTAATCTGTTTCTCCCAGACCAGGAAGGCCTCATCCATTTCTTTCTTGAAGTTTTCCAGTTCAATCCCATTTAACTTCTGGGAGAGCTGTTCCTCGAGTCTTGTAATCTCACTATCCAGTGTTGTCATATTCTTACCATTGGCTTCCGTGATAAGGCGCATCAGCGTAACTGAGCATGTACCACAGGCTGTCTCCCATTTTTTGCAGAATTCCTCATCCTCTTGCCCATAAGAAGGGAACATCTGTACCCTTAGACCTCTAGGGATAAGTCCCCTTTCTATGTATTTATCTAAGGTGGCCTTATTCCACCATAATTTCATGCGTCTATGTAGTGCATTCCTCAATTGTGCCCTCAGCTCAGAGGCATTCCTACCTCCTGGATCCGGGCCCTCCGCAGCACCACCTGCAAAAACTGCATCCACCTGGGAAACCCAGGTTGACTCTCGTGAGTGGAAGTCCATCCTCTCTGCTTTTAGCAACTCCTCTGTGAAAACACAGGAAACAATTAGTAGAACCGAACTTAAAGGAGCCTACATATCCTATGGTGTACTAAACACTTCAAAGAATTCATCGATTCCAGCCAAGTAGGCGCGCGCCTAATTATCATAAACCCTACAAGCGGATCCAGCCTCCGAAATCGCCTCCTATCCGATCACGTGGATAAACTCAGATCACGTGACCGTGGATCACGTAAACAAGCCGGAAGGTCCTAGACATCTATCCCGGCGTCCGACCGTATGCAGACCTGACCTTTTCAAGAGGGACTGAATTAGACCACACGTCTTCTGGAGGGGTAATGTACGGAGCATCTGCATATACACACTACGCTTATGCCCTAATCAGATACAATAGACATATACTGTTTATACCCATAACGGAGCATCGATACATTGGGCAGCAGGCTGCAGCGACCTGTAATTCATATCAGTATCACCTCATGCTGAGGTAGCAGCCATACCTGGCTAATATATTTGGAGTTGGTTGGTCTTAACATTGCGGACTGTTATAAATCCACCTATCCCATTGATGTATTGGGAGGCAAGCAGCAGTGACTCCCACTTTGCTACCTCACGCTGAGGTAACAGTGACACTTGTCACTGACTATACCTGGAGTTTGCTGATTCACGGCATTGTGGACTGACAATCATTCATTTATCCCATATAGGAGATTTAGAGCACGTATGATCAGCCCCGGGACATACCCCACAGCAATATTCAGTGATTTATTATTTATAATTTGTATGTTTTTATACATTTTTATCTCTAATATGGCGCCATTTTATGTGTGATTTTTTCCTGTCTTGATGTATTTCTGTATTGATTTATGTTATTCGATTAAATATAATTTTAATAATTGTAATACTGTATTGATCATCCATCTGGTTCCAGATAGTTGAGTGCCCCCTACCTATATACATATCAAGTCCTTACCTGTGCCTGCACCGCGAGCCATTCTGAAACACATTCGGTCACCGGGAGCAGACAGTTCCGAGAACAGCCCGATGAAGGATGTTCTCGGAACTGCCTGCTCCCAGTGACCGCATGTGTTTCAGAGCGGCTCGCGGCGCAGGCACAGGTAAGCACTTACCTCTGCATCGCCGGGCTTGGGAATAAAGATGGCAGATCGCATGTGTTCGTCGGCGAACACTGCGAACTGGCCATCACTGGTAGTCAGCGATTTCCCACCAAGGGGTACACTACCCAAAAGAAGCCTCTGATAGCTTTTTTTTAGGGCAGCAAGAGAAACGCTTTTCATCTCTCTTGTGACAACACCCAGTGTCTAATCGGACCATACCTGTGATCATTTACATATCTTCCTGAGACAAAGTTTTATAGCAATCTGATATTTCTGTCTGGGTGTGGTATTCTTTCGTCAATAAGAGCAGTTAGCAGAACTATAGTGGAATTTTAAAATTTGGCTGTGAATGGAGTTCACTGAATAAACCAGCTCAAAAACAGTAAGCCAAAGTTTTATTTCGTAAGTTAGTAAACTTTTTTAGTAAATGTTCAAATGCAAAATGTCTAAAAGTGGAATTATACCATAAATGAGCCCAGACACGTTAGATAATTGTCAGGATCATTCCAGAAGGAACTTGTCTCTACGGTTCCTGCTTAGTTAATTGGCCTCACAAATGAGTCAGAATTAATTGATGCATTAATTGTGCATCAGGATGACGAGCCATATGTTTCATTTCTCTCCTGGTTTGTCTGGAAACCTCACACTGGCTCTTCTGGTTCCTTGGCTGAAATACTAGTATATACTGCAGTACAAGGAGAGACTCACAAAGCTAGGTGTATCAGGATTCCACCTCTCTGACAAACGTAAGTCGCAGAACAATCCTTTCTTGTCTTTTTACGCCTTTTATGAATGGACGGGTTGTCAGACTGTTAGTAGGATTGATGAAGCACTCTGTAAAATCTGGTTTTAAGGGGTTAGGACTGGAGCTGTTCTAGGTTCTCAGATCATCGTTAGGCAAGTACGTTAACTTTACTAGTCATGGAGGACAACCCAAAATCCAATGCTAGCCTCAATCCTCTTGTTATCAATTGGCTTCTAGACTTGTCCAATTCCAGATTCTTTGCCAGGAATAATCATGGCATCTCTCGATGGCGTAGCCATGGCCCTGGTGCCTAAGGTTTTCCAAAGGTTCATCCGCCTCATAAAAAAGAAAGGTGGAGGTGTTGGGACAGATTTGTATCTTCTGCCACCAAAGACACAATTAGGTTTGGCCACAATAATGACATGTCAAGAGGTAGGGTGACAGCCGCTACGGCCACCATTACTGCTAATTTAGTACTGACTGTAAATAGTACCTTGTGAAGTTTGGGCAATAGGTAAATCAGGCTTTAGCAGAGGCGTAGAGCTCAGTGTAGTAGAGCTCGAAGTCACAATCATGCCCTGGTCACAGAGTGGGTCCGAAGGAATCTGTGCAAGTAGAAATCATTATAAATGGTAGGTGAAGCCCTGTTACCGATTTTTGGAACGGGAGCTTGAAGGTTTACCTCTGGGTTTTAGTATGTATATTGGGTATTAATATGCAAATCTGGAATTAACATTTAAATTTTTAGCGTACACAATGGGGTCATAAAAAAGCACGTACAGAGTGGCGGGGGCTGGGCCGGGGCAAGTTCACTATCATTCACACTTGTTTCTAGTTGTAAATGACAATTAAAATCTACTTCAGTACGGGGCTGGGGTAGATTTCAATTTAGTCACACGGATCGCTGGAGGATGCGAGGTGTGCCCCTCATTATAAATTTGGTGCCTCTTTCGGCAGTCTGGGGGATATCAAAGACTGGTCCTTGATAAATGACCCCTCATTGTGCCAGGTTCTGTACCCAGTCCTATTAGCAAATTGTCCACCCTTAGGGCTCATGCATACAAACGTATTTTTTGTCCGTGTGCTTCCGTTTTGTTTTTTTGCGGCTCATATGTGGAACCATTTATTTCAATGGGGTCGCAAAAAAAACAACAGCAATTACTCTTGTGTGCATTCCGTAAAAAAAAAAAATAGAACATGTCCTATTCTTGTCCGTTTTGCAGACAAGGAAAGGCATTGTTTCAATGGATCCGCAAAAAATAGGGATGTAACACAGACATCACATGGATATAATCCTTCTTTTTTTTTTTTGCGGATCCGTGTTTTGCAGACCAAAAATACATATGGTCGTGTGCATGAGCCCTTACTCTCAGTTTGCGCCCAGTACCTACCTGGGTAACTCCATAATGATGTTTATTTCTGTTTCCACCATGATGAGAGTTGTTTTTCCATCTTTTCCAGTTGCAGCTAAGAGATGCTGAGAATCATCACCATCCTACTCGTCACTCTGGGTAATGTAGATAAACATCAGCTTAAAGGGGAAGGTAGTCTAAAAAGCAAATTACATTTGGACAATTCGTGGGATTTGGGGTGATGATGGTCAACCATGAGCTAGGACCTTATCACCTTTCAAAATAAGGTGACCTTGGCCCCCTGTAGTCTTCTTCAAAGTAGCTTTGAGATGCAACCACAAGGAGCTGATACAGTTTCCATAGACTACAAAGGAGCTTGGGTTGTCCTACGAAAAATAATTTTACATTTTTCACACCAGCACCTGGATCTGAATATTTTGTAATTGTACGTACTTAATGATTTAGTATAGCCACTGAGTTATTCAATAAAATCTACTTGTATAGCGCCACCTGCTCTTTGTTTTTTGCCTCATCTCTCTGTCCACCTCACTGAGGTGGCCGCACATGCTCAGTTTCAACCTTCAACTGCCATCAGCCCTGTCTTCTGTTAGAAGTTGTGTCAGTTACAGGACATGCGTGTCCCCTGAGCACACGCCTCCTGAACTGTGATAGAGAGACCTGCAGCAGAAAAGAAAGCCCCCCCACCTTAAGCTGCCAGCTTGAAATACATGTAAGAGAAATTAAAGCAGTTTTAATTTAGAGGATCTCTAACCAAAAATACATCCAATGCTATAGAAAGATCTATTCACATGACATTTGGGGGGAGGGGGTATGTTGTGCTGCATATAACAAATCCAGCTCTGCTAAACCTATATTTGTTTTTGCAATTTCATAATTTTTTAACTTTCCATTTCCTTATTTTCAATTTGAAGCCTTGAATTCTGTGTACATCCAGGGACATGGAAAAGTCGCAGGAACAAGTAAGTGCTAAGGATTAAATAATCATATGGCTATGAAAAGAACTGCCTAATACTTCTCACAGCTAGTGATGAGCGGCAGGGGTCATATTTTGCGGATATCTTGTAGAATATTCGTCGAATATTCGCGAATTTGAATATTCGTTATATTCTAAGATTTTTTTTACTCGAAAAATCGGCAAGGTAATGATCGCGTAATATGCAAATTTTCACCGCAATTTTTTCAATTGCCGAGTAAAAACATGATTCCTCCCTGCTTCTTGCTTGTGGGCCAATGAGTCACAGCACTATATTGAATATATTTGTTTTTTTGAATATTCGTTATATATTCTATAACAAGAATATATAGCAATATAGCGAATATTCGAAAAAATAGATAAAAATATAGAGCAATTTAGCTAATGGTGCTATAATAAATTTTTTTAATAGTTGAAATTTTTTTCCAATCTGAGCTTCAGATGATAAAAAAATTACAACTATTAGACAAAGAAGATTATAGCACTATATTAGCTAAATTGCTCTATATTTGTTTTTCTCCCCCGAATATTCGCTATATTGCTATATATTCTTGTTTTAGAATATTACGAATATTCGAAAAAAACTAATATATTCGATATAATGCTATATATTTGTTTTTTAGAATATTCATCATTTTTCCCATCGAAAGTCATGATTCCTCCCTGCTTTTTGCTTGTGGGACAATGAGTCATTGGCCCACAAGCAAGAAGCAGGGAGGAATCATGTTTTTACTCGGCAATTGAAAAATTTGCGATAAAAATTTGCATTACGAAAATTCGCAATCAACACTACTCCTAAAGTCAAAGATACTCCAGCCTTCTCATTGGCCCACAAGCTACAAGCAGGGAGGGATCATATGTACTGATTTAAAAAAAAAACTTGAATATTCGAAATTACGAATATATACCACTATATTCTAAATATTTGCAAATTTTTGAAGTACCTATATTCGCGATAAAAATTTGCAATTCGAATATTCGTGATCAACACTACTCACAGCTGAGGTTTTGTTACAGTTCAATCTAACCTAACCTATTTCCGAGAGCCCAATGCATCTGCCGCATTAATTTCTTTCATGCCTCGATAATTTGCTACAATGTATCAGTGCAGGTAAAATGTATCAGAATGAAGTCTAGAGAATTGTCTACACTGGCTGTAATTGTAACAACCCCCCAGATGTGTTACTTCCTGTAAAGGCTTTCTATCTTTGTTACGTAAGCGAGAATACAGAGGTAGGCAGCTGAAAAACAAAGTCCACCAATCGACCATAACCTTAAAACCACAAACATTTCCGATTCTGGCGCATGAAGAGATGGAAGATGTGTCAGATGTATTAAGAGGCCTGTGTCAATTTGGTGCCTTTTGCTCCAGTCTTAGTGATTCTCTTTGTTGCTCTTACCGACCAATCAGAAATCAGCTTTCATTTCATGTCCAGGAGGCACCTATCAGGCCCTATCTGGGTGTGGCACCTGCGCTGCATCATTAGACACGCCCCCAGCATCCACACAGTGAGGGGGCAGCAGAAAAGGAATGGACAAAAAATAATGGCTACGTGTGCCACAATTTATTTTTTCCCAGATGGCCATGCCATAAAGTTGGAAAACATGCGCCCTAGTAAAATGAAAGCTGCACTGTGATTCTTTGCTATGGGCAACGCAGACAGTATTTTTTAGATTATTTCATAAATTTGCACCATAGTTATGACCCAGTCGCCCGTTGACCTCATCAACCTCGTCAACGATGCTCAGTAACTACCGTATACGCAGGTTGTGGAGGTTAAAATTGTGGAAATCTGCGAAAGTGGAGTTTTTCTTTATAAAGGAGTTGTGCAAGAATGGTCCCAATTGGCCGGAACTATAAAGGGAAGCTTATTTACTGACACTGGCTCCCCGCTCCACTGAGCTACGCCACTGGGTTTAGGGTGGCCACTGGCTTCACCCAAGAAAGCCGGACCTCACCGGCCACACCCTCAACCTGATAAACCACACCCATCACTGTGAAGCCACACACCCCACCTCCGTGAAGCCATGCCCCCATCGAAGGGCGAGAAAAAAATGGGGGAGGAGAGGGAAGAAGTTTCTGAGGGGAAGGTGAGCTGGGGCAGCCGGGGAGCTTCTCTCCCCCTCAGTCAGCCACAGGGAGCCATATCTGCTGCTCTAGTGACTGACTGGGGGTGAGAGAAGCCTCAGTCAGTTGCTGCAGCTTATGCTCAGACAGAGCAGTGCACTGCAAGAGTGGACATCCCTGTGTCTGTCCCGGCCCTGCGCCGGACGGAGGACAGGGAGCCAGAAAACCGGACTGTCCGGCCTAAAACCGGACATCTGGCCACCCTAACTGGGTTCCATAGCTGAAAACATCCGATTTGACACTCACTGGCCGTGGCAGAGACTAAATCCCCTTGTGTCATGTACCATTTGTCATGAAGTATGGGGAGCTGGTCACTGCTGCGGCCAGTGATTGGCTGCAGCAATGTCAAAAGTTTACAGTGAGGGAGCCAGCGTCGGGAATCAGTCTTTCCTTTACACGTCCGGTTGCCAACTGCCCCCTCCCCGCCCTCCCATTCTTGCACAATCCCTTGGATCACAAAGGAATGTGATATTGATGGTCTATCCTCAGGTTAGGCCATCAACCATCTGATCAGCAGATGTTCAACTCCTGGCACCTCAACCAATCATTGTAGCTTCGGTGAACCCCAGAACGGCATAGCTCTGTCTATTGTGTAGGGAGCAGCGTTGTAATTACCAGCTCCGTCCACTAGACAGAACTACTGAATGTTGTTCTGGGGCCTACTTCTAGCACTAGAGTTATAATAAGTGTTGAGTGAATCAAAGTTCACAAAATGGACTTCAATCCGAATTACAGGGAAAATTCGATTTGCCGCGAAGCCGAATTTCTTCGTGCTTCCTGATAAAAAATCAATTTTCCCTAAAATGGCGATAAAACAAAAAAAAAATCATACTCACCTCAGCCATTTGTGTGCGAAGAGTCCTCTTCAGCCGTCTTGATTGAAGATCCCACTCAAAATCTCATGCGCGGTTATGTATGATGTCACCACGCCGGCTTGTGTGATGACATCATCACACACTGCGCCAGATTTTGCACTGGATCTTCAAGCAAAATGGCCGCGGCTGGCTCTTTGCTATAAAATGGATAAGGTAAGTATTTTTATATATAATTTTTTTTACAGATTAACCCGACAGCCCTCAATGGTCATTTAAGGTGCCGCGATCAGTGATGAACGCGGCATCTGAGTGGTTCGTCATTGAACCCCTCAGATGCCTCGTTCATTTGCACCTGCTGCATACAAAGAAATGAGCTTCGTGATTAAGTAATCTGACATGAAGAGAATTTCTTTGTGAAATTCGGCGAAGCAGCCGAATCAAAGTTTTGAGAACTTCACTCATCTCTAGTTGAAACAGCTGATTGCTGGGGGTACTAGGAGCCGAACCAATGCCAATCACATGTTGATGGCTTCCGAAACCATAATCCTGGGGCCCCTTTAAGAATTAAACAATTTGGCCCCTCACAAAGACTGCTCCCCCCTGTTTCATACTATATAATAATAATATCATGCTCTATTTATACCAACTGAGATGTGATGTAGATGTTCAACCACCAGAAGAAGCATTAAGGCTCATCAGGTTGAGGTCACCTCAAGAGACATGGATCACATCATTAATAATTTCTCCCAAGATCCTTACGCTTGCCCATTTTCCAGCTTTCAGTACTTCACTTTCAAAACCTGTTTATTTGTTGCCTTAATACATCACCATCCCCCCCGACAGGCACCATTGTCACCAGATAATCAGTTGTTATTCACGTTTTTTCTGTTATGGTCGATCAGTCTAAATCCCTAGCCATGAAATGACAAGTCTTTGGTTTTCCCATAGAGAAATGCCATTTGCAGCATCAAGTTTGGAGGGAATGTGGAAGCTCCTGCCCAAGGAATTGTGAAAATTATCTAGCCCCTAAAGCCTTCTGCTCCATGAGCTGCGTCCCTGGCTGCTTCTGCCGCGTTCCATTCATATTTTATAAAGGAAATTCTGGAATCTGCGTTCTCCCCAAGAAATGCTGAGATGGCAACATGCACAGTACATCGCCTTCCTAATGGGTAAAAGTCGGGTTACCGCGACATTTCTGCTATATTGCAGCTTCCTGCGAAAATAAGAAAAAAACATCTTGGCTGATGTGAAAAAATGTTACTCTGCTTTTTTTTTTGTGACCGCCCGTAAATGCCACCACAACAGTACCCACAGGGTTAGTCAGAGAGCATTTTGTATTAGTTTAGAGTGTCTTCCCTGGGTCTGTATTTAGGCGATTTGGTTTGTGGTCTGTATTTGTTTAAAAACCCCTTAGTGACCACACGCATTTTTTTTTAATTGCTATAACTTTTTAGTTTTTTTTATCAATGTACTTGTATGAAGTCTTATTTTTTGCAGGACAAGTTATAGTTTTAATGCACCATTTTGGGTACATGTAATAATTGATTAAAGTCAGTTGTTTAGCTAAACCCCCCTTTGTTTATGTCAGTAAAAAGTCGTATTAGTGGTCACTAAAGGGTTAAGGGGTGTCAGGTCTGGGGCCTGTTTTTATTGTAAGAGTTGGTCTGGGGTGTGAATCTATTTGTGTTGCAATGGTCAGGAGAAGTCATCATGGTGGCTTGGCTGGATGGAGAATAAAGAGAATAAAATGATGTCTGTTATATTTTATAAACGTATAACTACCTGGATGTCAGCGAAGATATGTATCAGTTTACCGTGTTTATTGTTGATTGATGCCAATAAAGCCCTCCTAGTATTAAATCTATCATATGAAGCCTAAATTACTAATGAAGACAAATCTATATAGCTGCCTTTGAACTCAGTTATTACCATTAGACTGATCATAAGCCACTAGAGAACTAAAAAAAAACAAAACAAAAAAAACAGTACATGGTGCTACACCTGAAAAAGAAATACAGTTATATGTGGTATACAAAAAGGATCTAAAATGTATATTGAAGTCTTCTTGTCAAGATCAGCATTACCTCACAAAACAATTCACAAGGACACTCCCCATTCTGAGATGTTCTCCATACAAGCAGAGGATGTGTTCTTCGTATCGTTCATTGCTCAATGCTCGTTCATCAAATGATATTTGGTGCAGACACCTGAATCATCGCTTCTGGAAAGCTGATGCTCTGCTTTGGGAACAGTGATCTGCTGCCCAGAAACAATTAATTTGTATGAGTATGAGCAATAACAGGAAGCCATCATTTATCCTCAAACAAATTAGCTTCCTTCCCAACAATTGTCTGCTCAGCGGAGCAGTGTAAATGCGCCTTAAGACTGTCTACAATTTTTTTCAAAGTTCACTGAACAAGATATGCAGCAAGCTTCTGAGCAGCCAGTGCAGAAGATGGGAGCGGTAGTGGACCTGATGAGGTGATGTGTCATGGGGTACTCCCTCAGGCCATTGGTCCGTGGGGTTTTGTGCAGTGAAAAGGTTATGTGAAGGAATCAAACAGATATAAGAGGACATCAAACAGCTCTCTTTACTGAGTGCAAAGGATAATTTGCGGTACATCCAACAAGTTTAGGTACAAGGTGCAGTTTCTGTCACTAGATCATGAGGTATGGTGGCTGATTAGATAAAAATGATGGCACTCAGAATTATTCTAGCTGACAAAGCTTCTCTCCTGATTCCTTTTCACTACGGCTATAAAGCTGGCACCTGTAGTTGTAGGTGTCCCCTGTGTAAAGCTGGTTATAGGGGTTGCCTATACTGAACGATGGTGACGGGTGTCTTAACTTGTTCTCCTTCACCTTGCAGCAGTATATGCAAAGCTGTGGTAGCAGAGCAGAAGCTGATGGGCATACACCTTGACTTCTCACTAGCCTAGCTAGCTATTTCTCCTGACAGGAAGTCGTACCAGCCACTCCTATCAAGAGGGGGGATAGGGTGGTTAGTTACATTCCCAGTGCCACCCATATCCCATCTGCTGGTGTAACAGTATATGCAATATATGACACAGAAAAACATTAAAGTAGTATTGCAAACCAATTTGCAAATACCCTATCTGGGGTATTGCAGATGAACTCCTGCAAGCATTAAACATTGCTGTTCTTACAGGAACCAGAAGAAAAAGGTATTGATTTGTATCAGGGACTATTGGAGCTTTAGGGATCAGATAAACATACAAAATGCAAAACACAGAGTCATCAGACCAAAAAAGATGCCAGAAATGATAGCAAGGACTCATTCTAGCCAACTAGAAATGCCTTCGCAAGGACGCCATCTTTTGACCACACATGGGTCCAGAGATAATAGAAGCAAGTAAATGTGCAAACCAAGAAAAGAACCACTGATGACTCACTAATTGCTCACTCTACCATGGAGCAAGCTACAGTAGGCATGGATTTAATTTCTTTACCAGGAGAAGATTACTTAACCCTTTCATGACCAAGGGTCATTGATGCCCCAATGTCCAGGTAAAAATTTACAAACTTTATGTGGTAATTGCTTTGGAACACTTTTATTTATCCAAGCCATTCTGAGATTGTTTTCTCGTGACATATTGTACTTCATGATAGTCATAAATTTGAGTCAATATATTTCACCTTTATTTATGAAAAAATCGTGAATTCTTCAAAATTTTGGAAAAATTTGCAATTTTCAAAATTTCAATTTCTCTGCTTCTAAAACAGAAAGTCATATCTAATAAAATATTTATTACTTAACATTTCCCATATGTCTACTTTATGTTGGCATCATTTTGGAAATGTCATTTTATTTTTTTAGGACGTTAGAAGGCTTAGAAGTTTAGAAGCAATTCTTAAAATTTTTAAGAAAATTTCCAAAACCCACTTTTAAAAGGACCATTTCAGGTTTGAAGTCACTTTGTGGGGCTTACATAGTGGAAACCCACCATAAATGACCCCATTGTAGAAACTACACCCCTCAAGTTACTCAAAACTGATTTTACTAACTTTGTTAACCCTTTACGTGTTCCACAAGAATTAAAGGAAAATGGAGATGAAATTTCATTTTTTTGGCAGATTTGCCATTTGATTAAATTATTTTCTTTAACACATTGAGGGTTAACAGCCAAACAAAACTCAACATTTATTACCCTGATTCTGCGGTTTACAGAAACACCCCACATGTGGTCGTAAACTGATGTAAGGGCGCACGGCAGGGCGCAGAAGGAAAGGAACTCCACGTGGTTTTTAGATGCCATGTCCCATTTGAAGCCCCCCTGATGCACCCTTACAGTAGAAACTCGCAAAAAGCGACCCTATTTTGGAAACTAGGGGATAAGGTGCCAGTTTTATTGGTAATATTTTGGGGTACATATGATTTTTAATTGCTCTATATTAAGTTTTTAGTGAGGCAAGGTAACTGAAAAATGGCACAGTGTTTTTTTTTTTTTTTACAAGATTCATCTGACAGGGTAGATCATGTACTACTTTTATAGAGCAGGTTGTTACGGACGCAATGATATCAAACATGTCTACTTTCTTTGTTTGTTTGTTTCAGTTTTACATAATAAAGCGATTTTGAAAAATAAATTATGTTTTTGTGTGTCAATTTTCTGAACGCCATATGTTTTTTATTTTTTCTGCCGATTGTCTTGTGCAGGGACTCGTTTTTTGCATAAAGAGTTAAGGTTTTCATTGGTACCATTTTTGGGTACATAGGATTTTTTGATCATTCATTATTACACTTTATGGGGCAAGGTGACCAAAAAATTAGCTGTTTTGGAACAGTTTTTATTTATTTATTTTTACAGAGTTTATATGAGGGGTTAGGTCATGTGACAGTTTTATAGAGCAGATCGTTACGGACGTGGCAATACCTAATATGTATACTTTTTCATATTTATTTAAGTTTTACACAATAATAGAATTTCTGAAACCAAAAAAATGATGTTTTAGTGTCTCCATAGTCTGAGAGCCATAGCTTTTTTATTTTTTGGGCGATTGTCTTAAATAGGGTATAATTTTTTGCGGGATGAGGTGACAGTTTGATTGGTACTATTTTGGGGGTCATAAGCCTTTTTGATCGCTTGCTGTTGCACTTTTTGTGATGTAAGGTGACAAAAATGGCTTTTTTTTTTACACAGTTTTTGTTTTATTTTTTTATGGTGTTTATCGGACGGGGTCTATCATGTCATATATTTATAGAGACGGTCGTTACTGACGCGGTGATATCTAATATGTGTATTTTATTTATTGATTTTTTATAGCAAAAGGCAATTTATTTTTTAAATTTTAAATTTTTATTTTTTTTACTTTTATTATTTTCACATTTTTTTTATCAAGTCCCTCTTGGATCTTGAAGATCCAGTGGGGCTGATGGCTGTACTATACTTTGCAATGCTCTTGCATTGCAAAGTATAATACAATCAGATGCCCTGTAGGTGGCAACAGCGGATGCTTTTGCAAAGCGTCCGGTTGCCTTGGCAACCATTAGGCACTGTCATCGCAGTGCGGCAGCCCCGATGGTGGAGAGAGGGAGCCCCCTCCCTCTATTAACCCCATGGATGCTGCTGCCGCGGCATCTATGGGGTTACAGCAGAGTGTCAGCATACAGCTGACACTCTCTGCTGATGGCTGCAGCTCAGGAATGGGGGCAGCTTTGAAAAGGGGGGCAGGGGGGTTGGGGGGGTACGGCCAGCATTGAGGGGCAGCGCAAATGGGGGCAGGAGGTGGACCGCATCAGGGCACTGGGCAGGCTGCAGGAATGTGGATGGAAGCGGGGGGGGGGACTTCATAAGTGGCAGGCAGGAACAAGGTGGGGCTTGGCTCACAGATCGGGGGGCACTAGGACACTATCTGATTTCAGGCTCTGATCTGCAGAGCGCAGATCATAGCCTGAAACCGGCATTTTTTCACTGCCTCGATCCGATTGGTTAGTCTGCACAGACTAACCAATCGGATCGATTGCCGGCAAGGGGCCAGTCTGATTGGTCCCTTGCCGGCATTACTGAACTGTATGCTGTCCATGACAGCACCAGGGCAGGGGCAGAAGCTTTAATTCAAGCGATTTGCAGCGCTTGGATTAAAGAGCTGCCATGACGTCTATACACGTGGTAGCTGCACGGGGTATGTGCAGCTATCACGTATATATACGGATTGCGGTTGTGAAGGGGTTAATAACTGTTGATAATTTTCTAGATTCCTGGGAGACTGAAGCAGCTGCTGATACCACCTTTAAAACCATTATACACAATTGAGTCACATTATTGCAAAAAACTGCTAATATTCAGAGTAACATGCTCTATTGCCAAGTCCAGCATCAGCACCCGGCATACCCGGGCAAGTGCAGGGGCCCACAGTTCCTGCAGGGGCCCACAGCACAGCTGCCAGAGGCCAGAAGCAATGAGCGCTTCCATCAATACAAATGGAAGCGCTCATTACTGGAGCGTAGGGTGATGGGTCCTGTCACTCACCGCTCAGCTCCCCGCGCTCCTCCCCTCCTTCAGGCCAGTGGCATTCTGAATGGTGAAGCAGGAAGACTTTCTCCCCGCTCCACCATTCAGCCTGCAGGCACGGATCGCGCTGCCGGCCTGTGTGGGCCGAGCCTGCAGCCCAGTAATCTGCATAAGCTCCGCCCATACAGTACTGCAGAGCGATCTATGCCTTCAGGGAAGAGAGGACTGTGAGATTCAGGAATGGGACATGGGGAGTTGTTACTGTGTTTTTTTTTTGTTTGTTTTTTAATACAGAGGGGTCACAGAGGACTTTATTACTATGGAGGGGGCACAGAGGTCATTATTACTATGTATGGGGCACAGGGGACTTTATTACTATGGAGGGGGCACACAGGACTTTATTACTATGGAGGGGGCACAGAGGACTTTATTACTATGGAGGGGGCACACAGGACTTTATTACTATGGAGGGGGCACAGAGGTCTTTATTACTATGGAGGGGGCACAGAGGTCTTTATTACTATGGAGGGGGTACAGAGGGTATTTCTACTATGGAGGGTGCACAGAGGGCATTACTACTCTGGAGGGGGCACAGAGCCAGAGAGCATTACTACAATGAAGGGAGCACAGAGGGCATTACTAATGTGAAGGGGGCACAATGGGTATTTCTACTATGGAGGAGGCACAGAGCTAGAGGGCATTACTACTAGTGATGAGCCGAAGGGGTCATATTCAAATTCAAAATATTTTGCAAATATTTTGTATTTACTATTAAAGGGTCACAATGGCGATTATTACTGAGAAGGGGCACAGATCGGGTATTAACATTGTGAAAGGGACACAGAGAGGGCATAACTACTGTGAGAGGGCACAATGTGGGCATAACTACTGTGAGGGGGCACATATCTGTACAAAACTACTGTGAAGGTTGTACAATGAGGGCAATACTACTGTGAGGGGGTAAAAAATGTTTTTAAGTATTGGGGGGTGCCAGAGAAAGGACTCACCCTGGGTGCCAAACACGGTAGGCACGCCACTGAAGCAGGGAACTACTCACCATTGAGCCGCCAGCGCTCCACAGCAGCAGCACAATGTCCTCACACATCATCCTGCTGATCTGTGTAGGAGGAGGAGCGGGGCAGGTTGGGAATCAGCCTCAGCTCCTCCTACACAGCAGCGCCATGTGTCACAGTATCCTGCTGCTGCTGATGGGGAGCGCAGATCATGGGAGGAGCCAGGTGACTGAGGAGAGGAGGATTTTTTATTTTTTATTTTTTTCACTTCTTGTGAAGGGGACACATCTGTGAATAATCACTGTGAAGGGATACTGGGCACATATCTTGGCATATCCACTGTAAGAGGGCACATATCTTGGCATATCTACTGTGAAAGGGCACATATCTTGGCATATCTACTGTGAGGGGGCAGATATATTGGCATATCTACTGTGAGGGGACACATATCTTTGCAAATCAACTGTGAGGGGGCATATATTTTGGGACATCTACTGTCGAGGGGGCACATATCTTGGCATATATACTGTGAGGGGGCACATATATTGGCATATCTACTGTGAGGGGGCACATATATTGGCATATCTACTGTGTGAGGGGGGACATTTCTTGGCATATCTACTGTGAGGGGGCCCATATCTTGGCATATCTACTGTGAGGGGGCCCATATCTTGGCATATCTACTGTGAGGGGGCCCATATCTTGGCATATCAACTGTGAGGGGGCACATATCTTGGCATATCAACTGTGAGGGGGCACATACGGTATCTTGGCTATATCTACTGTGAGGGGGCACATATCTTGGCATATCTATTGTGAGGGGACACATATCTTTGCAAATCAACTGTGAGGGGGCACATATTTTGGGATATCTACTGTGAGGGGGCACATATCTTGGTATATCTACTGTGAGGGGGCACATCTCTTGGCATATCTACTGTGAGGGGGCGCATATCTTGGCATATCTACTGTGAGGGGGCACATATATTGGCATATCTACTGTGAGGGGGCACATCTCTTGGCATATCTACTGTGAGGGGGGACATATCTTGGCATATCTACTGTGAGGGGGGACATATCTTGGCATATCTACTGTGAGGGGGCCCATATCTTGGCATATCTACTGTGAGTGGGCCCATATCTTGGCATATCTACTGTGAGGGGGCCCATATCTTGGCATATCAACTTTGAGGGGGCACATATCTTGGCATATCAACTGTGAGGGGGCACATATCTTGGCATATCAACTGAGAGGGGGCACATATCTTGGCATATCAACTGAGAGGGGGCACATATCTTGGCATATCAACTGAGAGGGGGCACATATCTTGGCATATCAACTGTAAGGGGGCACATATCTTGGCATATCAACTGTGAGGGGGCACATACGGTATCTTGGAATATCTACTATGAAGGGGGCATATCTTGGCATATCTACTGTGAGGGGGCAGATATATTGGCATATCTACTGTGAGGGGACACATATCTTTGCAAATCAACTGTGAGGGGGCATATATTTTGGGACATCTACTGTCGAGGGGGCACATATCTTGGCATATGTACTGTGAGGGGGCACATATATTGGCATATCTACTGTGAGGGGGCACATATATTGGCATATCTACTGTGTGAGGGGGGACATTTCTTGGCATATCTACTGTGAGGGGGCCCATATCTTGGCATATCTACTGTGAGGGGGCCCATATCTTGGCATATCTACTGTGAGGGGGCCCATATCTTGGCATATCAACTGTGAGGGGGCACATATCTTGGCATATCAACTGTGAGGGGGCACATACGGTATCTTGGCTATATCTACTGTGAGGGGGCACATATCTTGAAAATATCTATTGTGAGGGGACACATATCTTTGCAAATCAACTGTGAGGGGGCACATATTTTGGGATATCTACTGTGAGGGGGCACATATCTTGGTATATCTACTGTGAGGGGGCACATCTCTTGGCATATCTACTGTGAGGGGGCGCATATCTTGGCATATCTACTGTGAGGGGGCACATATATTGGCATATCTACTGTGAGGGGGCACATCTCTTGGCATATCTACTGTGAGGGGGGACATATCTTGGCATATCTACTGTGAGGGGGGACATATCTTGGCATATCTACTGTGAGGGGGCCCATATCTTGGCATATCTACTGTGAGTGGGCCCATATCTTGGCATATCTACTGTGAGGGGGCCCATATCTTGGCATATCAACTTTGAGGGGGCACATATCTTGGCATATCAACTGTGAGGGGGCACATATCTTGGCATATCAACTGAGAGGGGGCACATATCTTGGCATATCAACTGAGAGGGGGCACATATCTTGGCATATCAACTGAGAGGGGGCACATATCTTGGCATATCAACTGTGAGGGGGCACATATCTTGGCATATCAACTGTGAGGGGGCACATACGGTATCTTGGAATATCTACTATGAAGGGGGCATATCTTGGCATATCTACTGTGAGGGGGCACATATCTTGGCATATCTACTATGAAGGGGGAATATATCTTGGAATATCTACTATGAAGGGGGTATATCTTGGCATATTTACTATGAAGGGGGCACATATCTGTGAGTAGACCTGAGGGACTGAAACACTGGGTAGAAAATAACAGTATGCACATAAGGACTGATTCACATATATCCGCTCTGTAGCATGTTCTGTGTATTTAATCTATAATACATGCAGTTTCATTGCTGTAATGTCACGATAGGGAGTGGGGGAAACTTCCCACTGTACGATAATGGGTATGCAGGGAAGCAGCTAGGCCAGGATGCCGGGATCAGGTCACCTCCTAAAGTGCCCCTAATCCTCGCCCTAACTCCTCACCATTTGAGCAGACCTGGATGGTAGGACGGCTCATACCCAGGATACCTAGGGCCCTGAGTCGCCCTGATAATCCCTCACATTGGAGCAGGGGAGAGACGACCGGTTCTTCCAAGACACGGAAGAGCAGGAGTCTCTGCAGGGCTAACAGAAAGGAGAGGAAGCCAAGTGGAACGGCAGGTAAGTATCCAATGGCGGGGATAACCACCAAACCAAAAAAACAGGAATGCATGGTAACTTACCTGCCACAGCTGCTGGACTGCACAACAGAAGACCACACCAAGGTAAACTGGAACCCATGCAAACTAACTGCGATCCAAACACCAAACGGATGCAATACGTACTGACAGACAGGAACCAGCACTCCAGCAACAGCTCACAGACTTGACATTTGGTTCATCCCTCCGGGAAACCATGAGACCCCCTTCCAGAGGCCACAACAGACAAACAGGGGAACATCTAGCATCCATGCCGGACAGAATGCACCAAACTCTGACCAGACACGGAACAACAACTAGACATACAACAACCCCAGAACATATACCCACACCAAACATAACAACAGGTAAGGTAGGGAAAATGGAGGAGACATAAGGAAGACATCACTGGAGACATCGATGTCCCACTGGGTGGCCCTCACACAGGAAGATGGAACATCCAGACAAGGAGCATAACTCCAGCACACAACAAGGCTGGAGTACACCTGACGCCTGGCCAAAAGTCACGGGTATAAGAAGCACCTAGTGACCACACCCAGCAAGGTAGTTAACACCACCAGCACCAGACAGAGGAGGAACCAGGAGAAGGGGAGCAAAGCACACACATGCAGACAACCACGAGTTGCCCCTGGCATCCAGCATGTACGGAAAACGTGTCACAGCGCACAACACCGAGGCCGCGACATTTAAGCGCCGTGCAAAATGCCACAAGGGGGCCCACTGAGACTTTATCACCCAAGCGCCCACATGAACCTGGAGCTGGCACTGTCTATTGCATCCATGTGCAGCACAGACAGCAGCTAGACGGTCTGGGAGTGATTAGTATGGTCCTGGTAGGTTGTCAGATATCTGGAGCCATGCTGACTGCAGTATATCCCACAGCTGCTGGAGGGTGCATGGGGGGGTGCATAGAGCAAACATGACAATCAAGGTGGTCTAGAGAATAAGGGGGTCAGGGAATTACAGTACTTGGAGGTCTTGGTCATGCTCTTCCAACCAATGTTGGACACTTCTAGCCGTGTGACATGTCGCATTATCTTGCAGGAAGATCCCATCCTCCCCAGGGAAGACAATCAGCATGTATGGGTCTACGTGATCTGCAGGGATGGATTCATACCCAAATCGGTTGAGTGCCTTTCACATGCATGAGTGGCCCAGAGAAGTCCACAAAAACATTTCTCAGACCATAATGCTGCCACCACCAGCTTGCGTTCTTCCAGCAACAGTTGCAGGGTGTTTATTCTGTGATGCCAATCAGTGGAGGTCTAATTTTTATACTGTGTGAGAACTGAAGTCATTTCTTCAAATTAAACTTCATTAGCAGAGGTTTAGTTGCAGTAATCCAGTTGAAAAAGTATCTGCAATTGTTTGATAATGTACTGTTAAGGTAGTGTTCTACACTTCATGCACTGTATGTTCCAGCATGAGCTAGGCGAAGCCAGAGCTAACAATCCTGGCCAAACCCTCTCTGGAGCTTAGGTTGTTAGCTGGCTCCACCATCTAGATCCGGGAGATTCCAATCAGAGTAGTTGTAGATGGATTTCTAGACCTAAGGCCCTATAGAGCAGGAGCTGATGTAAATACTCTGTGACTTCTCACAAGCCTAGCTGACAGAAAGTCGTACCAGCCCACTCCTATGAAAAGGGGGATAGGGTGGTTAGCTCCATTCCCAGTGCCACCCATATGCCATCTTCTACTGTAGTATGACATAAAAAAAAACATTAGAAACATTAGAAACCACATTACAAACCAATTTGCAAATACCCTATCTTCGCAAAGACTAGTGTTGAGTGAGCATGCTCGGCCGAATACCAGTTCGGTTCGAGCATCGCTATGCTCGGCACATGGCAGTATTCGACCGAATACTGTATGTGCTCGAGCGCAGTGCTCGAGTCTCTTCCCCGCACTTTTCACGGCTGCTAAGCAGCCAATAAACATGCAGGTAAGTACTGCCCTCACTGTAATGCCAATTGGCTACTGGCATTACAGTGATTGGCTGGCTGGAACACGTCATCGGGTGCTATATAGCACCCAATGACGCGTGTTCAAAGTCAGGGAGAGCTGAGCATAGGAAGGGACAGAGAGTGTAGGGAGTGTATTCGAATATTATTTTTGTACAAAAACGTTTCAGAGACGCAAAAGTCCTTGTAAGTAGAGATGTCGCGAACATAAAATTTTCCATTTGCGAACGGCGAACGTAACGGGGTTCCGAGGGTGCACTCGGTCCCCCATTGCCTGCAGACCTGTTGCTTAGCTTTGGGAATGAGGATCTGTGTTTGACCTCATTCCCAGGGCGGCTTTACTAGCTGGGTGGCTCCCTGCTCCTAGTCTGCCTTGAGCGCCGAGCTTGCCACGTCACATGACCCTCATTCCCCACTATAAATACAGGCAGCCTGCTGGCCACAGGTTGCCTGTTAATTTAGGTTCCACCTGCGATTTTGTCTTTCCTGGCGTACTGACCCCCTGCTGAACTCCTGACGATCCTCTGCTGACTCCTTTGGTAGTTCACGACTCTCCTGGTATTTATGACCCCGGCTTCTCCTGACTATTCTCTGCTTGCTCCATTTGTACTTTGTAGATTTCCTGGTATTGACTCGGTCCATTCACGTTCTGTTGTTTGTCTGTCTGTCATCCCTGCACTTATTCCAAGCTAGGGATTGCCGTCCAGTTGTCCCCTGTCATTAGGACTCGCGAGGCAAGTAGGCAGGGCCAGGGGTAAGGGTGGAGCGCAGTGGTCACTTCCCTCCCCCCTGTGTGTGTGTGTACGCGACCGTTACAGCGAGTTTCTGCAAATGTTCGCGAACGGGCGAACCGGGCGAACCGCCATAGACTTCAATAGGCAGGCGAATTTTAAAACCCACAGGGACTCTTTCTGGCCACAATAGTGATGGAAAAGTTGTTTCAAGGGGACTAACACCTGGACTGTGGCATGCCGGAGGGGGATCCATGGCAAAACTCCCATGGAAAATTACATTGGTGACGCAGAGTTGGATTTTAATCCATTATGGGCATAAATCACCTAACAATCCTATTTTTTTTTGAACAACGTGGTTTAAAACATCCAGTGTGTGTATACGATCAGGTGTGATGTTGTATCGATCAGGTAGTGTAAGGGTTACGCCCGCTTCACAGACATTGACAGACCAAACTCCCCTTTTAATGCACTGCAAACAACCACAAACAGTCCATTTGCCCAACCGCAAACTCCCCATTTGTACAAGGTTGGATACCAAGCTAGCCATGTCCCGTTGATGTCATTGAAGGTTTCTTCCTCCACCCAGCCACGTACAACACCAAGGGTCCCGGAAAGTATTTTCTGTAGTTCTCTCTTCTCATCAGTTTAATCCCTGTTACGTCCCCAATCTAGGGTCCATTTATTAAATTGATTTTTCGAACAGGGAGATGGTTAAAAAAACGCTGGCTCCTTCCCCTTTGTTTGAATCCACGCCACGGTCACTGCGTCTGCGCCGTGCAATTTACTGTCCCACCCGATATGAGTGCTATTTTCTGTAGTTCTCTCTTCTCATCAGTTTAGTCCCTGTTACGTCCCCAATCTGGGGTCCATTTATTTAATTGATTTTTCTAACGGGGAGATGGTTAAAAAAACGCTGGCTCCCTCCCCTTTGTTTGAATCCACGCCACAGTCACTGCGTCTGCGCCGTGCAATTTACTGTCACACCCGATATGAGTGCTATTTTCTGTAGTTCTCTCTTCTCATCAGTTTAATCCCTGTTACGTCCCCAATCTGGGGTCCATTTATTATATTGATTTTTCGAACGGGAAGATGGTTAAAAAAAACGATGGCTCCCTCCCCTTTGTTTGAATCCATGCCACGGTCACTGCGTCTGCACCGTGCAATTTACTGTCACACCCGATATGAGTGCTATTTTCTGTAGTACTATTCTCATCAGTTTAATCCCTGTAACGTCCCATATCAGGGTGGGATTGCCTTTTGTGAAAACAAATTTAGGCCGGGTACCTTCGACTGCCTTCACAGTGACAGACCAAACTCTGATACACCAAACTGAATTGATTTTAGGAACCGGGAGATGGAAAAAGCAGCTTGGTCGGTCCTCTTACTCCCAAGTTGGGGCACTGCGCGTGCACGGAGCAATGTGCTGTAAAACCCTATATGAGTGGTGTCTTAACTAGTGTGTCAAATTGATTGACCATTGTCGAATTAACGAACCATTACGACATCCTGGAATAATTTAGTTCTGAGCTTTGTACTTGCATTGTATTGGAATTGATGGGGATTTTTTAAATTGTCTGCATTATTTCTAATAAACTATTAAGAGACTTTATTATGATTTTTTTATTTTATGTATTAAAAACCCACCCATACAACTTAAAAAAAAAAAATATTTTTTTTTTTAGTTTTTTCTATGAAAAATTATCCAGCCGATCGCTTTTGGTCTGATCATAATGAAGCAACGGCCTTATCATCTGGGGTGTGGCAACATTGCCAACACACTCAGAGGTGATGATCGCTTCATTGTGATACGCAAGCCCCTTCACCACAACAAGGTAACGATCACGAAGGGGAATTGACACTTGTATGTGCCTTTTTGTTTTGTTTTGTTTTTGCAGCCACAGTGCAGCACCAGAGGCCAGAAAAATTAGGCATGTACACATGCCTGAAAAATAACGTTATTGTTGCAGCCGCTGTTGTAGCAGCGGCCGGAAATATTGATGTTTTCAAGGCAGAAAGGTGACTAAAACATTGCGGCTTGAACCCTAGTTGGTGGCGGAGAATTCACGAAAGTCATCCAGTATGCAGACATTAAATACAGCAGTGTGGGGACCATTTTGAGGCCAAGGCATGTCATCAGGCCTTTTGTTAGTCAAATGTATCCCCCACTGTCAGTCCCTTCGGAATCCATGCCTCATTCATCTTAATGAAGGTGAGGTAATCAACACTGACCGAGGCAACTTCTTTTGTCAGTGACAATGCCTTCTGCTGCACTGAAGGTCCTTTCTGACAGGACACTTGAAGCGTGGCAGGCCAGAAGTTCTATCGCAAACTGGGATAGCTCAGGCCACAGGTCAAGCCTGCACACCCAGTAGTCAAAGGGTTCATCGCTCCTCAGAGTGTCGATATCTGCAGTTAAGGCGAGGTAGTCTGCTACCTGTCGGTCGAGTCGTTCTCTAAGGCTGGATCCCGAAGGGCTGTGGCGATGTGTAGGGCTGAAAAAGCTCTGCATGTCCTCCATCAACAACACATCTGTAAAGCGTCCTGTCCTTGCCGCCGTGGTCGTGGTAGGAGGAGGATTACTTTCACCTCTTCCCCTGTTAGATTCCCGTTGTGCTGTGACATCCCCCTTATAAGCTGTGTAAAGCATATTTTTTAGTTTTGTTTTGAACTGCTGCATCCTTTCTGACTTTCGGTAAGTTGGTAACATTTCCTCCACTTTCTGCTTATACCGGGGATCCAGTAGCATGGCCACCCAGTACAGGTCGTTCTCCTTCATCCTTTTTATACGAGAGTCCCTCAACAGACATGACGGCATGAAAGACCCCATTTGCACAAGGTTGGATGCCGAGCTACTCATTTCCCGTTCCTCGTCCTCACTGATGTCATTGACGGTCTGTTCTTCACCCCAGCCACGTACAACTCCACGGTTCCCAGATAGGTGACAACAACGAGCACCCTGGGATGCCTGCTGTGGTTGGTCTTCCTCCTCCTCAAAGCCACATTCCTCCTCTGACTCCTCTTTCTCATACTCCTCTTGCAGCGTTGCCGCAGGTCCGGCAAGCGATGATGACAAGGCTGTTTCTGGTGGTGATGGTGACCACAACTCTTCCTCTTCACGCTCATCTACAGCCTGATCCAGCACTCTTCGCAGGGCACGCTCCAGGAAGAAAACAAATGGGATGAGGTCACTGATGGTGCCTTCAGTGCGACTGACTAGGTTTGTCACCTCCTCAAAAGGACGCATGAGCCTACAGGCATTGCGCATGAGCGTCCAGTAACGTGGCAAAAAAATTCCCAGCTCCGCAGAGGCTGTCCTAGCAGCCCGGTCATACAAATACTCGGTGACGGCTTTTTCTTGTTGGAGCAGGCGGTCGAACATTAGGAGTGTTGAATTCCAACGTGTCGGGCTGTCGCAAATCAAGCGCCTCACTGGCATGTTGTTTCGGCGCTGAATGTCTGAAAAGTGCGCCATGACCTTGTAGGAATGCCTGAAATGGCCACACACCTTCCTGGCCTGCTTGAGGACGTCCTGTAAGCCTGGGTACTTAGATACAAAGTGTTATACAATGAGATTTAACACATGTGCCATGCACGGCACATGTGACAACTTGCCCAAATTCCATGCCGCCAACAAATTGCTTCTATTGTCACACACCACTTTGCCGATCTCCAGTTGGTGCGGGGTCAGCCACTGATCCACCTGTGCGGACAGGAGTGCTGGTCCGGTGTGGCTCTCTGCTTTCAGGCAAGTCAACCCCAAGACAAAGTGACACTGTCGTATCCGGGATGTGGAATAGCCCCTGGGGAGCTGGGGGATTCAGTTGATTTGCAGCCAGACACTGCAGCAGAAGAGGACTCAGCTGAGGAGGTTGTGGAAGAGGATGGAGTAGGAGGAGTAGAGGAGGTGGCAGTAGGCCTGCCTGCAAGTCGTGGCGGTGTCACCAACTCCGCTGCAGAGCCACGCATTCCATGCTTGTCAGCCGTCAGCAGGTTGACCCAATGCGCAGTGTAGGTGATATACCTGCCCTGACCGTGCTTTGCAGACCAGGTATCAGTGGTCAGATGGACCCTTGCCCCAACACTGTATGCCAGAGATGCCATGACTTCCTTTTCAATCACTGAGTAGAGGTTTGGGATTGCCTTTTTTGAAAAAAAAATTCGTCCGGGTACCTTCCACTGTGGTGTCCCAATAGCGACAAATTTTTTGAAGGCCTCAGACTCCACCAGCTGGTATGGTAAAAGCTGGCGTGCTAAGAGTTCCGTCAAGCCAGCTGTCAGACGCCGGGCAAGGGGGTGACTCTGTGACATTGGCTTCCTACGCTCAAACATTTCCTTTACAGACATCTCACTGTGGGCAGATGAGATGGAACTGCTGAAGGTGAGAGGCGGAGTGGTGGGTGGTTGAGAGGAGGCAAGGAGGACAGCAGTGGTTGACGTGGCTGAAGATGCTGGACCAGGAGGAGGATGGTGGCTTTGAGCTTGTGTGCTGCTTCTACTCGTCATCATGTGTTGATCCTATAGGCGTTTGTGATGTGCGATCATGTGCCTTCGCAAAGCAGTTGTACCTAGGTGGGTGTTGGATTTCCCACGACTCAGTTTCTTTTGGCACAGGTTGCAAATGGCATCACTGTTGTCAGAGGCAGACACACAAAAAAAATGTCACACTGCTGAGTTTTGCAATGACGGCATTCTGGTGGTGGCAACAGCATGTGTTGATTGGCGTGCTGTCTTGCTGACCCCGGGTGCCGATACATGCTGTCTGACTGTGCCACTAGCTCCTTGCGACGACCTCCCCCTGCTTCCAACTCGTCTCCTCCTTCTCTCTGTCTCCCCTTCTGAACTTTCCCCCTCTTCTTCTTCTCTTCGAGCAGGCACCCACATGGCATCCACGGACACATCGTTATCATCAACCACTTCACTTGTATCTGACACCTCAGCAAAGGAAGCAGCAGCGGGTACAACATCATCATCATCATCATCATCATCATCACATTGTACGTCCATGTGTGTAATGCTGCCTGACTGAGACATATCCCTGTTATCTCCAAATAATGGTTGGGCATCACTAATTTCATCCAACTGATGTGTAAATAACTCCTCTGAGGGATCAAGTGAAGCGGCTGTGGTGGCTGTGGTGGTAGTGGTGGTGGTGGCGGCAGGCGGGAGAGTGGTAACTTGAGAGCAGGTGACCAAAGCTGAGCTGGAGGAGGATGGTGCGTCAAGGTTCTTAGCGGAAGCTGTTGAAGATTGGGTGTCCTGTGTAAGCCAGTCAACTATTTTCTCTGAATTTTTTGGGTTCAGGGTACGTGGCCTCTGAACACTGGGCATTATTCCAGGGCCAGTGGAAATTACAGCACCACGAACACGACGGCCCCTGCGGCATGGCCTGCCTCTGCCTGTCATTTTTTATTAGATAAGTGTTACTTGTAGCACAACCTCTGCTAAATTGCTCAGTGTTAGGGAGAGCTGTGCATAGAAAGGGACAGACAGTGTAGGGAGCGTAATAGGAAGATTTTTATACAAAAAACTTTTCAGAAACCCAAAAGTCTATTAAGGACTATTGTGTGTGACAGCAGCAATATATATTTTTAGCGCATCCTGCGCTAAATACCGTGTGATAGGTCGCTGCGGACAGTTACATTATTCAAGCCACATCTGTGACATCCAGTGCAATTTTTCCGTAGACGGTGTCCTCTTCTGACAGTGACCTTACCATTTTCCTATGGACTAGGCACCCACCCCTCTTCAGAGCAGGGGGTGCCTAGTTTAATGCTCGGGTTCTCCCATTGACTTCCATTATACTCAGGTGCTCGGTAGAGCACCCGAGCATCCCGATGTGTTCGAACCGAGCACCCGAGCACTACGGTGCTCGATCAACACTAGCAAGGATGCCATCTTTTGGCCACACATGGGTCCAGAGATAATAGAAGCAAGTAAATATGCAAATAAAAGAACTACTGATGAATCACTAATTGCTCACTCTACCCTGGAGCAAGTAACAGTAGGCATGGACTTAATTTCTTTACCAGGATAAGATTCCTTAATAATTGTTGATAATTATCTAGATTTCTGGGAGACTGAAGCAGTTGCTGAAACCACCTCTAAAATCATTAAACACAGTATACACATTATTACATACACCAACTAATATCCAGAGATGGGCTGGGAGTGAATAATAAGGTCCGGGTTGGTTGTCACAGGTAGAGTTGAGCGAACACCTGGATGTTCGGGTTCGAGAAGTTCGGCCGAACTTCCCGGAAATGTTCGGGTTCGGGATCCGAACCCGATCCGAACTTCGTCCCGAACCCGAACCCCATTGAAGTCAATGGGGACCCGAACTTTTGGGCACTAAAAAGGCTGTAAAACAGCCCAGGAAAGAGCTAGAGGGCTGCAAAAGGCAGCAACATGTAGGTAAATCCCCTGCAAACAAATGTGGATAGGGAAATGAATTAAAATAAAAATTAAAAAAATAAAAATGAACCAATATCAATTGGACAGAGGTCCCATTGCAGAGAATCTGGCTTCACGTCAGCAGAGAATCAGTCTCTTCATGCCATAGCAAAGAATCTGGCTTCATGTCAGCGCAGAATCAGTCTTCATGTCATAGCAGAGAATCAGGCTTCACGTCACCCACCACTGGAACAGGCCACTGTCACACATTTAGGCCCCGGGACCCAGGCAGAGGAGAGAGGTCCCGTAACAGAGAATCTGGCCTGATGTCAGCACAGAATCTGTCTTCATGTCATAGCAGAGAATCAGGCTTCACGTCACCCACCACTGGAACAGGCCACTGTCACACATTTAGGCCCAGGCACCCAGGCAGAGGAGAGAGGTCCCGTAACAGAGAATCTGGCCTTATGTCAGCGCAGAATCTGTATTCATGTCATAGCAGAGAATCAGGCTTCACGTCACCCACCACTGGAACAGGCCACTGTCACACATTTAGGCCCCGGCACCCAGACAGAGGAGAGCGGTCCCGTAACAGAGAATCTGGCTTCATGTCAGCGCAGAATCTGTATTCATGTCATAGCAGAGAATCAGGCTTCACGTCACCCACCACTGGAACAGGCCACTGTCACACATTTAGGCCCCGGCACCCAGACAGAGGAGAGCGGTCCCGTAACAGATAATCTGGCCTTATGTCAGCGCAGAATCTGTCTTCATGTCATAGCAGAGAATCAGGCTTCACGTCACCCACCACTGGAACAGGCCACTGTCACACATTCAGGCCCAGGCACCCAGGCAGAGGAGAGAGGTCCCGTAACAGAGAATCTGGCCTTATGTCAGCGCAGAATCTGTCTTCATGTCATAGCAGAGAATCAGGCTTCACGTCACCCACCACTGGAACAGGCCACTGTCACACATTTAGGCCCCGGCACCCAGACAGAGGAGAGCGGTCCCGTAACAGAGAATCTGGCCTTATGTCAGCGCAGAATCTGTCTTCATGTCATAGCAGAGAATCAGGCTTCACGTCACCCACCACTGGAACAGGCCACTGTCACACATTTAGGCCCCGGCACCCAGACAGAGGAGAGCGGTCCCGTAACACAGAATCTGGCCTTATGTCAGCGCAGAATCTGTCTTCATGTCATAGCAGAGAATCAGGCTTCACGTCACCCACCACTGGAACAGGCCACTGTCACACATTTAGGCCCAGGCACCCAGGCAGAGGAGAGAGGTCCCGTAACAGAGAATCTGGCCTTATGTCAGCGCAGAATCTGTCTTCATGTCATAGCAGAGAATCAGGCTTCACGTCACCCACCACTGGAACAGGCCACTGTCACACATTTAGGCCCCGGCACCCAGACAGAAGAGAGCGGTCCCGTAACAGAGAATCTGGCCTTATGTCAGCGCAGAATCTGTCTTCATGTCATAGCAAAGAATCAGGCTTCACGTCACCCACCACTGGAACAGGCCACTGTCACACATTTAGGCCCAGGCACCCAGGCAGAGGAGAGAGGTCCCGTAACAGAGAATCTGGCCTTATGTCAGCGCAGAATCTGTCTTCATGTCATAGCAGAGAATCAGGCTTCACGTCACCCACCACTGGAACAGGCCACTGTCACACATTTAGGCCCAGGCACCCAGGCAGAGGAGAGAGGTCCCGTAACAGAGAATCTGGCCTTATGTCAGCGCAGAATCTGTCTTCCTGTCATAGCAGAGAATCAGGCTTCACGTCACCCACCACTGGAACAGGCCACTGTCAAACATTTAGGCCCCGGCACCCAGACAGAGGAGAGCGGTCCCGTAACAGAGAATCTGGCCTTATGTCAGCGCAGAATCTGTCTTCATGTCATAGCAGAGAATCAGGCTTCACGTCACCCACCACTGGAACAGGCCACTGTCACACATTTAGGCCCAGGCACCCAGGCAGAGGAGAGAGGTCCCGTAACAGAGAATCTGGCCTTATGTCCGCACAGAATCTGTATTCATGTCATAGCAGAGAATCAGGCTTCACGTCACCCACCACTGGAACAGGCCACTGTCACACATTTAGGCCCCGGCACCCAGACAGAGGAGAGCGGTCCCGTAACAGAGAATCTGGCCTTATGTCAGCGCAGAATCTGTCGTCATGTCATAGCAGAGAATCAGGCTTCAAGTCAACCACCACTGGAACAGGCCAATGTCACACATTTAGTCCCAGGCACCCAGGCAGAGGAGAGAGGTCCCGTAACAGAGAATCTGGCCTTATGTCAGCGCAGAATCTGTATTCATGTCATAGCAGAGAATCAGGCTTCACGTCACCCACCACTGGAACAGGCCACTGTCACACATTTAGGCCCCGGCACCCAGACAGAGGAGAGCGGTCCTGTAACAGAGAATCTGGCCTTATGTCAGCGCAGAATCTGTATTCATGTCAAAGCAGAGAATCAGGCTTCACGTCACCCACCACTGGAACAGGCCACTGTCACACATTTAGGCCCCGGCACCCAGACAGAGGAGAGGTTCATTCAACTTTGGGTTGCCCGCAATATAATGGTAAAATGAAATTAAAAATAGTATTGAATGAGGAAGTGCCCTGGAGTAGAATAATATATTGTTAAGGGGAGGTAGTTAATATCTAATCTGCACAAGGGATGGACAGGTCCTGTGGGATCCATGCCTGGTTCATTTTTATGAACGTCAGCTTGTCCACATTGGCTGTAGACAGGCGGCTGCGCTTGTCTGTAATGACGCCCCCTGCCGTGCTGAATACACGTTCAGACAAAACGCTGGCCGCCGGGCAGGCCAGCACCTCCAAGGCATAAAAGGCTAGCTCTGGCCACGTGGACAATTTGGAGACCCAGAAGTTGAATGGGGCCGAACCATCAGTCAGTACGTGGAGGGGTGTGCACAGGTACTGTTCCACCATGTTAGTGAAATGTTGCCACCTGCTAACACGTTCCGTATCAGGTGGTGGTGCACTTAGCTCTGGCGTGTTGACAAAACTTTTCCACATCTCTGCCATGCTAACCCTGCCCTCAGAGGAGATGGGCGTGACACAGCTGCGTTGGCAACCTCTTGCTCCTCCTCTGCCTTCGCCTTGGGCTTCCACTGGTTCCCCTGTGACATTTGGGAATGCTCTCAGTAGCGCGTCTACCAACGTGCGCTTGTACTCGCGCATCTTCCTATCACGCTCCAGTGTAGGAAGTAAGGTGGGCACATTGTCTTTGTACCGGCGATCCAGCAGGGTGGCAACCCAGTAGTCAGCACACGTTAAAATGTGGGCAACTCTGCTGTCATTGTGCAGGCACTGCAGCATGTAGTCGCTCATGTGTGCCAGGCTGCCCAGAGGTAAGGACAAGCTGTCCTCTGTGGGAGGCGTATCATCATCGTCCTGAGTTTCCCCCCAGCCACGCACCAGTGATGGGCCCGAGCTGCTTTGGGTGCCACCCCGCTGTGAACATGCTTCATCCTCATCCTCCTCCACCTCCTCCTCATCCTCGTCCTCCTCGTCCTCCAGTAGTGGGCCCTGTCTGGCCACATTTGTACCTGGCCTCTGGTGTTGCAAAAAACCTCCCTCTGAGTCACATCGAAGAGACTGGCCTGAAAGTGCTAAAAATGACCCCTCTTCCTCCTCTTCCTCCTGGGCCACCTCCTCTTCCATCATCGCCCTAAGTGTTTTCTCAAGGAGACATAGAAGTGGTATTGTAACGCTGATAACGGCGTCATCGCCACTGGCCATGTTGGTGGAGTACTCGAAACAACGCAACAGGGCACACAGGTCTCGCATGGAGGCCCAGTCATTGGTGGTGAAGTGTGTCTGATCCGCAGTGCGACTGACCCGTGCGTGCTGCAGCTGAAACTCCACTATGGCCTGCTGCTGCTCGCACAGTCTGTCCAGCATATGCAAGGTGGAGTTCCACCTGGTGGGTACGTCGCATATGAGGCGGTGAGCGGGAAGGCCGAGGTTACGCTGTAGCGCAGACAGGCAAGCAGCGGCAGGGTGTGAACGCCGGAAGCGCGAACAGACGGCCCGCACTTTATGCAGCAGCTCTGACATGTCGGGGTAGTTGCGAATGAACTTCTGCACCACCAAATTCAGCACATGCGCCAGGCAAGGGATGTGCGTCAATCCAGGTAGGCCAAGAGCTGCAACGAGATTTCGCCCATTATCGCACACCACCAGGCCGGGCTTGAGGCTCACCGGCAGCAACCACTCGTTGGTCTGTTTTTCTTTACCCCGCCACAACTCCTGTGCGGTGTGGGTCCTGTCCCCCATACATATGAGTTTCAGAATGGCCTGCTGACGTTTACCCCGTGCTGTGCTGAAGTTGGTGGTGAAGGTGTGTGGCTGACTGGATGAGCAGGTGGAAGAAGAGGAGGAGGAAGCTAAGTAGGAGGAGGAGGAGACAGGAGGCAAAGAATGTTGCCTTGCGATCCTTGGCGGCGGAAGGATGTGCGCCAAACAGCTCTCCGCCTGGGGCCCAGCCGCCACTACATTTACCCAGTGTGCAGTTAGGGAGATATTGCGTCCCTGGCCGTGCTTACTGGTCAATGTATCTGTGGTTAGGTGGACCTTGCCACAGATGGCGTTGCGCAGTGCACACTTGATTTTATCGGACACTTGTTTGTGCAGGGAAGGCACGGCTCTCTTGGAGAAGTAGTGGCAGCTGGGAACAACATACTGTGGGACAGCAAGTGACATGAGCTGTTTGAAGCTGTGTGTGTCCGCCAGCCTAAATGACAGCATTTCATAGGCCAGTAGTTTAGAAATGCTGGCATTCAGGGCCAGGGATCGAGGATGGCTAGGTGGGAATTTACGCTTTCTCTCAAATGTTTGTGAGATGGAGAGCTGAACGCTGCCGTGTGACATGGTTGAGATGCTTGGTGACGCAGGTGGTGGTGTTGGTGGTACATCCCATGTTTGCTGGGCGGCAGGTGCCAACGTTCCTCCAGAGGCAGAGGAAGAGGCCGAGGCGGCGGCAGCAGCAGCAGAAGAGGCCGAGGCGGCGGCAGCAGCAGAAGAGGCCGAGGCGGCAGCAGCAGAAGAGGTAGCAGGGGGAGCCTGAGTGACTTCCTTGTTTTTAAGGTGTTTACTCCACTGCAGTTCATGCTTTGCATGCAGGTGCCTGGTCATGCAGGTTGTGCTAAGGTTCAGAACGTTAATGCCTCGCTTCAGGCTCTGATGGCACAGCGTGCAAACCACTCGGGTCTTGTCGTCAGCACATCGTTTGAAGAAGTGCCATGCCAGGGAACTCCTTGAAGCTGCCTTTGGGGTGCTCGGTCCCAGATGGCGGCGGTCAGTAGCAGGCGGAGTCTCTTGGCGGCGGGTGTTCTGATTTTGCCCACTGCACGACCTTCATTCCATGTGGGGTCCCCTGCATCGTCTTCCACCCAGTCTTGATCCCTGACCTCCTGTTCAGTCTGCACACTGCAGAATGACGCAGCAGTTGGCACCTGTGTTTCGTCATCATCAGAGACGTGCTGAGGTGGTATTCCCATGTCCTCATCATCAGGAAAAATAAGTGGTTGTGCGTTAGTGCATTCTATCTCTTCCACCCCTGGGGAAGGGCTAGGTGGATGCCCTTGGGAAACCCTGGCGGCAGAGTCTTCAAACAGCATAAGAGACTGCTGCATAACTTGAGGCTCAGACAGTTTCCCTGATATGCATGGGGGTGATGTGACAGACCAATGGGCTTGGTTTTCATGCGCCATCTGTGCGCTTTCTGCAGAAGACTGGGTGGGAGATAATGTGAACGTGCTGGATCCACTGTCGGCCACCCAATTGACTAATGCCTGTACCTGCTCAGGCCTTACCATCCTTAGAACGGCATTGGGCCCCACCAAATATCGCTGTAAATTCTGCTGGCTACTGGGACCTCAGGTAGTTGGTTCACTAGGACGTGTGGCTGTGGCAGAACGGCCACGTCCTCTCCCAGCACCAGAGGGTCCACTAACACCACCACGACCATGTCCACGTCCGCGTCCCTTATTAGATGTTTTCCTCATTGTTCCCGTTCACCACAATTTTGAGAATGGCAAATTTTGGAATGCTTTTTCAACCCAGAACAAAAAGTGTGCTTTTACGGTCACTACAAATAACTTGATTAGCTAAAACAGTGCAGATTTGTTTGAATAGAGATGTGAGACCTGTTTTTTTTTGCGCTGTGTGACAGGTATAGGTTTAATCACAGAATCACACTTCTATCAGCAAGCTAGCGTGTGTCTTAGGTTTTTCTGAATGACACTATCAATACCTTAAATGTAAGATTTTCTTTTTGGGATAGATTTCAAGTAGGCCTCAAATACCAGAAACTAGTTATTTTGAGAATGGCAAATTTGGGAATGGTTTTTCAACCCAGAACAAAAAGTATGCTTTTACGGTCACTACAAATAACTTGACCAGCTAAAACAGTGCAGATTTGGTCGAATAGAGATGTGAGACCTGTTTTTTTTGCGCTGTGTGACAGGTATAGGTTTAATCACAGAATCACACTTCTATCAGCACGCTAGCGTGTGTCTTAGGTTTTTCTGAATGACACTATCAATACCTTCAATGTAAGATTTTCTTTTTGGGATAGATTTCAAGTAGGCCTCAAATACCAGAAACTAGTTATTTTGAGAATGGCAAATTTGGGAATGCTTTTTCAACCCAGAACAAAAAGTCTGCTTTTACGGTCACTACAAATAACTTGACCAGCTAAAACAGTGCATATTTGATTGAATAGAGATGTGAGACCTGTTTTTTTTTGCGCTGTGTGACAGGTATAGGTTTAATCACAGAATCACACTTCTATCAGCACGCTAGCGTGTGTCTTAGGTTTTTCTGAATGACACTATCAATACCTTCAATGTAAGATTTTCTTTTTGGGATAGATTTCAAGTAGGCCTCAAATACCAGAAACTAGTTATTTTGAGAATGGCAAATTTGGGAATGCTTTTTCAACCCAGAACAAAAAGTCTGCTTTTACGGTCACTACAAATAACTTGACCAGCTAAAACAGTGCAGATTTGGTTGAATAGAGATGTGAGACCTGTTTTTTTTTTGCGCTGTGTGACAGGTATAGGTTTAATCACAGAATCACACTTCTATCAGCACGCTAGCGTGTGTCTTAGGTTTTTCTGAATGACACTATCAATACCTTCAATGTAAGATTTTCTTTTTGGGATAGATTTCAAGTAGGCCTCAAATACCAGAAACTAGTTATTTTGAGAATGGCAAATTTGGGAATGCTTTTTCAACCCAGACAAAAAAGTGTGCTTTTACGGTCACTACAAATAACTTGACCAGCTAAAACAGTGCAGATTTGGTTGAATAGAGATGTGAGACCTGTTTTTTTTTGCGCTGTGTGACAGGTATAGGTTTAATCACAGAATCACACTTCTATTAGCACGCTAGCGTGTGTCTTAGGTTTTTCTGAATGACACTATCAATACCTTTAATGTAAGATTTGGTTGAATAGAAATGTCAGGTATATTTTTTAGGCGCTGGGTGACAGGCTCAACTTGCCCCTGATGTAATATATGGCCAAAAAATAACCACACTGTTGATGGTTAAATGCACTTGGGTGACACAGGCTCAGCCTGCACCAGATGTAGTATATGGCCAAAAAATAATCAGACTGTTGATGGTTAAATGCACTTGGGTGACACAGGCTCAGCCTGCAGCTGATGTAGTATATGGCCAAAAAATAATCAGACTGTTGATGGTTAAATGCACTTGGGTGACACAGGCTCAGCCTGCAGCTGATGTAGTATATGGCCAGAAAATAATCAGACTGTTGATGGTTAAATGCACTTGGGTGACACAGGCTCAGCCTGCAGCTGATGTAGTGTATGGCCAAAAAATAACCAGACTGTTGATGGTTAAATGCACTTCGGTGACACAGGCTCAGCCTGCAGCTGATGTAGGATATAGCACAAAATAACCACACTATCGATGGTTAAATACACTTGGTGATAGCTTGTGCTGGCGCACCACAAGTCACAAAGTGGCCGCCGATCACCCCAGAAAAAAAGTGATCTAAAAACGCTCTGGGCAGCCTCAAAAAAGTGAGCAAGTCAATAATAGCACTTCAATGATCCACAGCTGCAGATCGATCACAGAATGAAGTCTTTTGGAGGAGTTAATCTGCCTAATCTCGCCCTAACGTCGCAGCTGCAACCTCTCCCTATACTGATCATAGCAGAGTGACGTGCGGCGCTACGTGACTCCAGCTTAAATAGAGGCTGGGTCACATCGTGCACTGGCCAATCACAGCCATTTTAATAGTAGGCATGGCTGTGATGGCCTCTTGGGCCAAGTAGTATGACGCTTGTTGATTGGCTGCTTTGCAGCCTTTCAAAAAGCGCCAAGAAAGCGCCGAACACCGAACCCGAACCCGGACTTTTACGAAAATGTTCGGGTCCGTGTCACGGACACCCCAAAATTCGGTACGAACCCGAACTATACAGTTCGGGTTCGCTCATCCCTAGTCACAGGTATCTGGAGCCATGGTGACTGCAATGTATCCCACAGCTGGCGGAGGGTGCATGGGGGAGGGTCCATAGAGCGAACATAATGATCGAGGTGGTCCTACAGATGCTCAATTGAGTTCAAGTCTGTAGAATAAATGGGGCAGGGAATTGCAGTACTTGGAAGTCTTGGGCATGCTCTTCCAGCCAATGTTGGACATTTCTAGCCGTATGGCATGTTGCATTGTCTTGCTCCAACCCAGGGAAGACAATCTGCATGTATGGGTGTGTGTGATCTGCAGAAACAGATTCATATCCAAATCGGTTAAGAGTGCCTTTCACATGGATGAGAAGGCCTAGAGAATTCCACAAAAACATTTCTCAGACCATAATGCTGCCACCACCAGCTTGTGTTATTCCAGCAACAGTTGCAGGGTGTTTTTGCCTGACATGCCAATGTCCATCTGAAGAAAATGTGACTCATTGGAGAAGACAATGCTTTGGAGGTCCAATTTTGAGACTGTGTCAAAAATGAAGCCATTTCTCTTTTATGGGGTAGTTTAGGGCCCCTTTTTCCGGGTTTCCGTGTTGGAAGGGTTAATGTGGCAGGAGGTGAGTAGTGGGAGCTGAAGGGTTAATAGGCAGGCGTTGGGAGACAGAAGAGTGGCAGTGGAGGGAGGGCCGAGGGACAGGAAGGGGAGGGGGATGTAGTGGATATAAACCCCTTCCTTCCCTCGGTACTTCCTCTTGACGGCGTGGGAAGTGCTGGTCCCGCCCGCCATCCCTTTGTGTACAGTGATTGTTGTACTTTGTTGTTCATGTTCTCTTTCTTTTATTGAGGTTCAAGGGCTTCGGGCGGTTTTTTGAAGTCACAGCTGGCGGCAAGGTTAAAACAATAGGGATCGGAAGAAGTGATATTTGGCGTACGTGCACTCTGGGAGCAGAGGTTGGCACACCGCAGCGGAGAAATGATTGGTGGGGGAGGATGATATGACGATTATTGCCGTGTAATCTGTAGCTGTGGCCAATCATCACCCAGTAAAGAGTTGATTAAGTTAAAGATGGTGTCCGTGTGGTTATTCGACAAGTTGATGAGCAAAGGGGTATGAGGGTCTGGTTCTCCCCCTTTCCCTCCCCATTCCTGGGTTTCCCTCGGGTACCAGCAGTCCAATGCAACTTCATTAGCAGAGGTGTAGTTGTAGTAACCCAGTTGAAAGGGGTATCTGGAATTGTTTGATAATGTAATGTTAAGGTAGTGTTCTACACTTCATGTGATTCAATGCACTGTATGTTTCAGCATGAGCTAGGTGAGGCCAGAGCTAACATATCTGGCCCAGCCCTCTCTGGAGCTTAGGTTGTGAGCTGGTGTCACCGCCACTTCTGTGAGAAGGTCTGACAGACGTCCTTTTCTACCTCTTGCATGATGTTCTTTGTTTTGGTTTCACTTTGTCATCTCATTTCCTTCTCCCAGGTGTCACCTATTTAGACTAATCCTCTTTCCTTTATACTCCCTCCCATACTGCCTCACTTTGCGGTTTATTCTACTTCCTGGATTGAAGTGGCCACTGCTGGAGACTTCTGTTACTGCTTGTTCAGATAAGTCCTTTCATGTTTTGTGTTTCCTTGCTGGCTAGATTCTAGGTGACCCTGACTCACTCCGTATTAAGTGCAGGTAGCCGGTGGTCGTGTCCCCTCACTATTATAGGGTTTTCAGGTGTCACACAGTCTAGGTACGAGGGCATGCAATCGTCTACCTCTGAGACCCTTGTATGTGCTTAGCAGTCAGGGTGAGCTCTTAGGGTTTTATAGGGGTCACCTTTATGCTCCTTAGTTTGGGATCAAGCCAGTCGGATGTTTATCCATAACTTCCAGCTATCTGCAACATCATCCGTGACAGCTGGTTCTACTCCCTAAATCCAGGAGATTCCATTTAGAGTAGTTGTAGAGAGGGAGGAGGTATGTGTCACGGAACCATGAACCAGACGTACAACAAGAGATAAGTGAAAATAAGAAGGCTTTATTGAAAATAAAGCTGTAAAGCAAAAGTCCAAACGGATGGTGAAACCGAGCAGAGTCTTTGCGAAGCCAGAGGTCAGGAACCAGAAGGGTAGTCAGACGAAGCCAGGATCAGGAACCAGCAGGGTAGTCAGACGAAGCCAGGATCAGGAACCAGCAGGGTAGTCAGACGAAGCCAGGATCAGGAACCAGCAGGGTAGTCAGACGAAGCCAGGATCAGGAACCAGAAGCAGCAGCAGTCTTAGAAGCATGTGAACACAAGAGGACCAAGCAAGGAACTGAAGCCACAGACCTCCTATATATATGAGCTAGGCATCCAGCTCCTCCCAGGGGAAGGAGGAGCCGCAGGGTGGAAGGCTACAAGAAACCCAGAAACCAAGATGGCCGCCAGCACATGTCAAACGAAGGAGAGCAGCAAGCAGGTAAGACCATGACAGTACCTCCCCCTCAAGGGCCCCTCCTCCGCGGAGCACAAAACGGTTTCTGAGGGAAGCGTGCGTGGAAGGCTCGGAGCAAGGCAGGAGCATGGACATCTGCGGAGGGAACCCAGGAACGCTCCTCTGGACCATAACCACGCCAATGGACCAAAAACTGCAACCGACCGCGGATCAGGCGTGAGTCCAGGATATTACTCACCTCATATTCCTCACGATTGCCCACTTGGACCGGACGAGGCCGAGGAACCGAGGAAGTGAAACGATTACACACCAGTGGCTTCAACAGGGAGACATGAAACACGTTGGAGATCCGCATGCCAGGAGGAAGCGCAAGGGCATAGGCTACCGGGTTTACCCTGCGAAGCACTCGGAAGGGACCAACAAAGCGAGGCGCCAGCTTGGGAGTGGGCACTCGAAGGTTGAGGTTGCGGGTGGACAACCATACACGGTCTCCGACCTGGTAGGAAGGAGCAGGCGCTCGTCTGCGATCAGCCTGGAGTCTCTGGCGCTGCGCAGAGACCTCAAGGGACTTCTGGATCTGTACCCAAGAAGCACGTAGGACGGAAAGGTGATCCTCCACAGCCGGAATATCCTGGGGAGAGAATACCTCCGGTAACACAGCAGGTTGGAACCCATAATTGGCCATGAAGGGAGACGTCCCAGAGGAAGAGTTCACCGCCGTGTTCCTGGCAAACTCAGCCCAAGGCAGGAGGTCAACCCAATTGTCTTGGTGGTCGGAGACATAGCAACGAAGGAATTGCTCCAAGGCCTGATTGGATCGTTCTGCGGCCCCATTGGACTGAGGGTGGTAGGCCGAGGAGAAGGAGAGATGAATCCCCAACTGGGAGCAAAAGGCGCGCCAGAACCTGGACACAAACTGACTCCCCCGATCCGACACAATCTCCTTAGGCAAACCGTGCAACCGGAAGACCTCCTTGGCAAAAATCGTGGCCAACTCTTGTGCAGAGGGTAACTTCTTGAGAGGAACACAGTGGCACATTTTGGAAAACCGATCCACAATCATGAGAATGACCGTATGGCCTCGGGATGCAGGGAGGTCCACAATGAAATCCATCCCCAGGTGTGACCATGGGCGCTCCCCGGTGGCTATGGGTTGCAGAAGGCCCAACGGAAGGTGCCGAGGGGACTTACTCTGGGCACAAACGGAGCATGCCGCTACATATGCGGCGATGTCGGAACGTAGGGAAGGCCACCAGAACAGACGTGAAACAGCCCAGGACAGCTGATTCTTTCCAGGATGCCCCGCGGTCTTGGAGTTATGGTAAGTTCGCAACAACCGAGTGCGCAACTCCTCAGGCACAAAACATCTGCCGTTGGGTCTCCCAGAGGGAGCACCAGATTGAGCCGCCAAAATCTGCTCACCCAGGGGAGAGGTCAGGCTGGTGCGAATGGCGGCCAGGATCTGATTCGGAGGTATGACCGAAGTCGGAATCGACTCCTCCCTGGACAGCTCGGAGTACTGCCGTGATAAGGCATCCGCCCTGATGTTCTTGGAACCGGGTAGGTAGGAGACCACGTAATTAAAACGTGACAAGAACAGAGCCCATCTGGCCTGACGTGGTGTCAATCTCTTGGCCTCAGAAAGGTAGGTCAGATTCTTGTGGTCCGTCAGGATGAGAACCGGAACCACCGAACCCTCGAGCAAGTGCCTCCATTCTTTAAGGGCCTGCACGATGGCCAATAACTCCCTGTCACCAATCTGATAGTTGCACTCCGCGGAAGACAGTTTCTGGGAGTAAAACCCACAAGGAAGCAGAGGACCCTCTGGTGTTCTACGCTGAGACAGAAGGGCGCCTACTCCCGTCTCAGACGCGTCCACCTCGAGGACAAAGGGCAACCCAGGGTTGGGATGCGACAGAATCGGAGCCGACACAAAGGCGGACTTTAGGGCCTCAAAAGCTCGGATGGCCTCGAGCGGCCAGACCTGGGAATTACTGCCCTTCCTGGTCAGATCCGTGAGAGGCTTGGCCAGCATGGAAAAGTCCCTGATGAACTTCCGATAATAATTGGCGAAGCCCAAAAAGCGCTGCAGGGAACGAAGACCACTGGGCTGGGGCCACTGTAAGACAGCCGAAACCTTCTCAGGATCCATGGAGAACCCCTCAGCGGAAATGATGTAACCTAAGAAGGTTACCTGGGATCGGTGAAATTCGCATTTCTCAAGCTTACCGAACAGCTTGTTCTCTCGTAACCGTTGCAACACTCGTCTGACATCCAGAATGTGGGCCTCCATGGATTCAGAATATACCAAGATGTCATCCAAATAGACTACCACACACTGCTGCAACAGGTCACGGAAAACATCGTTGATGAATTCCTGAAAGACTGCGGGCGCATTGCACAACCCAAAGGGCATAACCAAGGATTCGTAATGACCGATCCTGGTGTTAAACGCGGTCTTCCACTCATCGCCCGCCTTGATCCTTACCAGGTTATATGCCGCCCTCAGGTCGAGTTTGGTAAAGACCGTGGCCCCTTTAAGGCGATCGAACAGCTCGGAAATCAAGGGTATCGGGTAAGCGTTCTTGATCGTGATGCGATTGAGCCCCCTGTAATCGATGCAAGGCCTCAACTCACCGCCCTTCTTTTTCACAAAGAAAAATCCAGCCCCTGCCGGGGACGAAGATTTGCGAATGTGTCCGCGTGAAAGCGCCTCCCTCACGTACTCCTCCATGGCCTCATTCTCCGCTACCGACAGTGGATAGACTTTGCCACGAGGAGGAACGGCACCAGATTGTAACTCTATGGCACAATCGTATGGGCGGTGCGGAGGTAGGGCAACCGCGCGCACCTTATCGAATACATCCCGGTACTCCTCGTATTCAGGAGGCAACAGAGAGTCCGAGGAAGTACACAGCAACTTGACAGACCCATGGATGCAACTAGCCCCACACTGCGGTGACCACGAGAGGATCTCGACCGATCTCCAATCGAAAGTCGGATTATGCTTCTGGAGCCAGGGGTACCCCAAGACCACCGAGTAGTGTGGAGACGAAATAACCTGGAGGCAGACCGACTCTCTGTGAACGGCACCAATGGCTATCCCCACTGGAAGGGTCTCATGAGTCACGTGTGGCGGCAGAAGGGGTCTGCCGTCTATCGCCTCAAGAGCCAGTGGGGAACCTCGAGCCTGCAGAGGAATGGAATTGGCGGCAGCGAACACACTATCAATGAACAAACCACCAGCACCAGAGTCCACCAACGCCTGGGTCGTCACCGAGCCCCCGACCCAGGAGAGGACAACAGTGATCAGTGGTTTGTCAACACGGGAAACCGGGGACGAGGAGACTCCACCCAAGATCTGCCCCCGACAGGATCTCAGGTACGAGCGTTTCCCGGACGGTTCGGACATGCCAACCGAAAATGCCCACCGAGACCACAGTACATGCATCGGCCCTCGCGTCTCCGGAGTGCCCTCTCCCCCTCGGACAGGCGAGTAAACCCCAGCTGCATGGGTTCACCCCCAGACAAGTCATCCCCAGGAGGCGTGGGAGGAGAGGGAGGCACGGGTGGGACAGCAAACGTAGGCACCAATCTGTTAGAAGACCTCCGCAGGTTCTCCTTAAAGGAAGGTCTCTCCCTGAGTCTGGTGTCAATCAAAATCAGGAAAGAAATAAGAGACTCGAGCTCAACTGGTAGGTCCTTAGCTGCAACCTCATCCTTCAAGGCATCCGAGAGACCATGAGAGAAAGCAGCGACCAGAGCCTCATTATTCCAGCCCACCTCTGCTGCCAGGGTACGAAACTCAATGGCGTATTCAGCTACGGATCGTGAACCCTGTCTGATGGACATAAGGAGCTTCGCAGCAGAGGCAGCACGAGCCGGCACATCGAATACCTTCCGAAGAGAAGCAACAAAACCGGAAAACTCGGCAACCACCGGATTGTTGTTCTCCCATAAAGGGCTGGCCCAGGCCAAGACCTTGTCCGAGAGCAGCGAGATCAAGAAGCCCACCTTTGATCTCTCAGTAGGAAAGGCATGTGGCAGCAACTCAAAATAAATGCCCACCTGGTTAAGGAAACCTCGGCACTGAGTTGGCTCTCCCCCAAAGCGCTGTGGAAGAGGGGCAGAACCGGTCATACCCCGAAACACCGCAGGCGCAACAACAGGTGTCGGGGTAGACTCTGGCGCAACAACCGGAGCGGCAGTAGGAGCGAGCCCAGGAGCGACAACCGACCCATCGGCAACGGGAGCGAAATGAGCCGTGCGTTCAAGCAGGGTTTGCAACGCCACAGCGAACCGACCCAACAGGTGATCCTGCTGATCAAGTCTGGCAACCAGCGTGGGTAGCGAGGATGGCCCTGTACCGTCAGAATTCATGGCTTGGTCCTAATGTCACGGAACCATGAACCAGACGTACAACAAGAGATAAGTGAAAATAAGAAGGCTTTATTGAAAATAAAGCTGTAAAGCAAAAGTCCAAACGGATGGTGAAACCGAGCAGAGTCTTTGCGAAGCCAGAGGTCAGGAACCAGAAGGGTAGTCAGACGAAGCCAGGATCAGGAACCAGCAGGGTAGTCAGACGAAGCCAGGATCAGGAACCAGCAGGGTAGTCAGACGAAGCCAGGATCAGGAACCAGCAGGGTAGTCAGACGAAGCCAGGATCAGGAACCAGAAGCAGCAGCAGTCTTAGAAGCATGTGAACACAAGAGGACCAAGCAAGGAACTGAAGCCACAGACCTCCTATATATATGAGCTAGGCATCCAGCTCCTCCCAGGGGAAGGAGGAGCCGCAGGGTGGAAGGCTGCAAGAAACCCAGAAACCAAGATGGCCGCCAGCACATGTCAAACGAAGGAGAGCAGCAAGCAGGTAAGACCATGACAGTATGAAGCAGTCTCTATACTCTTCTCTTCTCCAGAGCTTTGGGCCCTGAAGCCTTTGACATCTCCAGGTGCTCCAGCAGATGAGGAAGATCTGAAGGAGAATTTGCATGGCTGTAACATAGGAGTCAACATTAGGTAACCCAGCCTAAAGCATTCCAGACCCTTCTGCTGCAAAGAGGAAACAAGTCAAGACATCCTATGCTCCCCGGACTAGTGTAAACCTGCGGTCCCCAACCTCCGGGCCGCGGCCCAGGACAGGGCCCTAGAAGATTGTTTGCCGGGCTGCGGCGATCAGGGCCGTCTTTAACGCGGTACTAATGAAGAGCTTCCATTATGGAAGCGCTTCATTAGTACAGGAGGACCAGGAAGCATGAAGGATCTGTACTCACCGCTTACTGGTCCTTGGCTATCGGCTGTGCAGTGGCTGCGAACAGCGTGAGGTCGCTCTGTGACCTCACACTGTGCGCCGCGATACACAGCTGACAGCAGGATGAAGAGGATCGCGATGATGACCAGGAGCAGGAGAGGTAAGTGTTTTGTTTTTATTTTATTTGCGCTGGGGGCTGACATGGGGGGCATACGGCTGACATAAGGACTGGGGGCTGACATAAGGGGCTGATGGCTGACATAAGGGCTGGGGGCTGACATCGGGGGCTTATGGCTGACATAAGAGTGTTGATAACTGACATGGGGGGCTGATGGCTGACATAAGGGGCTGATGGCTGACATAAGGGCTGGGGGCTGACATATGGCTTATGGCTGATATAAGGGGCTTTTGGATGACATAAGGGTCTGATAGCTGACATAGGGGGCTGATGGCTGCCATAAGGGCTGATGGCTGACATATGGCTGATGGCTGACATATGGCTGATGGCTGACATAAGGAGCTGATGGCTGACATAGGGGGCTGATGGCTGCCATAAGGGCTGATGGCTGACATATGGCTGATGGCTGACATATGGCTGATGGCTGACATAAGGAGCTGATGGCTGACATAGGGGGCTGATGGCTGCCATAAGGGCTGATGGCTGACATATGGCTGATGGCTGACATATGGCTGATGGCTGACATAAGGAGCTGATGGCTGACATAGGGGGCTGATGGCTGACATAAGGGCTGGGGGCTGACATAGGGGCTGATGGCTGACATAAGAGGCTGATGGTTGACATAAGGGGCTGATGGCTGACATAAGGGGCTGATGGTTGACATAAGGGGCTGATGGTTGACATAAGGGGCTGATGGCTGAAATGGGCGGCTTATGGCTGACATGGGGGGTTGATGTCTGACATGGGGGCTGATAGATGGCTAAAGGTTGGGGGGTTGATCTGAGGCTTTGGGGGTCTGACCTGAGGTCTGATTAACATTGGGGGTCTGATTGCTGGTCTGACCTGAGGTGTAATGAAAAATATTTTTTTCTTATTGTTCTACTCTAAAACCTAGGACGAAAAATACGACACAGTGCAGCAGAGACCAGTGCAGCAGAGACTAGGTGCAGCAGAGACCAGTGCAGCAGAGACCCTAGTCAGTTTATATAGTCGTTATATAGTGTTATATATTTTAATATGCACCTTGAGTTTTGTTATGCGCGTGAATCAGTCAGCACCGACTAGCATCCCCTATGCCCCGCCCACCCCATAAGCCCCGCCCCAGAACCCCCATCCCTGGGGAAATTGTCTTGCATGAAACTGGTCCTTGGTGCAAAAAAGGTTGGGGACCACTGGTGTACACCACAGCCACGTTTGCTAGATTATAGTTGATAGCCAGAAATCAGTAACATAGACTTTAGAAAGAGAAGGAATAACCAGAGGGCCATTGCTGTAACAAAAATGAGCCAGTTTCTCTTCAGTTGCTTTTTAGCAACTAATTTCTATGTCATATTTATTTCTCGTTAAGAAGTGGCAGTCTGCTGCTAAGGGGCAACTGCCACATTTTTACGATTTATTCATGTTTTTTCTTTGACATTATGAAAGCCTGTGTAATGTTTTAGTTGCATGTGCTCTATTTGTTTGCACTTATTTGATGATTCAACAACATACTTAATGTTTAGACTAAAAAATAAATCTATGTAAATGTGTGAATCACCGTGAATCAGTTCATCATGAGCAGCTGCCATTTCTTGTCAAAGATTTGATTATTAACCCCTCAAAGATGCGCATACTTATTGTTCCAATGTGCAGTGTCCCAGAACATCACTGCAAAGGGTTAAATTAATGTCACTGAGTTAAATTTTGTGATTTCAAATTTCTTTGTGTACCATATATATGTAATGGCAATGTATAGGCAATATATAGTTAACACTAGCAGACTTAGTTAGGTTACCAGGATGATGAACTTAGCCCACCCCCTGATTAGTGAGTGTTAAGGTATTAAAACATAAGAAAAACTATACAAATTTTGCATCGCTGTCATTGTCTTTCCTCCAGAATAAAAGTAGTGTGTAGTTTGTACCACACAGTGAACATCCTAAATATAAAACTCACAAAACAATTGTGGTGCAATTATGTTGTTGTCCCCCCCCCCCCCCAAGTGCAATTTCTAATTTTTTCCCAATTCCATCAATTATTTTTGTTTATAATTGCATTTTACTATTTTTTGGCTAAAACCCATGGGTCACATTTATTAAGACTGGCATTTTAGCCCTATAGCTGGCAGAGTATCCGCCGAAGTTTTGAAGAGGAGCCGGCCTCTCCAAAACTTTGTCGCATTCAGCGCTGCTTCTGGAAGAGTACACTGCTGGTGGTGGTGTTGCTGTCACATTCTGTCCTTGCCAGGTGGTCCTGTTGCTCAAAAGGGGGAGATAGAGGCGGAGACCGCAGCAGAAGATGGAGCAGGAGGAGCCTCAGATCTTTTGTGGTTTTTCAGGTATGTACTCCACAGCAGCTCATGCTTTGCATTTAGATGTCTGGTCATGCAGGTGGTGCTCGCTTCAGACTCTGACTGCACACCATGCGCGTCTTGTTGTCAGCACATTGCCAAGGAGCTTCTTTGACCTGGCTTTGGTGTACTCAGTGCCTCAGTGTGGTGGGCAGTAGCAGGTGTACTGGCTAGGGGCCGGCCACTGTGCTTTTGCACCCTGCTCTCTCTTTTGCTGTGCAGCTGGAGCTGCGTGACCACCACCCCTTCCTCCAAAATGCACTCGTCACTCGCATGACCTTGATTCGGTAACACCCCAGAGTTGTGTTACTACATGCCTCTACCCCGCTACTATCTCCTAAGAGAAATTATGCAATGAGAAGGATATGGGGTATACACACTGACGCCAAATTATGCAGTGACTGCGTCAGGTGTAGATGATAGTCTATGTTTTGTAGTTGTTCGTGACGCCTATTGCAGCGTGCGCAGGGTACTATCACAGGGCCCTTCCAAGATGTTATAACGCACGTCCCAGGTTAGGAATGCCAGAGTGGTGTGATTGCCTATAATGTCTCTGTTTGGTGGTGATAATGGTGTCAACGATGTCTCCTACCTGGGTACGGCTGGACTCCTGGCTCCTGGCTCACTTGCAATAAATTGAGTGTAGTGATAGTAGGAGTAATGGAGGGATTTTGCAGCAGAAATTGATGTCCAGACCTTTGGTGAAGTTCAAACTTTTCTTTACTGAAGATAACTCTCATCCAAGCAATGTACAGCTTTGGTCTTAGGTCCCAGCAGGCTTTGGCAATGGTTGGCAGGAATGAATCTTCTGCTCTATAAACCTGGAGCTTGCAGGAAAGAACGTCTGCTTAGTAGCTCTAAAACTATGGCAGGAATTTGGCTTCTGCACTTTCTTATATCTTCTGCTGTATGGGGACAGACTAGCTAAGGAGAAATATGGCTTCTTCCGGGTCTCTGGACTTTACTCACAGTGATATTCTCAAGAAATGCTTTCTTCCTGGAACTGGCGGTTGTCTGTTGTTTTTGTTATCCAGCTGAGGCTTCAGGGCTCAGGCTGGGGATTTGATCAATGTCTCAGTCGAGACAAGATCCTGGCTTTCTTCCCTATGCAGGGAGCTCCTAACACACACACCCTACCCCTAGCAGGGGGTGGGCTACACTCCTCTCTAACTTCCTTCTCCTCCCAGGGTGTAGGTTGTGGGAATAGTCCACACCTCCACAGAGGGGGAGCTAAGCTGGAATGAACCATTCCAGCTTAGAAATACTAAATTGTAGCTAGCTCCTTACCAACGCATTGCTGTCACCTGCTGGTGAACATGGAAAACGACAACAATAATTTACATTTAACATGGTTTATGCACATTTGTGAATGACATAATGTAAAATCATATCAGATGACAAGGTAAAGGCTCTTAACAGATTGTAACGGGGTAGAAGAGTGTCGTAACACAACTCTGGGTTGTTACAATTCCATGTGGGGTCTAGGACCTCATCATCCTCTACATCACCTTCCACCCACTCTTCACCCCTGCCCTCCTGGCCGGTCTGCACACTGCAGAAAGCTGCAGCAATTGGCACCTGTGTTTTGTCATCACCATCAGAGACGTGCTTCAGTGGTCCTCCTATGTCCACATCCTGAAACATAAGTAGTTGGGCATCAGTGCACTCAATCTCTTCCACTTCTAGGTCAGATCTAGGTGAATGGCCCATGGAACCCCCACCAGAAGAGTCATCAAAAAGCATGAGTGGTTGCTGCATGACTTGGGGCTCAGACTGTTTGACTGATGTGCAAGGGGGTGAGGTGGAAGACAGATGCTCGTGGGCTGCAGGTGCCAACTCTGCACTTTCAGCAGGGGACCAGGCGGGAAACAATGTGAAGGAACTGGAAGCACTAGTGTCAACCACCAAATCTAATACCGCCTCTACTGGTTCTGGCCCTCACCATTCGTACACCGGTATTCGGGCCTACAAAATGACATAGAACATCCTGTCACCTGTGTGCACCTGAGGAAGGTGTTTCATTTGGGCGTGTAGCTGGCACAGATCGACCACGTCCTCTCCCTGCAGTAGGAGCTCCACCAACGCCACCACCACGACCAGGGCCACGTCCCTTATTTGATGCTCTCCTCATTCTTTGAGGTCATTCACAAAATTGACAGTCTCAGACAGACAAACTATTTTATTTCTGTGTCATGGATGCAAATGAGGTGCATCTCAACCCAAAAAATGGGTTTATGTCACCCACAGAATATTTTTTTTTACCGGAGCAAATTTTATTGAAAAGTTAACTTAAAACAAACAGCAGTTTCTCAGTAAGATATACATAAAGATGGTTAATACAGCAATATAATAGGTAACAATCGGAGGTTACGGCCACATATGCGTGTTTTTTATGCAGCCCTTGAAGCCAGAATCAGGAGTAGGTCACAAAAGAAAATAAGTATAAAGGTCAGACACTACTTCTCCTATTTTTTTTATCCACTTCTGGTTTTGGCTTCAAAATCTGCGCAACTGCACAAGTGGCCGTAACCTAATCACACACAAAAATATCCTCGTGTTCCAGTTTTTACTGGTATTAGGTACAATTTCATCAGCTCCTCGATAAATATATACAGTGGGAAGGTGTGATGTGTGACAGTGGTGGAGTTGAGCAATAGTCTGCTTGTTAGTTTACTTAATGTCATGTTTATATACCCTTTCAGTGCCAGATATCTTAGGTTTGTTTTCACACAGGGTAGTTTTAGGGCTCTTTCACACACAAAAGTGCTGAGGTGTTCTTTTACTAGTGAAAGAACACCATAGGTGTTCTTGCAGGTCTCTGTTTATCATCAAACAGCACCAAAAACCATATGACCAATAAATACCATTAAAAACCTATGTTTGAATCCATCCTAAGGCTCGTTCACACATAAGGTTTCCTTTTTTTGGGGGGTTACTCTTTTTTGGGGTGTTTTTTTTTTTTGGCTACTTTTGATGCATTTTTAGCCAAAAGATGCTATCCCCAGATGTTACTTAAAAGTCTGTGAGAAATATTAAACACAGCACACACAACATTTTTTTTTCTAGTGCCATTTTTTTTCACCCCTGTGGTTTTTTTATTCTAGTATGTTATTGGTCTGGTGATTTATCCCTCATTGTCTGGCATTTTTGTCCAATAGACCTACATTGAAATTTTGCCCTGCTGAAAAATGCATATATATATACAGTACAGACCAAAAGTTTGGACACACCTTCTCATTCAAAGAGTTTTCTTTATTTTCATGACTATGAAGACATCAAAACTATGAATTAACACATGTGGAATTATATACATAACAAACAAGTGTGAAACAACAGAAAATATGTCATATTCTAGGTTCTTCAAAGTAGCCACCTTTTGCTTTGATTACTGCTTTGCACACTCTTGGCATTCTCTTGATGAGCTTCAAGAGGTAGTCCCCTGAAATGGTCTTCCAACAGTCTTGAAGGAGTTCCCAGAGATGCTTAGCACTTGTTGGCCCTTTTGCCTTCACTCTGCGGTCCAGCTCACCCCAAACCATCTCGATTGGGTTCAGGTCCGGTGACTGTGGAGGCCAGGTCATCTGGCGCAGCACCCCTTCACTCTCCTTCATGGTCAAATAGCCCTTACTTTCAAAGTTTTCCCAATTTTTCGGCTGACTGACTGACCTTTATTTCTTAAAGTAAAGATGGCCACTCGTTTTTCTTTACTTAGCTGCTTTTTTCTTGCCATAATACAAATTCTAACAGTCTATTCAGTAGGACTATCAGCTGTGTATCTACCTGACTTCTCCTCAACGCAACTGATGGTCCCAACCCCATTTATAAGGCAAGAAATTCCACTTATTAAACCTGACAGGGCACACCTGTGAAGTGAAAACCATTTCAGGGGACTACCTCTTGAAGCTCATCAAGAGAATGCCAAGAGTGTGCAAAGCAGTAATCAAAGCAAAAGGTGGCTGTGACGCTTTGCCGATCCACAGCGATACTAGGAAATCGCAAATGCGCCATATTTCGCAATCACAGAGACACCAGAGCCATCACTAAAAATCTTCTCTTTTTACTAAAGGAGTAATTCACAGAGCAGAGGTGCCATTATCACCTCCTTGTGACAAATCTTTCCTGCCCCATGCCAAGTTGAGTAGCCATCAATCTAGTTCTCTTATGACAGAACTTCCTAAACCTGGTCTTTCTGCAGCCATAGTGTCTCCAATACCAGCAGGGTTCTCACACCTTCAGTCTTGCCAGTGCACTTCAAAGAGAGCAGGACAGATTCTTATCAGACAGCTGTTTGAGACACAAAAAGAGGTCACCGGGCAGCCACCTCTAATACATAGCTTTCATATTTGCGTCCATATTTCCTCATATTTCCTGGGTTCGGAACCAATGCACTGAACCATCTCTTTAGGGATTATTCCAGCCCCAATAATACACCTTTCAGGAAATCGGCCAGTCAATCAGAGATTCTCTCTCTCAGATATCAAAGCTGTCAGGGAATCTAAATGGTAATTCTATCCTGTTTGGTATCAGAGGATCTGTAAAATTGTGCTGATTCTTAATATGACCTCTATGTTCTAATTTGACCCACGGGTACGGAGAAACTGGCAAAGCAAAGATTCAGCCAGATTTCCTCTGTCCAGGGCAGGAACTGCCCCTCTTCCAATTACCCAAGGCTGGACTTGTGCGGGTCACAACCCCTCCCCACTACAGAGGGGGTAAAACCCTGTGACACATTCAGCCCTGGGTCCTTCTTCTACCATCTGACGTCGACTAACATCACGACCGCCCGCTGGACACGGGCACACCCCACCATCTTGGATTATTCTACAAAGACTTTGCCTTTTACTGGACTTTACCACAGTAATTCTGAATTTACAGACATTCTATTCCCTTCCATCTCTTGCCTATTTCTATCCAAACCAATCTGTCCAACTGGCAGGTATATTTATCTGTCAGCTTTAATGTATATATATTTTTGTGTATAGTTTTAGAATAAAAACTAACGATTTCATCGTTCCATTTTTGCCCTTGTTACTTGATGACCTGATCTATGCTAAGAACTCTGTCCTCAGAAGACATACTACCAAATTGTTTTCTTTTTATAAATTGTTAATTTACTAGCTTGGTTGCAAATAACCGTTTCGTCCCTTTAGGATTAGCTAGCCGGGGTCTCTTCGCCCCGATTCGTTACGAAGAGTGGTGGCAGCAAATTAATTTGATTTCCAGCGTGAAATCAGTAATTTTATTTTTACCGATTGTACATACAATCGTGATTGTATCCTGTCTGGGCCCACCAACCAATCTTAAACGTCTTCTGTGCTTACAGTGGATTCGCCTCCAGAGGTCTCTAGTGGAGACCTGTATGGCAACTGTGGCTTAGTACGACGGGATTGGCGGGTGGTTGTCACAGTGGCTACTTTGAAGAACCTAGAATATGACATATTTTCAGTTGTTTCACACTTGTTTGTTATGTATATAATTCCACACGTGTTAATTCATAGTTTTGATGCCTTCAGTGTGAATCTACAATTTTCATAGTCATGAAAATAAAGAAAACTCTTTGAATGAGAAGGTGTGTCCAAACTTTGGTCTGTACTGTATATATATATATATATATATATAGACCTACATTGAAATTTTGCCTTGCTGAAAAATGCATATATATATATATATATATATATATACACTGCTCAAAAAAATAAAGGGAACACTTAAACAACACAATGTAACTCCAAGTCAATCGCACTTCTGTGAAATCAAACTGTCCACTTAGGAAGCAACACTGAGTGACAATCAATTTCACATGCTGTTGTGCAAATGGGATAGACAACAGGTGGAAATTATAGGCAATTAGCAAGACACCCCCAATAAAGGAGTGGTTCTGCAGGTGGTGACCACAGACCACTTCTCAGTTCCTATGCTTCCTGGCTAATGTTTTGGTCACTTTTGAATGCTGGCGGTGCTTTCACTCTAGTGGTAGCATGAGACGGAGTCTACAACTTACACAAGTGGATCAGGTAGTGCATCTTATCCAGGATGGCACATCAATGCGAGCTGTGGCAAGAAGGTTTGCTGTGTCTGTCAGCGTAGTGTCCAGAGCATGGAGGCGCTACCAGGAGACAGGCCAGTACATCAGGAGACGTGGAGGAGGCCGTAGGATGGCAACAACCCAGCAGCAGGACCGCTACCTCTGCCTTTGTGCAAGGAGGAACAGGAGGAGCACTGCCAAAGCCCTCCAAAATGACCTCCAGCAGGCCACAAATGTGCATGTGTCTGCTCAAACGGTCAGAAACAGACTCCATGAGGGTGATATGAGGGCCCGACGTCCACAGGTGGGGGTTGTGCTTACAGCCCAACACCGTGCAGGACGTTTGGCATTTGCCAGAGAACACCAAGATTGGCAAATTCGCCACTGGCGCCCTGTGCTCTTCACAGATGAAAGCAGGTTCACACTGAGCACATGTGACAGACGTGACAGAGTCTGGAGACGTCGTGGAGAATGTTCTGCTGCCTGCAACATCCTCCAGCATGACCGGTTTGGCATTGGGTCAGTAATGGTGTGGGGTGGCATTTCTTTGGAGGGCCGCACAGCCCTCCATGTGCTCGCCAGAGGTAGCCTGACTGCCATTAGGTACCGAGATGAGATCCTCAGACCCCTTGTGAGACCATATGCTGGTGCGGTTGGCCCTGGGTTCCTCCTAATGCAAGACAATGCTAGACCTCATGTGGCTGGAGTGTGTCAGCAGTTCCTGCAAGACAAAGGCATTGATGCTATGGACTGGCCCACCTGTTCCCCAGACCTGAATCCAATTGAGCACATCTGGGACATCATGTCTCGCTCTATCCACCAACGTGACTTTGCACCACAGACTGTCCAGGAGTTGTCAGATGCTTTAGTCCAGGTCTGGGAGGAGATCCCTCAGGAGACCGTCCGCCACCTCATCAGGATCATGAACAGGCGTTGTAGGGAGGTCATACAGGCACGTGGAGGCCACACACACTGCTGAGCCTCATTTTGACTTGTTTTAAGGACATTACATCAAAGTTGGATCAGCTTGTAGTGTGTTTTTCCACTTTAATTTTGAGTGTGACTCCAAATCCAGACCTCCATGGGTTGAAAAATTTGATTTCCATTTTTTAATCTTTGTGTGATTTTGTTGTCAGTACATTCAACTATGTAAAGAACAAAGTATTTCAGAAGAATATTTAATCAACTCAGATCTAGGATGTGTTATTTTTCTGTTCCCTTTATTTTTTTTGAGCAGTGTATATAAATGCAATATACAGGAGAATACCGCACTATAACTCTTACATCCAGTGACATCTCCTGTGATGTAGACTTTCCTCAGCGTCTTCATTCGGAGATAGGACCGTCATGACAGCGTCTCGTCTCTGCAAAGTTTCACAGAATTTTTTTTTGATTCCTCACTTGACTATCATCCTCAGATAACAGACCTCCCCTCCCCACGTAGTGCCTATAAGTATAATGCCCTCTGTAAAATTATAATATATAATGGCCCACTCTGTATTATTATTATTATTATTATTATTATTATTATTATTATATTGACCACCTCGGTAGTATTATTGTAATAATTATGGCCCCCTCTGTATTATAGTAATAATTATGGCCCCCTTCAGCCCCTCCAGCATACAGTCCCGTGTAAGATAAATCACTCCCCCTGCCTTCAATCCTTCTTGCAAACAGTCCCATGTAAAATACATCACTCCCCCTGCCTTCCGCTCCTCCAGCATATAGTCCCATGTAAGATACATCACTCCACCTGCCTTCATCCCCTCCAGCATACAGTACCATGTAAGATAAATCACTCCCCTGCCTTCAGCCCCTCCAGCATACAGACCCATGTAAGATACAACCTTCCCCTGCCTTCAGCCCCTCCAGCATACAGTCCCGTGTAAGATAAATCACTCCCCTGCCTTCCGCTCCTCCAGCATATAGTCCCATGTAAGATACATCACTCCATCTGCCTTCATCCCCTCCAGCATACAGTACCATGTAAGATAAATCACTCCCCTGCCTTCAGCCCCTCCAGCATACAGACCCATGTAAGATACAACCTTCCCCTGCCTTCAGCCCCTCCAGCATACAGTCCCATGTAAAATACATCACTCTCACTTCAGCTCCTCCAGCATATAGTCCCATGTATGATACAACCCCCAGAGGATGCCATCTGCCCATCTCTGCTGTCCATATACCAGGCCTACCAGTATTACCCCTTCATATACCGCCTGCCCGCCTGGTCACCCCACACCTAACAGTCTGAGTCACTTGTCTCCCTGAGTGTTAGGTGGGGTGACCAGGGGGGCAGGCGGTATATCAAGGGGGTAATGCTGGTAGGCCTGGCCTGGTATATGGACAGCAGAGATGGGCAGATGGCATCCTCTGGGCAGTACTGTCTCTCTGGTCATCCTTCACCAACACCCTTACTGCCACCTGCTTGGCCGAACTGAAGGAAAAGAGAGAAAATCCACAGGCTGTTACAAGAAAAAGGGCTGTACAGAAAAAAGGCTCCAAATTTTTAATAAAGACCAATTGAAAATTTTTTTTTAACTCAAAATGAGTACAATGGATTAATAAAAGAAAAATTGCCCCCGAAGGTGTACATATGGCCAGATTTATCATTAGCTAAAGTCAAATTTATGGCGTTAAAAAGTCGCAATATTTTGCGCAATCGGTAAAAATGTGCGACTTTTTTGGCTCTGCACTATGCTCGCCAGTTTTCTGAAAGTGGCGTTAAAGTGGGCGTGTTTTTTTATGTAAATCAATCTCTAGACAGATTTACTTTTGCGACAATTCAAAAAAGTTGCAAAAAAATTGCGCAATTTCACTCCAGTGAGGACCATGCTTATGTTGGGAACGTTATATATATATCCTGCGCCTCATTTGTACTCCAAGGATATAGATGATTAGTAACCGGGCACCTTTTGTAACACAGGCGACATAACGTGATCAGCTGCCCTGCATCGGTCTGACTCTGCCCATTGAGGGGCGAACTACAAGGTAGCTTTTTGTGATTTTGTGATTTTGTTTTGATGTAGTGATTCTCACAGGCTGGATGTATGTACCGGCTGTACTAGCAAGTATATATGTTTTCATTCTACAGCCATAATTCTTAATCTCGCTACTTGGTCTGAAAACCGACCCGCAGGGCATCATAAATGGATGCCATTCGATCATCATAGTTACTCCATTCCGCCTTATCAATTGTCTATTATGCTGCATTGAATTGGATATCGGGCACTCTGTGGACACAGTGAGTTGCCTTTTTGACCATGGTGCTTATCGGTGACGGCCATACTTTAAGTGTACCAATCACAGTCAGCATTACCAATATATGAGTTTGTATATATATATCTTTTTCTTGCACAGAGGCTCTCCCTTAATGTATGACTGCTTCGAGAGTACTATCCGCTCTTTGAGTAGTCACCGGACCGGATGTGCCTCCTCCTCCTCTAAATAATACTGCTGGGTCCAATATAGCATGTAACGACACCGTGGTATCAATAACGGTGCTCCACACCCTTTCTACGGAGTTCAGATTATATACCTGCTCTCCGTCATCTAACTATCTAATTCTATCTGTTTTCATTATTTATCTATTTATCTACCTTTATTCACCCCCTGATGATCCCACACCATGGGGGAAACGTGTCAGGGTTTTTCAAATTACCGTTGTTATTATCACACTAATTCTTTGGGTGTTTTTATATATTTATTTTTGGTGCACCTTGTACCTCTTGATGTGTTACCACATCAACAGGGCTGTATACATAGGGCACCTTTTCTATATGTTTGTCTGTCTGTTTATTTGGTAGCCCCCCGCATAGCCAGCATCCACCACCTGTCACGTATCGAGGGAATAGTAGGAGGTGGTAGTCTAGGCTCGAGGACAGGGAGTCCCCACCATCAGGGGGCGTCCCTGGGCTGAGGTATAGCTTAGGGTATCAGCGAAGGGATAGATTCCCCACCCATTATCAGCTTACTCAGCCACTCGAGGATCTACCTTAAACAGTTTAGTGGAGTATGTCATATGTGTTTGATCTTTAATAAAAGTACTTATTTATTATAAGGGTTATTTCTATTGCTGGACTAGCTTATTACATTGGCATCGAACAGAAGACTTTTTTTTGCCTTTTTTTTATCTTTTTACCTTTAAAAATGATACATTTTATTCAAAATGTTCATCAAAATAAATTAATTTGTTTTCATTATTTTACTTGAATTAATAATGTGCACCACAGACCACTGATATGGACCCATTTTCTTCAATTGATACGCAATCCGGGAAATGCGGTGCAGAACGGAGGCACGGATCAAAAGCCCACAGAAGCACTACGGAGTTGTAGTTGGTTTTTCTATACATTCCTCTCCATCACCAATAAAAAAACAGGCTTGCACTATTTTTTACCAGTGTGGACAGTCGGATGGGTATCGCAGACCACATTTAAAGTGAATGGGTCCTAGATGACAGATGACACAATGGATGTTAAAAAGGGACACATGTAAAAATAGACTAAAAAAATTAAACTTCACATTAAAATGTTACACTATACACAATTATTACACTTGTTTAACTGTTTCCTTTTTATTTACCTTTTCAACTGAAATTCTGTGAAATTCTTCTTTTTCCTTCTTTTTTAATCAGATTTGTCTGGTAACATATTTTCAGGTGAATCTATATTTTCTAATTCTTCTAAATCAGGGAATGATCTAGAATTGTTCGCAGGTAGATTACTTTGGCTTGAAGATGCTGGTATTTCTTGAGATGAATCTGTATTTAAATGCCTGCATTGCTGAGGACCATCATTTTGTTGAAGAAATTTGGCAAAAAGATCTGTCATCAAAGATGGGTCTCATGTTTGCCATGTTCTCTTAGGTACAACTGATCTTGTACCTTTCTGTCAGAAACCTATAAACGTGCGACTTTTTATCTATAACATATGCAAACGCGCGACTATTTAAGTACGACTTTTTAATAGAACGTGCGACTTTTTCGTAAAGATGTGCAACTTTTGTAAAGCCGCTTACTGAAGGATAAACTGCAACCGTCAAACCACATTTATCACAGTATTAAAGGACCATTAATAAATCTGACTTAGCCAAAAGTAAGTGTAATGATAAATCTGGCCAATAGTCTTTAACACTTTCTCTACTGCCGCATGACGATATATGTTTGTGGTAGGGATTTTCACGATGGAGCCCACTCTACACAGGAGCAGACGACATAGTCGCCGGGTGCCTACTGTTTCAGATGTGACCACTGGATACAAGAGGTGAAAAACCTGGGAGCGCACACTCCTGGACCAGGTTCCTGTGCATTGAATTCAAAAGCTCTGGTCTCACTTAAGAAACCAAGAATTTCAGGGCTGTAGTTCCTATAGAGCTCTGCAGGTGTCAGGGCTCCATAATACAATGGCAACAGAGCGGTGAATTTCCTTATCATTTCAATGCAATCTATTGCAGGAGCAATTTGATTATTGCTTCTTATAGTCACCTAGAGTGACTTAAAAAAGGTAAAAAAAAAAAGTTAAGAAACGTTTTAAAATATTCAAAAATATAAAAAAGCACATCACCCCCTTTCCCCAGAATAGAAATAAATAATAAAAAAATAATAATAAACATCAAAGCCATCGCCATGTCCAAAAGTGCCCACACTATTAAAATATTAAAATATTCATCCCATATGGTGAATGGCTTAATGGAAAAACAAATCAAAATGGCTGATCCTCCACAAAAAAGTGATCAAAAAGTTATACACACCCCAAAATGTCTGATCTGGGGGTTGTATAAGGCTTTGGGAGTTCTGGTTTGGGGTCAGTATAAAGGGCTGGTCTGTGTTCTGTATAAAGGCAGGTGAATGGGAGGGGGGGGTTCTGGTTTGGGATCTGTATAAAGAGGCTGGTCTCAGGTATGTATACAGGGGGAGACTGGTTTGGAATCTGTATGTGTCAGGGTCTTGTGTGTGTATACAGCTCGCTCTGGTGTTTGTGTCTGGGGTCTATATAAAGGGGGATTAGTGTGGGGTCAGTACGCCAAATGTTTTGTAAATGGTGGGGGGTTAAGGTTTGTATTTCTTAGTGGGCCTGGTCTGAGGGTCTGAGGTTCTTTAGTGGATCAGGGGTCTGTACATAGGTAGTCTGGTCTGAGGTCTATTTAACCTGAAATGGATACTGGCAGCTGCAGGCTGGGGCTTGTAGGTCTGCTACAGTGCCAGAGTCACAGCACAAGTAATAGCTCCATTATTATAAATGTGCAATCCAATAATGGCTGTAATATTCACATGGCAGCATTGGTAGATGCCTATGACACTAGGCGACCACTAGGTGGCCTCTACAGGGATTTTTTAATTTACTTACACTGCACCTTCTGCTATCCTGAGTTGCATCAAGACTCATTTGATTAACATAAATTTTGTAGTTTTCAAATACAGATCTGGCAAAACGTTTTGCTGCATGGAAACCATCAAAACGACGGCTAGTTTCTATTGAGTAGTTTTAAGGATTTAATTTTTACTTTTATAAAGTTATTCAGCTAGGACATCTCAAATCACTAATACAAAGATAGAATAAAATATATATATTTTTTTAATGTATACAGAAATAATGTGTTTTATCCTTCTGCTATGTGCTTTTCCACTCCCTCTGCCCCCTTCTTATTGACCTAAAGGCTGTAGAAATAGGGGGCAGAAAGAGTGAACTAATAAGAGAACCTCGACAGGATATCCTCGTAGTCTGTAGTCATAGCGACAGAAAGGTCTGCCTAGGAGCTGTACACACAAAACAGAAGGATATTCAAGATTGTTTGTAAATTTGATATTTTTTATTTTAGATACATTGATGTAAAAACATTTTTTTTGCAAAGGTCTACACTAAAAAACAATAGTGTTCTGCTTTATCACTCTATTGACCCCTAAATTATGTTTTGAAAGTTATACAATTCACCTGATGTACCCCAAAATGGTGTCATTAAAATACAACATTCCCCACATAAAACAAGCCCTCATACAGCTAAGGGCTTGTTCATATCACCGTTATGGATTCCGTCATTGTTTTCCGTTATAACATGCTTATAATGGAAAATAACGGAATCCATAAGACGGAAGTCAAAACGGAAGCCTTTAAGAGGCATTCTGTTTTGATCCTTTATAATACAAGTCTATGGGCAGCATAACGGATCCGTCATGGTTTCCATTATGCAGGAGTCAAGTCCTGCATAACAGAAACCAGGACGGATCCTTTATGCTTGCCCATAGACTTGTATTATGATGGAATGCAAAACGGAAGCCTTTCAAAGGCATTCCATTTTGCTTTCCGTCATAATAGAAGTCTATGGGCAGCATAACGGATCCGTCTGGTTTCCGTTATGCAGAACGGAAAAAAAGTCCTGTCAACAGGGCTTTGTTTTCCGTCTTGCATAACGAAAACCAGACAGATCTGTTATGCCTGTCCATAGACCTCTATTATGACGGATCAAAACGGAATGCCTTTTAAAGGCTTCCATTTTGACTTCCGTTTTATAGATTCCGTTATTTTCCGTTATAACCATGTAATAACGGAAAACAATGATGGACTCCATAACGGTGATGTAAACAAGCCCTAATTCGAAATAAAAATAAAAAAACTATTTATAGCTTTTGATATGCAGAAAAAGAAAAAAAATCACCAAGCCCTAAAGGGGTGTTCCAGTGGGGTATTCCAGTTGTTAAAAAGTTAGCCATAGGATAGGGGATAACTGGCACAACTACCCTTTACCCCTTGGAGGCTCCTCAAAATAAACTGAGCGGTAAGGCGGGCTTATGTACTGCATTCATCTCTATAGGAGTTCCGAAAATAGCAGATTGCTGTACTCAGATGTCTACGGTACTCCCTTAGAGATAAATGGAGTGGCAGTGTGCATGATGGACATAGCATTTCATTCATTTTAGGAGGTAGGGCTCCATAGGGTACGGGGAAACCCCACCTATCTAATAGTTATCCCCTAACCTCTGTTCCTAGCGCATGAGCGCTTGCCACATCTCTCCCCATGCTCAGGTCACAGGACAATGGCAGATACCGCACAGGATAATATAGGGCTGTGAGTCTGTGACATCACAGACACAGAGGATGGCTATCTGTGGATTGGCTGACTGCACAGCATTATGGGTGATCTCACGTTCCCGATCTTCTTACTTTGACTTTTTAACTTGTGTAGCTGCCATTTTAGTAAAAACTGATTTGTTACCAAAAAGGAAATTCGGATTTATTGCAAATCAAAGTTTTCCTAAACTTCGGACTTAATTCTGCTTCACTTTTCTCAACATAATTGATAGCGGAAAAGTTCAAAAAACACAGAATATTCTACAAAGGTTTAGTATTTATCATTACGTGATTTAACATGAAAGTGTATGTATTAGATGTGAGTGAATAGATTATAAACGTATCCGGTTACAAACTTTGCAAAAAATGTATCATAAAAAGAGCACCCAGCACCATTTTACTATGAAAATTGGCCAGGAAAACAGGAGGGTAGAGGAAGATGATGGATCACATGTAGCTGCTTTATTATACCCATGGTAGTGAACGTGTTGTCTGCATTTGGGGAAAATACAGAGCAGGGAATCAGGAGGGGGGTCACAAAGCCCACTATAACATATCACAGTCTGATAAAAGTGGTTGGGAGGGTGAGCAAACTGATGATAATTGTGTGTTGGACAGGATCTGGGTGCTGGATCTGGTGCTGAGGAGGAGGGGACCAGAGGAGTGTACAGTGTCCTTGTCATTATCATCTGTTACTGCTTCTTCGCTCAGGCTACTCCTCCTCCTGCTTCTCTGCTTTATCGTCAGCCATTGATTCTGCAATGAGTGACAAGGAAACAACTTTACACTCCCAGCAATATGCTGGTGTGGAAGCTTAACTTCCACCTGGCTAAGTTGCTGTCGGGGCAGTCACTGCTGTATCACGTAGCGGATTCTACGGCCTTCAGGGAACTGATGGCGTGTGCTCAGCCTCACTGGAAAATACCTATCCGGTATTATTTCTCAAAAAAAGATGGGCCCTCGGGCACAAGAATGGCAATCTGTATGCTTTCTGATGCTTACTGAATAGTCATGCTTTTAGAGAATCATTTTCAAAGCAAAATGGGGGACTGTGTTTCTGTTGCCAAAAGGGAGGCCAAATTACTTTATTATCAGGATATACTGTGTATGCAACTTGATGCCTGTGTGTCTAACCAATAGGCCCCTCTCTGCCCCTTGCTGAGTCACTGACCTCCTGCCATCTCTGCTACCACAAGATTACAAAGCTACAGCAGCCAGTTTAGCATCATCAACATGATGTAGCAGTTTTTTCATATGATGCACCAGGCTGATGCAAATCAGCAAATGGAGATGTACCGCCTGAACAACTAGGTTCAGTCCTGGACTGTGACTTTTCTCCAATATATACCGTGCTAGCTGACCCCATGGACTTCTGGGTAGCCAGTTTGGATCAGTGGCTGGAAATGGCCCAGTTTGCTTTCACTGTACTCTCTTGTCCAGCCTCCATTGTCATCTCAGAGAAGGTTTTCTGCGCGGTATGGAGCATAGTCACACTCAAACGGACAAAGTTGTCTTGTGCCAGTGTCCAAACCATCACTTTTGTCAAAACAAATGAGGCATTGAATGAGGATGTTCACACACCTCCGGCTAATGCTGATGAATAGATCTGCCATTAGTAACATAGTAACATAGTACATAAGGCCGAAAAAAGACATTTGTCCATCCAGTTCGGCCTGTCATCCTACAAGTTGATCCAGAGGAAGGCAAAAAAAAAAACCCTGTGAGGTAGAAGCCAATTTTCCTCACTTTAGGGGAATAAAAATTCCTTCCCGACTCCAATCAAGCAATCAGAATATCTCCCTGGATCAACGACCCCTCTCTAGTAGCCATAGCCTGTAATATTATTACACTGCAGAAATACATCCAGGCCCCTCTTGAATTCCTTTATTGTACTCACCATCACCACCTCCTCAGGCAGAGAGTTCCATAGTCTCACTGCTCTTACCGTAAAGAATCCTCTTCTATGTTTGTGTACAAACCTTCTTTCCTCCAGACGCAGAGGATGTCCCCTCGTCACAGTCACAGTCCTGGGGATAAATAGATGATGGGATAGATCTCTGTACTGCCCCCTGATATATTTATACATAGTAATTAGATCTCCCCTCAGTCGTGTTTTTCCTAAAGTGAATAACCCTAATTTTGATAATCTTTCAGGGTACTGTAGTTGCCCCATTCCAGTTATTACTTTAGTTGCCCTCCTCTGGACCCTCTCCAGCTCTGCTATGTCTGCCTTGTTTACAGGAGCCCAGAACTGTACACAGTACTCCATGTGTGGTCTGACCAGTGATTTGTAAAGTAGTAGGAATATGTTCTCATCACGGGCATCTATGCCCCTTCTGATGCAACCCATTATCTTATTGGCCTTGGCAGCAGCTGCCTGACACTGGTTTTTGCAGCTTAGTTTGCTGTTTATTAAAATTCCTAGATCCTTTTCCATGTCAGTGTTACCGAGTGTTTTACCATTTAGTATGTACGGGTGACTTGCATTATTCCTTCCCATGTGCATAACTTTACATTTGTCAGTGTTAAACCTCATCTGCCACTTATCTGCCCAAGCCTCCAATCTATCCAGATCCCTCTGTAGCAGTATACTGTCCGCTTCAGTGTTAATTACTTTACTCAGTTTAGTGTCATCTGCGAAAATTGATATTTTACTATGCAAGCCTTCTACAAGATCATTAGATCATTAGATGGTAGCTATTTATTGCTGGCCCCATCACACCTTTTACCATCATGATATGTGCCATATGGATTCTACTGCTGCTACCATTTCTGCTGCAAATCTCTGTTGCTAATCCACCAAATGCCAATTCCATTTCCCCTTCTGCCACTACCATTACCGCTACACAACAGTCACTACTACCAGGGCCGGCTCCAGGTTCATGTGCGCCCTTGTGCGATAAAGTCTCATTGGGCACCCTTATGACATTTTGCAAAGCGCTTACAGCAATGAAACTGCATGTATTATAGATTAAATACCTTACACAGAGCGGATATATGGGAATCAGTCCTTATGTGCCTACTGTTATTTTCTACCCAGTGTTTTAGTCCCTCAGGTCTACTCACAGATATGTGCCCCCTCACAATAGATATGCCAAGATATGTGCCCCCTCACAGTAGATATGCCAAGATATGTGCCCCCTAACAGTAGATTTGCCAAGATATGTGCCCCCTCACAGTAGATATCCCAAGATATGTGCCCCCTCACATTAGATATGCCAAGATATGTGCCCCCTCATAGTACATATGCCAAGATATGTGCCCCTTTCACAGTAGATATCCCAAAATATGTGCCCCCTTACAGTTGATATGCCAAGATGTGTGCCCCCTTCACAGTAGATATGCCAAAATATGTGCCCTCTTACGGTGGATATGCCAAGATATGTGCCCAGTGCCCCCTTCACAGTGGTTATGCCCAGATGTGCCCCCATAACACGAAGTGAAAAACAAACAAACAATAAATCCTCCTCGCCTCAGTCACCCGGCTCCTCCCATGATCTGCGCTCCCCATCAGCAGCAGCAGCAGGATACTGTCACATATCGCGCTGCTGTGTAGGAGGAGCTGAGGCTGATTCCCAACCTGCCCCGCTCCTCCTCCTACACAAATCAGCAGGACGATGTGTGAGGACATTGTGCTGCTGCTGCTGTGGAGCTCTGGCGGCTTAACGGTGGAGCAAATAATTCCCTGCTTCAGTGGCGTGCCTACAATGTTTGGCACCCGGAGCGAGTCCTTTCTCTGGCAGCCCCTCCCCCCCAGTACTTTAAAAAAAAGTGTACCCTCTCACAGTAGTATTGCCCTCATTGTACAACCTTCACAGTAGTTTTGTACAGATGTGTGCCCCCTCGCAGTAGTTATGCCCCCATTGTGCCCTCTCACAGTAGTTATGCCCTCTCTGTGCCCTTTTCACAGTTGTAATGCCCTATCTGTGCCCCTTCACAGTAATAATCCCCATTGTGCCCTCTTCATAGTAATAATCCTCATTGTGCCCCTTCATAGTAGAAATCCCCATTGTGCCCCCTTCACAGTAATAATGCCCACTGTGCCCCCTTCATAGTAATAATGCCCACTGTGCCCCCTTCATTGTAGTAATGCCCTCTGGCTCTGTGCCCCCTCCATGGTAGAAATGCCCACTGTGCCCCATTCACATTAGTAATGCTCTCTGTGCCCCATCCAGAGTAGTAATGCCCTCTGTGCCCCCTCCATAGTAATAAAGTCCTCTGTGCCCCCTCCATAGTAATAAAGACCTCTGTGCCCCTCCATAGAAATAAAGACCTCTGTGCCCCCTTCACAGTAATAATCCCCATTGTGCTCCCTTCACAGTAATAATGCCCACTATGCCCCTTTCATTGTAGTAATGCCCTCTGGCTCTGTGCCCCCTCCATGGTAGAAATGCCCACTGTGCCCCCTTCACATTAGTAATGCCCTCTGTGCCCCATCCAGAGGAGTAATGCCCTCTGTGCAACCTCCATAGTAATAAAGTCCTCTGTGCCCCCTCCATAGTAATAAAGACCTCTGTGCCCCCTTCACAGTAATAATCCCCATTGTGCCCCCTTCACAGTAATAATCCCCATTGTGCCCCCTTCACAGTAATAATGCCCACTGAGTCCCGTTATCAGTAATAATGCCCAGTGTGCCCCCTTCATTGTAGTAATGCCCTCTGTCTCTGTGCCCCCTCCATAGTAAAAATGCCCATTGTGCCCCCTTCACATTAGTAATTCCCTCTGTGTCCCCTCCAGAGTAGTAATGCCCTCTGTGCCCCCTCCATTAGAGATCAAAAATTCGATACGCAGGTTTGCCAAAAAAAAAATTCTAAAAAATTTGGTTTGATACAAATTTATTTGCGGTGAATCGCTTTAAAAAACAGCTATTTCCGGGCTGCAGAGAGCCTGTATAGTGGTGTAGAACACTGTGCCTTGCAGTAACACGCACAGGGAGTCTGCTGTGGTAGTGAAATAATACTGTGAGTCAGTATGACATGCAGATGACAGGTGTCGCTCTTAGAATCACTGCACACTTCTCTTATTAGGGCAGTCACGGGGCCAAATCTGACCAAATAACTCAAGTATGAACTCAGCCTTACAGGTCGATGTTAGCGCCAAGAAGAAGTGCACTCCTTTTACACCGTCATCAGCGGATTCAACATAGATGTCTACAGAACCTGTGCAATTAAACGCTTATACAAGTAGATCCCCCCAACAGAGTGGAGAGGGTGTCAGCAGTAAGTTTGTGTTAACGGCACTGATTATTTTGCCCTTCCTCTGATCTATCAGAACAATAACCCACAAAATACTAATTCTGTCTGTGGTGCATCAGCATTTGGTCAGTAATCCATCAGTATTGCTAAAAACAAAAAAAAAACAGGAGTGGATCCAAAACAGAGATGACACGTGAAAGGAATATTTGCATGTCTTCTGTGTTTTGTACCCACTCCTGCTTTTTGCTACCAAATCACAAGCCAATTCTGATGGGACCATACAGGCCTTACAGCTGCTACACAAACAGGATCCATTGTGCATCTCATTTTTCCTTCCTTCTGACAGATCATAAGAAGGGTCAAATAAATGATGATGTTAGCCAGGCTGAAAGGCAAAATAGTGGCCCAGACATGAAGTGGGGAGGGTGGGAACAGCATGAGACGTCTGCAGTGTGGCCCTATGACATAGTGGTGAGGTGAAAGCAGCATGAGGAGGCCACAGAGTGGCACAATGACAGTGCGGAGGTGGCAGCAGCATGAGGAAACCACAGAGTGGCACAATGACAGAGTCTGTAGGTGGCGGCAGCATCAGGAGGCCACAGAGTGGCACAATGACAGAGTCTGGAGGTGGCAGCAGCATCAGGAGACCACAGAGTGGAACAATGACAGAGTCTGAAGTAGTGATGAGCGGCAGGGGCAATATTCGAATTTGCAATATTTCGCAAATATTTGGGCGAATATTTGTCATATATTTGTGAATTCGAGAATTCGTGATCTCCAGTCAAAAATCAAAAATATCGAAGCCTTCTCATTGTCCCACAAGCAAGAAGCAGTTGAGGGTTCAAAAAAATCTTTAATATTTGCAAAGATATAGCACTTTATTCTAGATATTCGCAAATTCTCGAAGTGCCAATATTCGCAATAAAAATTTGCGATTAGAATATTCGCCATCAACAATAGTCTGGAGGTGGCGGCAGCATTAAGAGGCCGCAGAGTGGCACAATTACAGAGTGTAGAGGTGGCAGCAGCATGAGCAGACCACAGGGTTTCACAATGACAGAATCTGGAGGTGGCTGCAGCATTAGGAGGCCGCAGAATGGCAAATATATATTTTCTTTTTCCGCTATTACACGTCACAAAAGGCTTTACAACAGATAACTGGACCGCTGAGTGGCAAATATATTTTTTATTTTTCTGATAATACACGTCACAAAAGGCTTTAAAACATATACGGTAACTGCACCACTAAACGGCAAATATATTTTGGTTTTGCCAGCAAAAATGCACCGCTGACCGGCAAATATACAGTATTTTTGGGTTTCCACTAATACACGGCAAAAATGGCTTTAAAACAGATACCGCACAGCTGACTTTTTACGGTAATACACGCCACTAAAGGCTTCCCATCATATAACTGCACCGCTGACTAGCAAATATATTTTTGGTGATCCACTAATACACAGCAAAAATGGCTTTAAAACAGATAACTGCACAGCTGACTGGCAAATATATTTTACTTTTGCCACTAATACATGACAAAAAGGTCTTTAATTTTAGCACTTCACCACACAGCGGCTAATAAGCCCTTTTCTTCCCACTAATAAAAGCTAAAAAATGCTTTAGAACATATAACTGCACAGCACAAGGGAAAATAAGACGTAGAAATATTTCCTTGTAATAAACCCTATTAATGGCTGTATTAAACACCACTTGCACCCTAATAAGAACGGTTTGCTGGAATTACAGAGCTGTATAATGGCAATTTGCATCCCCAGTCAGTGCAGCAAGGTGTAATAGGATTGTTCCTATTACCCAGGCTGTAACCTCCCCTACTGAACCCTTTACAACATAAAAGCTGCAGAATGATTCCTCCCTATCCTTTCCCTTACCTTGAATTATCTTTCCCTGCACTGGTAAATCGCTTTTTAAGAACAATTAAAACATTTTTCTAACACTGTCCCTAGCACCTGCTGACGTCTCTCCCTGCACTAAGTACACTGGCAAATGGCAGAATCTAAGATGGCTGAGGCTATTTATAGGGCTGTGACATCAGAGGGTTGCCTGGCTGCTGATTGGCTGCATGCATGCATGTCAATCTGGGTGATCCTGCCTTATCAGAGTTCCTTTCTCCATGTCCTCACACGTAGAGCGGCTATTTTAGGAACAAATGTGTATCATTAACACGAGGCGCGAGGAAATTTGGCTTCATTGTGAATCGAATTTTTCCTGAAATTCGGAAAGAATTCCACTTTGTCAGCTTCGATTTGCTCATCTCTACCCTCCATAGTAGAAATGCCCTCTGTGTCCCCTCCATAGTAATAAAGTCCTATGTGCCTCCTCCATAGTAATAAAGTCCTCTGTACCCCCTCCATAGTAATAAAGACCTCTGTGATCCCTGTGTATTAAAAACAAAAGAAACACAGTAACTACTCACCTTTTCCCGTTCCTGAAGCTCACAGTCCTCTCTTCCCTGTAGGCACCAGTCACTCTGCAGCACTGTGTGGGTGAAGCCTATGCAGATTACCGGGCAGCAGGCTCCTCCCACACAGGCTGGCAGCATGATCTGTGCCTGCAGGCTGAATGGTGGAGCGGGAAGAAGTCTTCCTGCTTACCCATTCAGAGCACGGCTGGCCTGAAGAAGGGGAGGAGCGTGGGGAGCTGAGCGGTAAGTGACAGGACCTGCCTGTATTGATGGAAGCGCTCATTGCTTCTGGCCTCCGGCAGCTGTGCTGTGGTCCCCTGCAGGAGCTGTGGGCCTCGGCACTTGCCCGGGTATGCCGGGTGCTGACGCCGGCCTTGACTACTACTACTACCCCTAAATAGCTCACACACATTTACTACCTTGTATATTCCATGTTATGCTGCTTCAGCTGCCGCTACTATTGCAGCCGCAAGCCACCTTTTCCATACTGTACCCTTTCCACATCCACACTGCATGGCTGTTGCTTAAAAGGGAGCATTTTTCAGGCTTGTTTAGAACAAGATAGTGTTTTTTTCTGACACTAATGTGTATGTATAAACAGAAACAGGGACCTGCCTACATTAAGGCCTCATGCACACGACAGTTGTTTTTCTCGGCCTCCGTTCCGTTTTTTTTTTTGCGGATAGGATGGGGACCCATTCATTTCAATACGTCAGCCAAAAAATGCTGATAGTTAATCTGTTTGTGTTTCGCGTCCAATGTCCGTGTTTCCCTTTATCAAAAAAAATAGTGCATGTCCTACTTTTTTCACATTTGCGGACAATGATAGGCATTTATTACAAGGGATCTGTGAAAAAAAACGGATCCTCCCAAAAAAACGGATGCCGCATCCGTTTTTTTAGCGGACGCACAATTTGCGGACGCAAAAAACAACTGTCGTGTGCATGAAGCCTAAGGCATATTTTTGGACGTTTGGTCCCAACAAGCCACTGTTTTGTTTTCTCATAGCACCGTGTGTGTTTGAACACTGTCTGCCCCCAATAGGGAAAAATTTCTGGAAGCTTTGGAATATGAAAAAGCAGATGGTACGGTGTATTTTTAAAAACTCTGTTTAACTCTGTCAACAAGAGATAAGCTAATCGAATCCAACAAAGTGGAATTCGATCCGAATCTCAGGATACATTCGATTCGTCTCGAAGCTGAATTTCCTCGTGCTTCGTGTCAGTGAATCGATTTAACCTGAAATAGGGTAAAAAACAAAAAAATTCATACTTACCTCCTCTATTTGCTCGCAACGGGCCACCAGCCGCCATCTTGATTAAAGATCTTGGCTGAAATCCCATGCTGGTCGGAGTGATGACGTAATCTCGCACAGCGCGAGATTTCGCTCCATATCTTTAAACAAGATAGTGGCAGCCGGCCCGTTGCGAGCAAATGGAGGCGGTAAGTTTGATCTAATTTTTTTAATGTTAATTTCACACTGTTTTTACACTCAGATGCCTCGATCATGTATGAACGTGGCATCTGAGGGGTAAAATGACAGGGGGCGGTGCTATCGCAGCTCCCTGTCATTGCACCCGCTACTTACAAAATATGCGCTTCGTGACGAAGTAATTCGCCAGAAAGCGCATTTTTTTTGAACATTCGGCAAATCAGCCGAATCGAACTTTTCGTAAATTCGCTCATCTCTACTGTCAACCATGCGTCTACCCGTAGCTATGTATGTCAGTGTCACGCTGATATTATTTGCCATTTCTGTCATTGCGTTCACCCTTTAAAAAAAAGAGACCTCATGGTATCATATACCAATTTGCTGGGCAATTGGAGCACTTTTGGATTCAGACACAAATAGGATTTTTTGGTAAATTCGACAAATCGGACAAGAAACGACTTTCAAGAACTTCACTCATCTCTAGTATTTATAATCTCATACTATATTACCTAAGTCTATTACAGAGTTCCAAATCCCTTGCCGTCACACACAACCTTCTAGTTAAATGATAATATTGTTTTCCTGCAGCTGCCACTAGAGGGAGCTCATTGCATAGGGAATCTCTGCATCACACGTTAAACTTACAGGGATATTCCAATCTTATAGAGCAATGAACTATCACCAGGAAAATTTAGAGTCGGTAGGGGTCTGACCACTGGGAACCCTCATTAATTCAGTACTTACAGCCACCTTGTCACGGAAGCATGAACCAGACGTACAACAAGAGATAAGAGAAAATAAGAAGGCTTTATTGAAAATAAAGCTGTAAAGCAAAAGTCCAAACGGATGGTGAAACCGAGCAGAGTCTTTGCGAAGCCAGAGGTCAGGAACCAGAGGGGTAGTCAGACGAAGCCAGGATCAGGAACCAGCAGGGTAGTCAGACGAAGCCAGGATCAGGAACCAGCAGGGTAGTCAGACGAAGCCAGGATCAGGAACCAGAAGGGTAGTCAGACGAAGCCAGGATCAGGAACCAGAAGCAGCAGCAGTCTTAGAAGCATGTGAACACAAGAGGACCAAGCAAGGAACTGAAGCCACAGACCTCCTATATATATGAGCTAGGCATCCAGCTCCTCCCAGTGGGAAGGAGGAGCCGCAGGGTGGAAGGCTACAAGAAACCCAGAAACCAAGATGGCCGCCAGCACATGTCAAACGAAGGAGAACAGCAAGAAGGTAAGACCATGACAGTACCTCCCCCTCAAGGGCCCCTCCTCCGCGGAGCACAAAACGGTTTCTGAGGGAAGCGTGCGTGGAAGGCTCGGAGCAAGGCAGGAGCATGGACATCTGCGGAGGGAACCCAGGAACGCTCCTCTGGACCATAACCACGCCAATGGACCAAAAACTGCAACCGACCGCGGACCAGGCATGAGTCCAGGATATTGCTCACCTCATATTCCTCACGATTGCCCACTTGGACCGGACGAGGCCGAGGAACCGAGGAAGTGAAACGATTACACACCAGTGGCTTCAACAGGGAGACATGAAACACGTTGGAGATCCGCATGCCAGGAGGAAGCGCAAGGGCATAGGCTACCGGGTTTACCCTGCGAAGCACTCGGAAGGGACCAACAAAGCGAGGCGCCAGCTTGGGAGTGGGCACTCGAAGGTTGAGGTTGCGGGTGGACAACCATACACGGTCTCCGACCTGGTAGGAAGGAGCAGGCGCTCGTCTGCGATCAGCCTGGAGTCTCTGGCGCTGCGCAGAGACCTCAAGGGACTTCTGGATCTGTACCCAAGAAGCACGTAGGACGGAAAGGTGATCCTCCACAGCCGGAATATCCTGGGGAGAGAATACCTCTGGTAACACGGCAGGTTGGAACCCATAATTGGCCATGAAGGGAGACGTCCCAGAGGAAGAGTTCACCGCCGTGTTCCTGGCAAACTCAGCCCAAGGCAGGAGGTCAACCCAATTGTCTTGGTGATCGGAGACATAGCAACGAAGGAATTGCTCCAAGGCCTGATTGGATCGTTCTGCGGCCCCATTGGACTGAGGGTGGTAGGCCGAGGAGAAGGAGAGATGAATCCCCAACTGGGAGCAAAAGGCGCGCCAGAACCTGGACACAAACTGACTCCCCCGATCCGACACAATCTCCTTGGGCAAACCGTGCAACCGGAAGACCTCCCTGGCAAAAATCGTGGCCAACTCTTGTGCAGAGGGTAACTTCTTGAGAGGAACACAGTGGCACATTTTGGAAAACCGATCCACAATCATGAGAATGACCGTATGGCCTCGGGATGCAGGGAGGTCCACAATGAAATCCATCCCCAGGTGTGACCATGGGCGCTCCCCGGTGGCTATGGGTTGCAGAAGGCCCAACGGAAGGTGCCGAGGGGACTTACTCTGGGCACAAACGGAGCATGCCTCTACATATGCGGCGATGTCGGAACGTAGGGAAGGCCACCAGAACAGACGTGAAACAGCCCAGGACAGCTGATTCTTTCCAGGATGCCCCGCGGTCTTGGAGTTATGGTAGGTTCGCAACAACCGAGTGCGCAACTCCTCAGGCACAAAACATCTGCCGTTGGGTCTCCCAGAGGGAGCACCAGATTGAGCCGCCAAAATCTGCTCACCCAGGGGAGAGGTCAGGCTGGTGCGAATGGCGGCCAGGATCTGATTCGGAGGTATGACCGAAGTCGGAATCGACTCCTCCCTGGACAGCTCGGAGTACTGCCGTGATAAGGCATCCGCCCTGATGTTCTTGGAACCGGGTAGGTAGGAGACCACGTAATTAAAACGTGACAAGAACAGAGCCCATCTGGCCTGACGTGGTGTCAATCTCTTGGCCTCAGAAAGGTAGGTCAGATTCTTATGGTCCGTCAGGATGAGAACCGGAACCACCGAACCCTCGAGCAAGTGCCTCCATTCTTTAAGGGCCTGCACGATGGCCAATAACTCCCTGTCACCAATCTGATAGTTGCACTCCGCGGAAGACAGTTTCCAGGAGTAAAACCCACAAGGAAGCAGAGGACCCTCTGGTGTTCTACGCTGAGACAGAAGGGCGCCTACTCCCGTCTCAGACGCGTCCACCTCGAGGACAAAGGGCAACCCAGGGTTGGGATGCGACAGAATCGGAGCCGATACAAAGGCGGACTTTAGGGCCTCAAAAGCTCGGATGGCCTCGAGCGGCCAGACCTGGGAATTACTGCCCTTCCTGGTCAGATCCGTGAGAGGCTTGGCCAGCATGGAAAAGTCCCTGATGAACTTCCGATAATAATTGGCGAAGCCCAAAAAGCGCTGCAGGGAACGAAGACCACTGGGCTGGGGCCACTGTAAGACAGCCGAAACCTTCTCAGGATCCATGGAGAACCCCTCAGCGGAAATGATGTAACCTAAGAAGGTTACCTGGGATCGGTGAAATTCGCATTTCTCAAGCTTACCGAACAGCTTGTTCTCTCGTAACCGTTGCAACACTCGTCTGACATCCAGAATGTGGGCCTCCATGGATTCAGAATATACCAAGATGTCATCCAAATAGACCACCACACACTGCTGCAACAGGTCACGGAAAACATCGTTGATGAATTCCTGAAAGACTGCGGGCGCATTGCACAACCCAAAGGGCATAACCAAGGATTCATAATGACCGGTCCTGGTGTTAAACGCGGTCTTCCACTCATCGCCCGCCTTGATCCTTACCAGGTTATATGCCGCCCTCAGGTCGAGTTTGGTAAAGACCGTGGCCCCTTTAAGGCGATCGAACAGCTCGGAAATCAAGGGTATCGGGTAAGCGTTCTTGATCGTGATGCGATTGAGACCCCTGTAATCGATGCAAGGCCTCAACTCACCGCCCTTCTTTTTCACAAAGAAAAATCCAGCCCCTGCCGGGGACGAAGATTTGCGAATGTGTCCGCGTGAAAGCGCCTCCCTCACGTACTCCTCCATGGCCTCATTCTCCGCTACCGACAGTGGATAGACTTTGCCACGAGGAGGAACGGCACCAGATTGTAACTCTATGGCACAATCGTATGGGCGGTGCGGAGGTAGGGCAACCGCGCGCACCTTATCGAATACATCCCGGTACTCCTCGTATACAGGAGGCAACAGAGAGTCCGAGGAAGTACACAGCAACTTGACAGACCCATGGATGCAACTAGCCCCACACTGCGGTGACCACGAGAGGATCTCGACCGATCTCCAATCGAAAGTCGGATTATGCTTCTGGAGCCAGGGGTACCCCAAGACCACCGAGTAGTGTGGAGACGAAATAACCTGGAGGCAGACCGACTCTCTGTGAACGGCACCAATGGCTATCCCCACTGGAAGGGTCTCATGAGTCACGTGTGGCGGCAGAAGGGGTCTGCCGTCTATCGCCTCAAGAGCCAGTGGGGAACCTCGAGCCTGCAGAGGAATGGAATTGGCGGCAGCGAACACACTATCAATGAACAAACCACCAGCACCAGAGTCCACCAACGCCTGGGTCGTCACCGAGCCCCCGACCCAGGAGAGGACAACAGTGATCAGTGGTTTGTCAACACGGGAAACCGGGGACGAGGAGACTCCACCCAAGATCTGCCCCCGACAGGATCTCAGGTACGAGCGTTTTCCCGGACGGTTCGGACATGCCAACCGAAAATGCCCACCGAGACCACAGTACATGCATCGGCCCTCGCGTCTCCGGAGTGCCCTCTCCCCCTCGGACAGGCGAGCAAACCCCAGCTGCATGGGTTCACCCCCAGACAAGTCATCCCCAGGAGGCGTGGGAGGAGAGGGAGGCACGGGTGGGACAGCAAACGTAGGCACCAATCTGTTAGAAGACCTCCGCAGGTTCTCCTTAAAGGAAGGTCTCTCCCTGAGTCTGGTGTCAATCAAAATCAGGAAAGAAATAAGAGACTCGAGCTCAACTGGTAGGTCCTTAGCTGCAACCTCATCCTTCAAGGCATCCGAGAGACCATGAGAGAAAGCAGCGACCAGAGCCTCATTATTCCAGCCCACCTCTGCTGCCAGGGTACGAAACTCAATGGCGTATTCAGCTACAGATCGTGAACCCTGTCTGATGGACATAAGGAGCTTCGCAGCAGAGGCAGCACGAGCCGGCACATCGAATTTCTTCCGAAGAGAAGCAACAAAACCGGAAAACTCGGCAACCACCGGATTGTTGTTCTCCCATAAAGGGCTGGCCCAGGCCAAGGCCTTGTCCGAGAGCAGCGAGATCAAGAAGCCCACCTTTGATCTCTCAGTAGGAAAGGCATGTGGCAGCAACTCGAAATAAATGCCCACCTGGTTAAGGAAACCTCGGCACTGAGTTGGCTCTCCCCCAAAGCGCCGTGGAAGAGGGGCAGAACCGGTCATACCCCGAAACACCGCAGGCGCAACAACAGGTGTCGGGGTAGACTCTGGCGCAACAACCGGAGCGGCAGTAGGAGCGAGCCCAGGAGCGACAACCGACCCATCGGCAACGGGAGCGAAATGAGCCGTGCGTTCAAGCAGGGTTTGCAACGCCACAGCGAACCGACCCAACAGGTGATCCTGCTGATCAAGTCTGGCAACCAGCGTGGGTAGCGAGGATGGCCCTGTACCGTCAGAAGTCATGGCTTGGTCCTAATGTCACGGAACCATGAACCAGACGTACAACAAGAGATAAGAGAAAATAAGAAGGCTTTATTGAAAATAAAGCTGTAAAGCAAAAGTCCAAACGGATGGTGAAACCGAGCAGAGTCTTTGCGAAGCCAGAGGTCAGGAACCAGAGGGGTAGTCAGACGAAGCCAGGATCAGGAACCAGCAGGGTAGTCAGACGAAGCCAGGATCAGGAACCAGCAGGGTAGTCAGACGAAGCCAGGATCAGGAACCAGAAGGGTAGTCAGACGAAGCCAGGATCAGGAACCAGAAGCAGCAGCAGTCTTAGAAGCATGTGAACACAAGAGGACCAATCAAGGAACTGAAGCCACAGACCTCCTATATATATGAGCTAGGCAACCAGCTCCTCCCAGTGGGAAGGAGGAGCCGCAGGGTGGAAGGCTACAAGAAACCCAGAAACCAAGATGGCCGCCAGCACATGTCAAACGAAGGAGAACAGCAAGAAGGTAAGACCATGACACACCTGCTGACTTGAGCTGTCCTGCAGTTCCTCTGCACTGTAGGCGGCCAGGAGTCTTGTTGTGCAGGGAAAACATAAAAGGGAACACAGCACTAAATCAACTCTACAGTCCTTTTATTCTTAGGTTCAGTGTGGGGTCCTAATGTTCAGTTCCCACATCATAAAGTGATAGCACATTCTAGCAATCAATTTATAAGATGGGAAAATACTTTAATGGGAGTCTGACAGCAGCCTTGACCATGCTAAGCTACTGATAGCACCAGTTAGGGGCTGGGCACAGCAAGACAAACAGATTTCATAACGCTTTTCTCATCATGAGTAGTGAGAATATGGACTTTTATTCTGCCAGATTCTGCTCCTTCAGTGCAATGGAGGCGGAGCTTCACTGTGAAGTGCTCCTTGCATTGAGCAGCTTCATAGCCCCTCTGCTCTGCTCTGAGTGAAAGCTGCAGCCGTCAATTAGCTGTCTGTCAGAGGAGAGGCTGTGAAGCAGCTTAATGCATGGGGCACTTCAGAATGAAGCTCCACCTCCTGGGCACTTGCAAGAGCAAACTTTAGCAAACTAAAACTTCACATTTACACTACTCCTGATGAGAAAAGCTCAACAAAAGATATGTTTATACTGCTCTTCTCAGCCCCTGCTGACAGACTCCCTTTAATAATAAAACAGCATGCAGTGAGCTCCACCTAGTGGTGACAGAAAAAAACAAGTTTTTCCAGGAGTGTACTCATCTCAAAGATGTATTACACAAAATATATGTCATAAATGTCTTATTGATGAGGTTTCCACCTCTAGAACCCGCATCTATATCTAGAATAGGGCTTCTGACCCTTTTTGCCTGGATGTGGCTAGAAGTGGTCAGAACTATGGATATAGCCAAGTGGACTCTGCTGCACTGTTTTCAGGGATCTCTTACAAGTGAAAAAAGGTTTCGGAGCACAGCCCGCTAGGATGTTTCTATAGTCCCAACCATCTCCAGCTGCCAGGAGGAATTTTGGAGGAGTGGGGGATCCATTCAAAGATGGTAATACCCCTGTATCTCAATGTTATCTCATAACAAGTGTATCAGTGGAGGTTTCTGCAACTACCTTGGCATCAGAGTGCCATGTTGGTTTTTCCATGGCCCTTAGCACCTGGAGCACCTACCCCATCAGTACCTTCCTATGCTCTTATATTGCTCAAGGGGTGCCATGGGGTCCTGCACAAAAATAAATCAAAGTAAGAAAAAGCTAAAGCAAACATTTGTCACTTGTTTGCCTTTCTGTTCATGATTAACCGGGTGCCCCCTGTTGGGGCTTGTTGTTACGCCCATCCTGTGCATAAAGTGTGAACACATTAGAAAAGGTCTCAGAACAACAGATCCCTTATAGTCATTGCTACTTGAAAGGAAAAACCAAAGGCAAGAAAAATGCTGAAAACGCCCTCCGTGCTTCTGATACTGGCCCTGGGTGAGTAATAGTTAATCTCTTAAAGGTAAACTGCATGAAAAATATTTCAGTGCGACCAGAAAGATTTCAACCCGGTGAAAGGTGATTGTATTTATTTCCTTTATGCTTAAAAGGGGACTACCCAGTTTTAAGTGATCAATTGGTTGTCACAGCCCTACCTGTTTAATATTCTGACATATAATGTGTAATTAAACAGATGGTCCACATGGTTGTTTTCTTCCAAAAACAGCACCACACCTGTCCACAGGTGATGTGTGTTACTGCAACTCATCCCACTTGATGAAGGTCTAGGAGAAGTTGGTTCTCACACATCTCCGTCCTCTAGTGCAGTGTTCCTCAGGGCCCACCTACCAGTCATGATTTGAGAATATCCCACAGAATGAATGCCTGAGGTAAGTCCTGATGCACTGACGCTAATTATATCACCTGCTCAATACTAAGGAAATACTAAAAACGTGACCGGCAAGTGGGCCCTGAGGACTGGAGTTGAGGATCCCTGCTCTAGTGAGTTCATCTATGGAGCCCCTCCAGTTTACTTATCGGCCTGGCATTAGGGTGGATGACCCAATTATCCACTTTTCACGCCAAGCTCTTTCTCAACTGGAGAAACCAGGGAACTCTGTGAGAATAGTTTTCAGCACCATACAACCAGAGCTACTAAGAGACAAGTTGGATCTTGTTGGAGTGGACTACTACCTCTCCAATTGAATCCTAGTCTACTTGAAAAACTGAGCTCAGTATGTGAGAGCGCTGGACTGGGTGTCAGACACGGTGATCTGTAGTACAGGGGCACCTCAGGGTACAGTTCTTGCTCCTTTCCTCTTCACACTGCACACTACAGACTTCAGTTACAACTCATCTAGCTGCTACTGACAGAAGTTCTCTGATGACTCAGCAATGGTAGGCCTCGTCGCAGACAAGGATGACATTGAGTACAGATAATTGATATGGGAATTTGTTCATTGGTACCAGCTGAACCACCTTAGAATCAATGTTCAGAAGACTAAGAAGATGGTGGTGGACTACTGCAAGCGCAGACATCCTCCTAAAGCAGTGGACATCCAGGGGATAGTCAACACTTATAAGTACCTAGGTGTGCTCCTCCACTATACAGAAAGGGTCAAAGCTGGCTCTACCTGCTTAGGAAGCTGAGCACTTTGAGTGAGGGTACATCTTAGGGCCTTTTTTAACTCTGTAGTGACATCAGCCATCTTGTTTGGAGTGGCCTGCTGGAGTAGCAGCATCTTAACCAGGGAGAGAAAGAGACTTGAAAAAGTGATTAGAAGGGACAGCTTTGTCTTGGGGAGCGCCCTAGACCCAGTGCAGGTGGTAGGTGAGAGAAAAATATTATCCAAGTTGAGCTCCATGCTGGAGAATAACTCCCATCCCATGCATGAGAGGGTTATGGCCTTGAGTAGCACCGTCAGTGATCGACTGCTTCACCCCAAGTGTAAGAAGGAGCACTATCAGATAGACTGCAATCATCACCTACTGGGTTCCTGTGAATATCATATATCATTCCATCCAGAGACTGATTTTTTTAAGCTGTGATATATACAGTATATATATATACTTGAGAAAGGCTCAATTGTAGAGCCGGAACGTCGCTAAACCATGGGTGAATAAATTTTCTTGGATTTTATTTTATCCTGCGTTGGAGTGCTGCTCTTCTTTTTTTGTATATATATATATATATATATATATCCCTCTTTTTTATTTTTTATCTGTACCCTACTGTCAATGTAATGCGTTTATTTTGAAGTTTTTGTATTCTCTGTGCTGCTGTAACACTGTGAATTTCCCCACGGTGGGAGTATTAAAGGAGTATCTTATCTCTTACTTCTATCACGCTAAGCTGAAATACCAGATGCAACCAATAACCAGGTGTGTCACTGTTTTACAAGAAAAAAAAAAAAAAAGTTTTCCTCCTCCTGGACAAGCCCTTCAAGAATCTGTGTAATAATTCCAAAACCAACATGATCTCCAGGGTAGTGGGACCACTGAAAAAACTGTCATCCTTTAAAGGCTACGTACACCTTTGGAGGCAGTTTTTGTTATGATTGCATGTTACTCATTTTTGGCTAAAAATCATTATTTTAATTGGCCTTTATTACAAATATTGAGCTGTTCTGTCACAAAGAACTGTTTTTCTAGCTCTGTGACTGTTACTTTCCCTTTCACTTTGTGCAGGTCATCTAATAAATCTTATCTCTAAACTACTAGAGCTCATAAACACTTTAAACCACTTTAATTTAAGTCACATTTTTATCAGTGAGATAAGGCTGAGCTATAATGAGTGTTTATAAGGTCAGAGAGCAGAAATAAAGAGTCCGTCTGCTCCTGGTCTGACGGAAAAGACAGAAAGTCCAAAGCATGTCAGCTCTGTACAGAATTTTTTTTAAAATAAAGACCAATTAAAAATTAAAAAATTTGCTCAAAATTAGTACAATGCAATAAAAATTGCCCCCAAAGGTGGACATAGCCTTTAACCTTCTTCTGTTGGACGTACACACAGTGATTAGACGATTTCTGTAGCCTTTTCTTTGTACTGTATACAAAGCACAGCGCTGCACCTTGTATAGTGGCCGTGCTTGGTATTACAGCTCAATTCCATTTGCTTGAATGGGACTGTGTTGCCCAAAGGACTTGTGACCGAGGTATGTGACGTCACAGGGTGAGGAAGAGACTGTAGCAAATGACTGTGCATTGTAGTCTCTTCATATAGCTCAGATATTGATGACCTTTCCTGAGGATATGCTATCAGTATTTAAAGGGGTTTTCCCATCTGGACATTTATTGTATATCATCAATAGGATAAACTTTAAATGTCCAATAGGAGCATGTCTCACCTTTTGGACAAGCTCCTATCTCACAAATGGGGCCTTGATGAAAAGTGTGCCACGTCTGCACTGCCACCACTCTATTCACTAATATGGCACTGAGCTGAGCCCTTGTCATGTTCCATGAGCCCTTGATTAAAGGTCAGACATTGACTCATAGGGAGCCACTTCCAGAAAGTGGCGCCAGTGAGACAGTTCTCTTTCTCTGGGCGATACTTCACTGAAAATAAACTGACACAACAATGTATCCTCTGTCTCTTCAGCCTTGTACGTTGCTGAGGCCACCGGACGACTAGCACAAGCCACAGAAGGTGAGTCTGATATTGGGGAGATATTTTTTTATCTTGAATGGAACCTGTCAGCACCAAAATGGACCTTAAACCGCCAACAGTACCTTAAAGCTGTTAACATCAGGTTTCTAATGATGTTCTTGTTTTAGATGTCCGAGGCGCATGATCACTTCTCTGAAGTGCTTACCCACACGAGTCTGCGGAAATCAATGCACAGGTGCTGGAAACAAGATCATATGGCGCATGCATGAAACTTCAGAATGGAGAAGCGCTGAAAGAATCCAAAAGGCCATCAGTCAAATGCGAAGGGCGGGAAGGGGGTGCAGTGAGCTTTACTTTAAGAACCTAATTTGCATATGACCTGCGGGGGAATAAAAGTTGTTTTATAGTGATCATGTATCGTACACAAGAACATCATTAGCCACGTGATGTCAACAGATTTAAGGTACTGCTGGTGGTTTATGATCCATTTTGGTGTTGACAGGTTCCCTTTAAGTTGTGTGAACAGTTCCATCCATTGAAGATACTATTGGGTAGAAGATGTCTTGAGCGCCCTGACCATGCATGAACCTGAGATCTTTGGATACTCTGTAATTTCATCTTGAGAGTATAAATCATAGAAGTCCAGAGCTGTCGAACAAACAGATGTTCCTCACAGTGGTCAATGACCTTCTCAATAGCTCTGCATTTAGACTGATAGTTGGCAACCCTTATATTAGACTGCTGTGACATAAAACATAGTAACAAAATGTATAATGAAAGTAACAGTGAGCTCCAATGTTATGTACATTTCACCTACCCAGAAACGTGTCCTCTACATTTCTTCTGGTTGACCTTGAATTCCATAGGTTCTCATGATTTAAGGGTGACATTGATTTGGACACTAATAATCCTTGTGGTATTCTGGGTTAGTCTTCTTTTGAAGGCTACTTGTTAAGTGTCATGTGTGTCAAATGTGATGCTGAACAAGTTCCAGGTGACCAAAACCAACAGTGACCTAGTGACTAATACAAATCTACGATACTGAAATCTCGACACACTGACTAAGTAGAGATTATTATTTGGCTCAGAGTCAATGTCTCGGAGCCTAATTGTAAATTCCTCCTCAATTTATCATTAGAGGTGAGAGAGAGATCTAAGAAGATGACCAGGCAGAGGTCCATGAGCTGGGATCTCCACCCATTCCAAATCTTTACCGAAATCCATCCACTTCCAGTGGGGATCAGGTGCTATCTGAGGCATCGTAGACCCTTTATATTCGGTGAAGATTTGAACTGATACCCCCTGATTTAATTTTCTAGCACATCTCAATGCAAACAGAGACATTGGTGCTCCCTTTAAGATTTCTTCTGCTTTACAGGTAATAGATGCCCAGAGGCCAACCAGTCTTGGGAGAATTGTGGGACGGCTTGTCCAAAGAACTGCGAGTTGCTCAGAAGTGGACCAATCCCGTGTACCCTGAACTGTGTCCCTGGCTGCTACTGTAAGAGCCCCTATATATTCCTGTCAGGTAACTCCGGTCCATGCATCTTACCGAAGAAATGCCCACAAAAAATTTACACTGGAAAGACGTCAAATAGGCAAAAAGGGTGAGCTGGACGACACTGAAGTCCTGGTCATAGCTCGACTATTGCTGAACACAGTGACTGCTCAGGATTAAAAATGGGTTTTAAAAACTTCAGATGCTTGTCCTTTCTATTGGTATGGGAATTTTTATTCAACTGAGTTTAGATACATTGGCTAATCAGTGCAGTATCACACAAGATAGATTTAGATACACTGGGTAATTAGGGAGTATCACACATGATAGATTGAGATACACTGGCTAAGGAGAGCAGTATCATTTTGACAATGACAAACATTTCACAATGCTCTTTTCTCACAGGGGTTGTTGTGTTTCTCAAAGTGCAGGGATATTCGTGTGGCTGTGGCAACTCCCTGGTAAGTCAGTGGCAGCCATACATGTGCTCGATCCCAACCTACAACGCACACTAGGGAGAATTTCGTAGAAAACCAATTTGCCTATTTGTATGTTTTGAAGTGGGAGGAAACCAGAGTACCTGTAGGAAATGCATGGGAGAACATACAAACTCCATGCAGATGTTGTCACTGGTCGGAATCAAACCCAGGAGCCCAGCCCTGCAAGGCATCGGTGCCAACCACTGAGCCACCATGCTGCCTCATAAAATAGATGTTTAGATACACTAGCATTGCAATTCAGTATCACACATTGTAGCCTTAAGCTAGTTACACACTAGCATTAAAACCACCTTGCAGGCGGGAGCATCTCTAGGCCCCATAGACTGTAATTGTACCCTTCTGGGATCCAGCTTGTTTCAATCATGAGTGACGAGATTTGGCTGGACAGAAACAGGTCTTTGCTCCATTTTTTATCTGACCAAATTCCAGCACTCATACCAGAGACAGACTGGATCACTACCAGGTCCCACTATAATCAATTGGCTTTGGCGGGGAAAGTCAGTATCAGGTTGTGCTGGACATAATGAACTCTGCCAGACTGTTCCTTTGCTGGAACAGCCTAATGCTAATGTAAAACTAATTTTATATATAGGCTCTTCTAAAAGTTCAGCTGGCGCTCCATGCCATCCTGCTATGTATAACTTATGGGCTGTGACCCCGACAGCTCCACCAGTAGCTCTGCATGCGAAAAACGTCTGAGATGTGGTGAAAGTTCCCAATTACTTGTGTTTGCTGCCCCACAGATGGTAGCGTTCATGATGAACATTTTGCTGGATCATTATAGGTGTTGTGTCTCATGAGTGTCACAGTCCTTTCAATCAGATGATCACCGGGGGTCCTGGGAGCCAGACCCTTGTCAATCTAATCTTGATGACCTATCCAGTCCAAAAAATAGAAAATGTGGCAAGGTCCTCATACACCGGAGCTCCGCCAGCCGCCTATTAAACTTGCACTTTCACAAGTGTATTCCATGGACCAAAGTAGATTGAACGGTTCCCTTTTTCATAAAATCTATTTGAAATTCCATAAAAAGATAAAAATCAGTGATACGTCACATATTCCTTTCTGTCATGTTCAGACTGCTGCGTCTCCGTGCATTACAATCCATGTGCATTGAGGACAGGCCGGGGGACAGGCCATGAATAAGTTTATCTCATACAATCTCTTAAAGGGGTTATCCGGGAGTATAAAAAGCCCCCCAATATGCCGGGCCCCTCACATTGAATATACTTACCTGGCTCCCCGTTCCCTGCGCCGCTCCTGATCCCCACACTGCCGCTGCTGCTTCTCCCCATGCCTGGATGAAAACAGCAGAGAAAGAGAGCAATCACAGTTACCTAGTTTGCCTGCCAGTTTATGCCAAAGCCTGCTGGAACCAAGAGAAAGCCTGAATGTAAGAAAAGCCTTAATATTGTCTGGAATCAAGTTTACCCAAGTAAAGCTGCTGTTAAAGTTTACCAAGGTCTGAACTCAAGTTATTCTTCATCCTTCATCCTGAGCCTAAGCCTGGGATCCCGCTGTATCCAGGTAGGAGCACCGTGACACATATAGGCAGCACCATACCACTCGGCGATCCACTAAACCTGGGACGTAATAGGGACCTGGGGGGCGGCACGTTGCATATGTGTATTTGCTCTTATTTGTTGCAACAAAACTGGCCTCATTATTATAACTCCGTCACTGTGTTACCTTACAAGGGATCCATGCCTTGCATCCCACAACGCAACCAACCCAAAGGGCACCCTAACAACCATAAGAAAAAGGGTGCGTCCCTTCCACAAATGTGAACGACACAAGGAGCGTCGGAGAAGGAGCAAAGCCACCGTGAGTAACCAGCACCTCTCACAGACACTAATACTACTCCCATCTTCACCACCCCTAAAGCCTCCCATGCTGATTCACTACACTACTTGGTGTTACCACAGTTTTTTCCTGGATTTCACCTTGAGTGAATTGCAAGAGTTGACATATTCTAATTGAAAAAGTTATACCGCTAGGTAATTTGAGACTAGTGATGAGCAATCTTCTAGAAATTAGTGAAATAGGAATTTGATCCATATCTGATTTGTTTCTACATGAATTGAAGTTGCTTCAATTGCCCTGAAAATTGGTGTGCCTCTTGTCTCCTAGTACTCATATTTTTTTATATTTTTTTTTTATAGAAAAAGATGTTCTCACTCCCCCCAATCATATACCTTAAAGTGTAACTGTCATTCTTTTTTTTTATTTTTATGTATCAGGGCAGTGATACTAACCATTTTTGAAATATACTTTCATTACTGAAATCGCACATTTCTATAAAAAAAAATAGCTTTAAAGTGGCCCATTTTGAGCCTTAGCAACGCTGTTCTGTCTTCTGTTTACTCCATAACTGTGGAGACTTTCTAACACTGACTGTGTTATGTAAACAGAAGACAGAGGAGCATTGCTAATGCTCAAAATTGGCCACTTTAAAGTTATTTTTCTAATAGAAATGTGTGATTTCAGTAATTAAAGTATATTACAAAAATGGTCATTATCACTTACCTTAGACGTTACAAAAATAAAAAAAGAATGACAGTTACACTTTAACCACCTCAGCTCCCCTAGCTTAAACCTCCTTAATGACCAGACCACTTTTTACACTTCTGCACTACACTACTTTCACGGTTTATTGCTCGGTCATACAACTTACCACCCAAATGAATTTTACCTCCTTTTCTTCTCACTAATAGAGCTTTCATTTGGTGGTATTTCATTGCTGCTGACATTTTTACTTTTTTTGTTATTATTTAAAAATGTTTGCAAAAAAATGACATTTTTCACTTTCAGTTGTAAAACTTTTCAAACAAAACTACATTTCTATATAAATTTTCTCTAAATTTATTGTTCTACATGTCTTTGATAAAAAAAATGCAATAAGTGTATATTTATTGGTTTGCGCAAAAGTTATAGCGTTTACAAACTATGGTACAAAAATGTGAATTTCCGCATTTTGAAGCAGCTCTGACTTTCTGAGCACCTGTCATGTTTCCTGAGGTTCTACAATGCCCAGACAGTAGAAACACCCCACAAATGACCCCATTTCGGAAAGTAGACATCCTAAGGTATTCGCTGATGGGCATAGTGAGTTCATAGAAGTTTTTATTTTTTGTCACAAGTTGGCGGAAAATGATGTTTTTTTTTTTTTTTTTCTTACAAAGTCTCATATTCCACTAACTTGTGACAAAAAATAAAAACTTCCATGAACTCACTATGCCCATCACGAAATACCTTGGGGTGTCTTCTTTCCAAAATGGTGTCACTTGTGGAGTATTTATACTGCCCTGGCATTTTACGGGACCTAAAGCGTGAGAAGAAGTCTGGAATCCAAATGCCTAAAAAATGCCCTGTGAAATCCTAAAGGTGCTCTTTAGAATTTGGGCCCCTTTGGGCACCTAGGCTGCAAAAAAGTGTCACACATGTGGTATCGCCATACTCAGAAGAAGTAGGGCAATGTGTTTTGGGGTGTATTTTTACATATACCCATGCTGGGTGAGAGAAATATCTCTCTAAAAGTCAACTTTTCCCATTTTTTTTTATACAAAGTTGTCATTTTAGAGAGATATTTCTCTCACCCAGCATGGGTATATGTAAAAAGACACCCCAAAACACATTGCCCAACTTCTCCTGAGTACGGCGATACCACATGTGTGACACTTTTTTGCAGCCTAGGTGCGCAAAAGGGCCCAAATTCTAAAGAGCACCTTTAGGATTTCACAGGGCATTTTTTACGCATTTGGATTCCAAATTACTTCTCACGCTTTAGGTCCCCTAAAATGCCAGGGCAGTATAAATACCCCACAAGTGACCCCATTTTGGAACGAAGACAACCCAAGGTATTCCGTGAGGGGCATGGCGAGTTCCTAGAATATTTTTTTTTTCACACAAGTTAGTTTTATTTTTATTTATTTTTTTCTCTTACAAAGTCTCATATTCCACTAACTTGTGACAAAAAATAAAATTTTACATGAACTCGCCTTGCCCCTCACAAAATACCTTGGGGTGTCTTCTTTCCAAAATGGGGTCACTTGTGGTGTATTTATACTGCCCTGGCATTTTAGGGGCCCTAAAGCGTGAGAAGAAGTCTGGAATATAAATGTCTAAAAAATTTTACGCATTTGGATTCCGTGAGGGGTATGGTCAGTTCATGTGAGATTTTATTTTTTGTCACAAGTTAGTGGAATATGAGACTTTTTAAGAAAAAAAAATATATAAATAAATTCCGCTAACTTGTGCCAAAAAAAAAAATATCTTCTATGAACTCGCCATGCCCCTCAAAAGTGATCTTTTTATAGCGCCGCAGCGATTTTACGGTGTTTTTGCAGTGATCAGAAAAAAAAAAATTATGTCACTGCGGTGGGGCGGACTGCACGCAAGTGTGTGCACAAGATCAGGCCTGATCGGGCGAACATTGCGTTTTTTGTAGAGCCTATAGAACATGTCCTATTCTTGTCCGAAATTGCGGACAAGAAAAGGCATTTTCTATATAGTTCTGGCAATGTGCGGCTCCGCTAAATGCGGAAAGCACATTGCCGGTGTCCGTGTTTTGCGGATCCGTGGTGTCCGTGTTTTGCGGATCCGCGGATCCGTAAATCACATACGGGCGTCTGAATGGAGCCTTACAGGGGGGTGATCAATGACAGGGGGGTGATCAGGGAGTCTATATGGGGTGATCACCCCCCTGTAAGGCTCCATTCAGACGTCCGTATGTGTTTTGCGGATCCATATAACACATACGGACGTCTGAATGGAGCCTTACAGGGGGGTGATCAATGACAGGGGGGTGATCAGGGAGTCTATATGGGGTGATCACCCCCCTGTCATTGATCACCCCCCTGTAAGGCTCCATTCAGACGTCAGAATGTGTTTTGCGGATCCACGGATCTGTGGATCCGCGGATCCGCAAAACACATACGGACGTCTGAATAGAGCATTACAGGGGGGTGATGACAGGGGGGTGATCAGGGAGTCTATATGGGGTGATCACCCCCCTGTCATTCATCACCCCCCTGTAAGGCTCCATTTAGACTTCTGTATGTGTTTTGTGGATCCGCGGATCCGCAGAACACATACGGACGTCTGAATGGAGCCTTACAGGGGGTGATCAATGACAGGGGGGTGATCAGGGAGTCTAATATGGGGTGATCAGGGGTTAATAAGGGGTTAATAAGTGACAGGGGGGGTGTAGTGTAGTGGTGTTTGGTGCTACTTTACAGAGCTGCCTGTGTCCTCTGGTGGTCAATCCAAGATAAAGGGACCACCAGAGGATAAGGTAGCAGGTATATTAGACGCTGTTATCAAAACAGCGTCTAATATACCTTTCAGGGGTTAAAAAAAATCAAATCTACAGCCTGCCAGCGAATGATCGCCGCTGGCAGGCTGTAGATCAGCTTGTTTACCTGCAGTTCCTGTGAACGCGCGCTCCTGTGTGCGCGCGTTTACAGGAAATCTCGCATCTCGCGAGATGACGCGCCTGCGCATCGAAGAGGAATTAATCGACCGCCTCCGGAACGCAATCCTGCATTAGGCAGTCCGGAGGCGGTTAATATACCCCAAATTCCCAAATATAGCTCCTATTCTCTCCCTATAATCTTCTTACTTTGTCCATAGCTCAGTATATTAGCAACAGCACAGCTTCCTGCAAGGTTTCAAGTACAAAGCAATGGATTTCTGCTTGTTCTGCACAGGCACCTACCTGCCTGCTGCCCCTCTGCCTCTGAGCCCATGAAGACGAACCCTTCCCGTCACTTCCTCCCAGGGTCATGTAACCATCCTTCTTTCTCCCTCGTGGTTTTGCCCGCCAACATGTACAGTTAAGTGGTTCTGCACTATGTTTTATGTGATTCGCCCAAAACAAATCAGAAAAGCTTCGGAATAGTTTGCCATACGATTTTTTTGTGAAATTTGTAACAACTCCATTTTGTTCAGAATCAATTTGCCAATGCATATTTCCAACTGAATTTTTTACCACTGCTTTATCTGCTTTTAGCTGTGGCTGCAGCATGACATTTATCATGAATGCTTATGATTGAGGTAATAGAGCACTAAAAAGAAAAGAAACAAGTAAAAAGATTTGTATCTAAGGTCAGCAAAAACAATCTACCTGCGAACATACGTTAACAGTTAGTACTTGAGGTAAGAGAATTATTAATACTGGAAAGGTCTGATGATGAACTAGACTGAAAGTATAACAACAGTTATATTCTTCTACATAGGAAGCAGTATTATAGTAGTTATAGTCTTGTACATAGGAGCAGTATTATAGTAGTTATATTCTTGTACATAGGAGGCAGTATTATAGTAGTTATATTCTTGTACATAGGAGGCAGTATTATAGTAGTTATATTCTTGTACATAGGAGGCAGTATTATAGTAGTTATATTCTTGTACATAGGAGCAGTATTATAGTAGTTATATTCTTGTACCTAGTATTATATAGTAGTTATATTCTTGTACATAGGAGACAGTATTATAGTATTTATATTCTTGTACATAGAAGGCAGTATTGTGGTAGTTATATTCTTGTACATAAAAGGCAGTATTATAGTAGTTATATTCTTGTACACAAGAGCAGTATTATAGTAGTTATATTCTTGTACATAGGAGCAGTATTATAAGTAGTTATATTCTTGTACATAGGAGGCAGTATTATAGTAGTTATATTCTTGTACATAGGAGCAGTATTATAGTAGTTATATTCTTGTACATAGGAGCAGTATTATAGTAGTTATATTCTTGTACATAGGAGGCAGTATTATAGTAGTTATATTCTTGTACATAGGAGGCAGTATTATAGTAGTTATATTCTTGTACATAGGAGGCAGTATTATAGTAGTTATATTATTGTACATAGGAGCAGTATTATAGTAGTTATATTCTTGTACATAGGAGCAGTATTATAGTAGTTATATTCTTGTACATAGGAGCAGTATTATAGTAGTTATATTCTTGTACCTAGTATTATATAGTAGTTATATTCTTGTACATAGGAGACAGTATTATAGTATTTATATTCTTGTACATAGAAGGCAGTATTGTGGTAGTAATATTCTTGTACATAAAAGGCAGTATTATAGTAGTTATATTCTTGTACACAAGAGCAGTATTATAGTAGTTATATTCTTGTACATAGGAGCAGTATTATAGTAGTTATATTCTTGTACATAGGAGGCAGTATTATAGTAGTTATATTCTTGTACATAGGAGGCAGTATTATAGTAGTTATATTCTTGTACATAGGAGGCAGTATTATAGTAGTTATATTATTGTACATAGGAGCAGTATTATAGTAGTTATATTCTTGTACATAGGAGCAGTATTATAGTAGTTATATTCTTGTACATAGGAGCAGTATTATAGTAGTTATATTCTTGTACCTAGTATTATATAGTAGTTATATTCTTGTACATAGGAGACAGTATTATAGTATTTATATTCTTGTACATAGAAGGCAGTATTGTGGTAGTTATATTCTTGTACATAAAAGGCAGTATTATAGTAGTTATATTCTTGTACACAAGAGCAGTATTATAGTAGTTATATTCTTGTACATAGGAGCAGTATTATAGTAGTTATATTCTTGTACATAGGAGCAGTATTATAGTAGTTATATTCTTGTACACAGGAGCAGTATTATAGTAGTTATATTCTTGTACACAGGAGCAGTATTATAGTAGTTATATTCTTGTACATAGGAGCAGTATTATAGTAGTTATATTCTTGTACATAGGAGCAGTATTATAGTAGTTATATTCTTGTACATAGAAGCAGTATTATAGTAGTTATATTCTTGTACATAGGAGCTGTAATATAGTAGTTATATTCTTGTACATAAGAGGCAGTATTATAGTAGTTATATTATTGTACATACGAGGCATTATTATAGTAGTTATATTCTTGTACATAGGAGCAGTATTATAGTAGTTATATTCTTGTATATAGGAGGCAGTATTATAGTAGTTATATTCTTGTACATAGGAGCAGTATTATAATAGTTATATTCTTCTACATAGGAGCAGTATTATAGTAGTTATATTCTTGTACAGAGGAAGGGTATTATAGTAGTTATATTCTTGCACATAAGAGTTAGTATTATAATAGTTATATTCTTGTACATAGGAAGCAGAATTATAGTAGTTATATTCTTGTACATAGGAGCAGTATTATAGTATTTATATTCTTGTACATAGGAGCAGTATTATAGTAGTTATATTCTTGTTAATTGAAACAGTATCATAGTAGTTATATTCTTGTACATAGTAGGCAGTATTATAGTCGTTATATTCTTGTACATAGGATCAGTATTATAGTAGTTATATTCTTGTACATAGGAGGCAGTATTGTGGTAGTTAAATTATTGTACATAGGAGGCAGTATTATAGTAGTTATATTCTTGTACATGGGGGGCGCTATTATAGTAGATATTTTCTTCTACATAGGAGCAGAATTATAGTAGTTGTATTCTTGTTCATAGGAGGCAGTATTATAGTAGTTATATTCTTGTACATAGGAGGCAGTATTATAGTAGTTATATTCTTGTACATAGGAGTAGTATTATAGTAGTTATATTCTTGTACATAGGAGTAGTATTATAGTAGCTGTATTCTTGTACATAGGAGGCAGTATTATAGTAGTTATATTCTTGTACATAGGAGGCAGTATTATAGTAGTTATATTCTTGTACATAGGAGCAGTATTATAGTAGTTATATTCTTGTACATAGGAGTAGTATTATAGTAGTTGTATTCTTGTACATAGGAGGCAGTATTATAGTAGTTATATTCTTGTACATAGGAGGCAGTATTATAGTAGTTATATTCTTGTACATAGGAGTAGTATTATATTAGTTGTATTCTTATACATAGGAGTAGTATTATAGTAGTTATATTCTTGTACATAGGAGGCAGTATTATAGTAGTTATATTCTTGTACATAGGAGCAGTATTATAGTTGCATTCTTGTACATAGGAGTAGTATTATAGTAGTTATATTCTTGTACATAGGAGCAGTATTATAGTAGTTATATTCTTGTACATAGGAGCAGTATTATAGTAGTTGTATTCTTGTACATAGGAGCAGTATTATAGTTGTTAATTTCTTGTACATAGGAGCGGTATTATAGTAATATGAATGCAACAAACACTGGTTCATCTATTTTCAATACAAAATGGCTAAATAGAAATTGACTCACTTCTTTTCTTCAGTAATTTTTACCAGTAGAGATAAGCATACCTTCTCCAATGGTGTTTCAAGAGATTGATGAGATACATTTTGCTTCATACAGTAATCATCTTTCTATCTCATATATTTCCCTTTGATTCATGGCACGTGGCCTGCGTTGACATCATGTTACATTGATCATTCGATCAAGTGAGAGCTTTTACATGGGTGTATTGTCTCCTTGGACTGAACCACTGACACATAAATGAATGAAATTCCTCTGGCTGTTTAGGTAATTATCTTGGTGCTTAAAACAATGGAGAGCAAGTCACTGCAATGTCGGGTATAATTAAGTAGGTTATACTTTCATTATGTTGGTCAATTAATTAGGAGCTTGAGATTGTTATTCATATCATAGGTGAGAATATAAATAGTGTGATCTGAGGCTTCACCATCACATCCACCAGCACCAGACCTCATAGATCCTGTCTCTCAGGTAAATATAATGATATCATGGAGACTTTACCTGAACTTTATTTCCTTACAGAAATTATCCACCTCTAGATGTTTGTTTCTTATTCTATTTTCTGGTGACTAAACATCTACAGATGATTGTGGAGGAGAGATAGATTACTGCTATGGTTCCCATATGACCACAAGTTCTGTAGTCTGAACCGTTACACCATATGGGATGTCAATGTCATTGGAGTCTGTTTGTTTTTGTTCCTGATCTAGAATGATCTAGAAGACCAAAACAGACATGTCAATGAAGTTATCCAGTAATTTAGCCAATGAGAGGTTGACTCTGGGAGCTTTTGTTGAAAACCATTTTACCAGACATGTACTGAGAAGGTTTAATGTGAACCTCTTTACGCTATGCCCTGCACAGGTTGTAGGATGGGGAAGGTTTATTGGGATATACAAATCGAAGAGTCAATTGCTGTTAAGCTCTGTTCCTAACTGAAAAGAGGTGATCATGGCTGAGATTGAGATTGGCAGAGGTCTTGCTTGTTGGAGGTACATGGATGTGGTCCTCTCTATTGAGTTGTTTAGGAGTTAATTAGATAGGCAAGCAACTTTCACCTTTATAAACATCCATCAGGGAGTGTTGGAGGTCTTTGGTCTTTGAGGTGGTGCGGGCCTCAACTCATGTGTCCCATGCTTCTTTCATATTATCTAGACATAATCATGGCAGGTTCTAGCAAATTGATCTCCATCCTACAGTCAACTTCAAAGGTATTTTGTGAACTAAGGCACTAAAACAAAAATGTTTTTTTTCTTAGCTTTCAGAACTATATCAAGATGATTTGCATCAGAGTTATGGTTTCCACACTTATGTTAGGTAAGTGGGTGTAAGATACTGAACTACTCTTAAAGGAAACCTGTCACCTTCTAAAAACATCCCAAGCTGGCAGCAGTACCTTAGAGTAGCTAGCAGCATGTTTGTAACGATCCTTTTCTTCCTGCAGGTAGTTAAGCAGAAGCTGTAAAAACTATCTTTAATCCCCTGCGCCACGCACCTTTCTAGTCAGGCTTGAAGTCACGGAGGAAGCGTCTGCTTGCTTCAAGTCACGGTAACCACGCCCCCTTCCCTGCCCCTTCGCTGTGATTGACAGCGCTTATGCAACACAGTTCGGCTGGCTTTGCCAAACTGCTGGCTGTCAGTCATAGCGAAGGGGCAGGCAAGGGGGCATTGTTACCGTGACTTGAAGCAAGAAGGCCGCTGCCTCCGTGACTTCAAGCCTGACTAGAAAAGCGCGCCGTGCAGGGGATTAAAGATTGTTTTTACAGCTTCTGCTTAACTACCTGCAGGATGAAAAGGATCGTTACAAACACGCTGCTGGCTACTCTCAGGTACTGCTGCCAGCTTGGGATGTTTTTAGGAGGTGACAGGTTCCCTTTAAATTTCTGTATACGTGTGAGTAAAAAACAAGGATTTAACCCATGTGTGTTATATAGCAACCGCCTTTATGGGGCACTGTTTTTGTCTAATTAACTGGCAGTTTTATGAATCTAATGTGGCTTTTCTGGCCATAGACATAATTGAGCTGGCTCCCTATCAATATGACCATTTTACACTGTCAAACAAGTGAATTATACAAAATAGGTGGATTGAGATAAGCAGCTAGCATCACACTTGACACTGCTTATCTAAGGTGAAACAAGGATGGAATAGGTGACTAATGTATATGAAGATCCCAGTCATCCACTTCCAGCAGTCCCATGAAATTTACAATTGCTTTCTTTTTGGACATGTTCATAGTAGTCAGTCTAGATCATAGTCAGTGGATTGAATCTCATTTCGGCCTTTCCTTGACTTCCCTTAGTTCAGTGCCCTCCCAAGTCTTTGCTTTTTACATAAGACCAGATGATCCTTCATTTGATGAAAATACTAACACAACAATGGAGCCTAAAACGGGTTTTCTGAGTTTTGATACTGATGTCCTATTCTCAGAATAGGTTATCAGTATGTGATCGGTGGGGGATTGATATCCGCCCCTAGAAAGAGGTTGCAGTACTCACAGGAGTGCTGTCGTTTCTTCCAATGGCTGATCTGTGGGATTGCTTTGAGTTGACCCCAATTTTCACATATTGATGACCTACTTTATCCTATCTGGTGTCAGCAAACACTAGGACCACCCCAGTAGTGCAATGTTGCCCAAAGGTCCAGAAAAAGACAATGCAGTTATGAGGTGACTTTAAAGCTGATCACTTGCTTTCAGGGGCTCTATTTGATGGGAGGAATAACGCTATTTTGGATTCAAAAAGTTAAGTTTCTGTTTCTATTACAGTGTTTTCTGCAATGTTTGTCGAAAAGATGGACGCCATGATCCTACGACCCAGTAAGTAGTGCATCATTTTTAGGATAGTCATTTTTTTATACCATATAACTTGTAGCGCAAGAAAACAAGGTATATCAAAATAGTGATATGGAGTGAAAGGAGGGGTGTACACCCGCTTTCCTTTTATCATTTAATAAATTGCAGTGTTTTGAAAGCCAACGCCCCCAAATCTATCCTGCTGCCAATACAAAATTGCTTAAAGGAGTCTCCAGCAGAAGTGCTTGCCTTATTTGTCCTATGATTGGCCAAGAAGCATCTTGTGACTATGACTGGCAGATCCTCTTAACTGGGAACTACGTAAAGCATTATGTACAAGACAGCAAAATTGTGAGACTCAGATCCATCCATACAAAAATGTATGATAGAAGAAGCCCTATGCATCTACAGATGACCTCTCAACCCCCATAATGTTTACTCAATTGGTAAAAACATGGTGACAGGTTTTTCTTAAAGGGTTTGTCGAGTTTGGACAACTTCCATTCAAGTAAAAGGTCTATTTACAAGAAGCTGATCCCAACTTTTCAACTATGTGAAGTTAACACTACAATTATTAGTCAGTAATTAAGTCTGCCATAGTGAAAGTTACTCCTAGTAATGGGTCTGTACACAGAATGGTCTTTAAAGGGGATCATCACTTGTTAAAAACCATTTTGTTAGATCCTTCCAATCATAGCAAGGTCTACTGTTGGTTAACCCTTGGAGATCATCTGTAATCTATGGTGGAATGGTACAGCAAATGTTCAATTCCTGCGCGTTGACACCACAAGGAAAATGTAGTTACATTGTGCCCAAAAAATAAATAGGCTAGGTCCTACAGAGAGAGAGAGACTTTTTGTATGTGTATGAGCAAATTGATAAAGGTCTCCAATGAGAAATCCCCACACCTTGAGCTCAGAATTCACTAATACTGATTGTGAATCCAGGAAACCCGTTTATCCCGTTAACTCTCCTCTATTACCTTTATGTGCTCTAAGTCACATCGCCCCCTAAAAGATGATTTGTATAGGAAATCTAGGAAATAGAGGTCCAGCCTGCACTTGGGCCCAGAAATAGTACAGAATCAGTGCATTATGTAAATAGCAATGTATTGTGATTCTTTATTGCAGTGAATTGCCCGGCCAATCAAGAACCAGGCTGCCGACCATGCTGGGGCGGAACATGTGAAAGTTTAAGCAATTATCAACAGTTGTCCTGCAAAGGTCAATGTAATCCCGGTTGTGTCTGCAAGAAAGACCATTACCTCCAGAATAACCAGTGTGTCCACGTGTCCGAGTGCAACGTTCAGTGCCCGGCAAACATGGTGTTTAACCCCTGTGTGAAGAAGACCATCACCTGTAAAACACTAAACAGTGGTGCGGTGGAGTACGATGAGTGTGAACCTCGCTGCGAGTGTGTAGAGGGTTATATATTCTCCGGTGAGAAGCCCCAGGACTGTGTCAAGATGAGCGAATGTCAGAACCAGACAAATGCCTCTTAAGGTGGAATAAGATGTAAAATAGGCCCAGCATTTTAGAGGCGGGGGAGGGGAGGAGGCATTGATATTTATTGCAAGAAAAAGGTTTTCTGCGTCAGAAACTTTCTGAACTGTAGAAATGAATGTGTGTACATAATATTATACTTTGTAAAAAGAGGTGGTCAATCTGTGATAATCAATTTTGGATAAATAAAGTTTTTTGAAAAAAACGTGCATGTATCTTGTCATTGCTGATAATTAGGGATGAGCGAACCCGAACTGTTTTGGGGTGTCCGTGACACGGACCCGAACCCGAACATTTTCATAAAAGTCCGGGTTCGGGTTCGGTGTTCGGAGCTTTCTTGGCGCTTTTTGAAAGGCTGCAAAGCAGCCAATCAACAAGCGTCATACTACTTGCCCCAAGAGGCCATCACAGCCATGCCTACTATTGGCATGGCTGTGATTGGCCAGTGCAGCATGTGACCCAGCCTCTATTTAAGCTGGAGTCACGTAGCGCCGCACGTCACTCTGCTGATACCAATGTAGGGAGAGGTTGCAGCTGCTGTTAGGGCGAGATTAGACAGTGATTAACTCTGCAAAAACACTTAATTCAGTGATCGATCTACAGCTGTGGATCATTGAAGTGCTGCTATTTAATTGCTCACTGTTTTTAGGCTGCCCAGAGCGTTTTTATGTCACTTTTTCTTGGGTGATCGGCGGCCATTTTGTGTCTTGTGGTGTGCCAGCACAAGCTGCCACCAAGTCCATTTATCCATCAATAGTGTGGTTATTTTTTTGCTATATCCTACATCAGGGGCTTGGCTGTGCTTGCTATTTTATTGAGGGGTAAAATACAATTGGCCAAAATAGCAGTACCCTAAATCTGGTGTTTCAGCTGTGGCTAGCCAATTGTAATACTGTCTGCTGTCTGCCGAAGCACAGTTTTTGTTCTGGGTTGAATACAATTCCCAACTTAGCAATTCACTAAATATTTTTTTTCTGCTGTATCAGGCCAAGTTTAAATTGATCCATAAAAGGGTATATTAGATTTAAGGTGCGGATAGTGTCATCCTCAATAACTTCACACGCTACCGTGCATTTCCAAGTTGAAATAATTCTGTCCGTAAACGTATACCTGTCACCCAGCGCCTAAATAATAGGCCTAAAATTTATATTCAGCTAAATCTGTGTTTATTGCTGAGGCTGGTCAATTCATTTTGTGTCCACCAAAGCACAGTTTTTGTTCTGGGTTGAATACAATTCCCAATTTAGCAATCCCCTAAATAATTTTTTTCTGCTGTATCAGTCCAAGTTTAAATTGATCCATAAAAGGGTATATTAGATTGAAGGTGCGGATAGTGTCATCCTCAATAACTTCACACGCTACCGTGCATTTCCAAGTTTATTTCTGTCCGTAAACGTATACCTGTCACCCAGCGCCTAAATAATAGGCCTAAAATTTATATTCAGCTAAATCTGTGTTTATTGCTGAGGCTGGTCAATTTATTTAGTGTCCGCTAAAGCTCAGTTTTTGTTCTGGGTTGAATACAATTCCCAACTTAGCAATTCCCTAAATCAGTGGTTTCTGCTGTATCAGGCCAACTTTAAATCTATCCATAAAAGGGTATATTAGATTGAAGGTGCGGATAGGGTCATCCTCAATAACTTCACACGCTACCGTGCATCTCCAAGTCTAATTCTGTCCGTAAACGTATACCGGTCATCCAGCGCCTAAATACTAGGCCTACAATTTATATTCAGCTAAATCTGTTGATACTGCTGTGGCTGGTCAATCTATTTAGTGTCTGCCAAAGCACAGTTTTTGTTCTGGGTTGAAATACAATTCCCAACTTAGAGCAGAAACCACAAATTTAGGGAATTACTATCAGGCCAAGGTTAAATCTATCCAAAAAAGGGTATATTAGATTGAAGGTGCGAATAGTGTCATCCTCAATAACTTCACACGCTACCGTGCATTTCCAAGTTTAAATAATTCTGTCCGTAAACGCATACCTGTCACCCAGCGCCTAAATAATAGGCCTAAAATTTATATTCAGCTAAATCTGTCGTTACAGTTGTGCCTGTATTAGTGTAATACGGTACCTAAATAGATAGCCAGATAGTGTTAGGTGCCTGTAAAAAAAGGCCTGAATTTGAATTCAATACATTGGGCCAAATAATTTTTTTCTTATTGTGGTGAACGGTAACAATGAGGAAAACATCTAGTAAGGGACGCGGACATGGTCGTGGTGGTGTTAGTGGGCCCTCTGGTGCTGGGAGAGGACGTGGCCGTTCTGCCACAGCCACACGTCCTAGTGAACCAACTACCTCAGGTCCCAGTAGCCAGCAGAATTTACAGCAATATTTGGTGGGGCCCAATGCCGTTCTAAGGATGGTAAGGCCTGAGCAGGTACAGGCATTAGTCAATTGGGTGGCCGACAGTGGATCCAGCACGTTCACATTATCTCCCACCCAGTCTTCTGCAGAAAGCGCACAGATGGCGCATGAAAACTAAGCCCATCAGTCTGTCACATCACCCCCATGCATATCAGGGAAACTGTCTGAGCCTCAAGTTATGCAGCAGTCTCTTATGCTGTTTGAAGACTCTGCTGGCAGGGTTTCCCAAGGGCATCCACCTAGCCCTTCCCCAGGGGTGGAAGAGATAGAATGCACTAACGCACAACCACTTATGTTTCCTAATGATGAGGACATGGGAATACCACCTCAGCACGTCTCTGATGATGACGAAACACAGGTGCCAACTGCTGCGTCTTTCTGCAGTGTGCAGACTGAACAGGAGGTCAGGGAGGAAGACTGGGTGGAAGACGATGCAGGGGACGATGAGGTCCTAGACCCCACATGGAATGAAGGTCGTGCCACTGACTTTCAGAATTCGGAGGAAGAGGCAGTGGTGAGACCGAGCCAACAGCGTAGCAAAAGAGGGTGCAGTGGGCAAAAGCAGAACACCCGCCGCCAAGAGAGTCCGTCTGCTATTGGCCACCGCCATCTGGGACCCAGCACCCCAAAGGCAGCTTCAAGGAGTTCCCTGGCGTGGCAGTTCTTCAAACAATGTGCTGACGACAAGACCCGAATGATTTGCACGCTGTGCCATCAGAGCCTGAAGCGAGGCATTAACGTTCTGAACCTTAGCACAACCTGCATGACCAGGCACCTGCATGCAAAGCATGAACTGCAGTCGAGTAAACACCTTAAAAACAAGGAACTCACTCAGGCTCCCCCTGCTACCTCTTCTGCTGCTGCCGCCTCGGCCTCTTCCTCTGCCTCTGGAGAAACGTTGGCACCTACCACCCAGCAAACAGAGGATGTACCACCAACACCACCACCACCTCCGTCAACAAGCATCTCAACCATGTCACACGGCAGCGTTCAGCTCTCCATCTCACAAACATTTGAGAGAAAGCGTAAATTCCCACCTAGCCACCCTCGATCCCTGGCCCTGAATGCCAGCATTTCTAAACTACTGGCCTATGAAATGCTGTCATTCAGGCTGGTGGACACAGACAGCTTCAAACAGCTCATGTCGCTTGCTGTCCCACAGTATGTTGTTCCCAGCCGCCACTACTTCTCCAAGAGAGCCGTGCCTTCCCTGCACAATAGTGTTGAGCGCGAATATTCGAATTGCGAATTTTTTTCTCGAATATCGCAATTTCGAGATTTCGCGAATATTTAGAATATCGTTCTATATATTCGCGAAATCGAATATTCTTTTTTTTTCTTTTTTTTTTTTATTATATTTTTTTCTTTCCCACTTCCCTAAAATTGTTCTTACCTGTCCTTTGGATTCCTGGCTTCCTGGCTGCTCCAGTCAGTGGCGTTTTCAACTTACTGCTATATTCCATATTAGCTAAATTACAATCTTATCTATATGTGTATTTTACGAAATTTCGCAATAGTCGCAATTGCGATGCGAGTAATATAACACGAAATATTCGCATGAAGATTTCAACTTAGCACTGCTATACTCCATATTCTAGCCTAATATGGAATATAGCTGTGCTAAGTTAGCACTGCTATATTCCATATTAGGCTAGAATATGGAGTATAGCAGTGCTAAGTTGAAATCTTCATGCGAATATTTCGTGTTATATTAGTCGCATCGCAATTTCGACTTTTTCAAATGTTCTTAATATTGCTCTAACTTCGTCTTTTAGAAATTTCGTAATATTGCTCTAACTTCGTCTCTTAGAATATTACGAATATTCTAAAAGACGAAGTTAGAGCAATATTAAGAAATTTCGTAAAATACACATATAGATTGTAATTTAGCTAATATAGTGCTATAATCCCTTTTTTTTCCTGTAATTTTTTTTTGCCTCTTCTGAACCTAAGTTTTGTAAAATATGTACACTATTAAAAATTATTACTATAGCAGTATATTAGCTTAAATACAATCTATGTGTATTTTACGAAATTTCGTAATATTGCTCTAACTTCGTCTTTTAGAATATTACGAATATTCTAAAAGACGAAGTTAGAGCAATATTAAGAACATTTGCAAAAGTCGAAATTGCGATGCGAGTAATATAACACGAAATAGTCGCATGAAGATTTCAACTTAGCACAGCTATATTCCATATTCTAGCCTAATATGGAATATAGCAGTGCTAATTTAGCACAGCTATATTCCATATTAGGCTAGAATATGGAATATAGCAGTGCTAAGTTTAAATCTTCATGCGACTATTTCGTGTTCTATTACTCGCATCGCAATTTCGACTTTTGCAAATGTTCTTAATATTGCTCTAACTTCGTCTTTTAGAATATTCGGAATATTCTAAGAGACGAAGTTAGAGCAATATTACGAAATTTCGTAAAATACACATATTAGCCTAGCCATAGTCATTAGCATAGGAACGTTGCCTTATACTATCAAGATAAATTTTCGCAATATGCGAAAAAATAATTTTGCGATAATTGGAATAATTGCGAATATTCGATTTCGACGAATATAACACGAATATTCATGCGAATATTCGCGAAATATCGCGAAATCGAATATGGCACCTCCCGCTCATCACTACTGCACAACCAAGTATCCGATAAAATCAAGTGTGCACTGCGCAACGCCATCTGTGGGAAGGTCCACCTAACGACAGATACGTGGACCAGTAAACACGGCCAGGGACGCTATATTTCCCTAACTGCACACTGGGTAAATGTAGTGGCGGCTGGGCCCCAGGCGAAGAGCTGTTTGGCGCACGTCCTTCCACCGCCAAGGATCGCAGGGCAACATTCTTTGCCTCCTGTTGCCTCCTCCTCCTACTCAGCTTCCTCCTCCTCTTCTCCCACCTGCTCATCCAGTCAGCCACACACCTTCACCACCAACTTCAGCACAGCCCGGGGTAAACGTCAGCAGGCCAGTCTGAAACTCATATGTTTGGGGGACAGGCCACACACCGCACAGGAGTTGTGGCGGGGTATAGAACAACAGACCGACGAGTAGTTGCTGCCGGTGAGCCTCAAGCCTGGCCTGGTGGGGTGCGATAATGGGCGAAATCTCGTTGCAGCTCTGGGACTAGCCGGTTTGACGCACATCCCTTGCCTGGCGCATGTGCTGAATTTGGTGGTGCAGAAGTTCATTCACAACTACCCCGACATGTCAGAGCTGCTGCATAAAGTGCGGGCCGTCTGTGCGGGCTTCCGGCGTTCTCATCCTGCCGCTGCTCGCCTGTCTGCGCTACAGCGTAACTTCGGCCTTCCCGCTCACCGCCTCATACTGTGCTGGACAGACTGTGCAAGCAGCAGCAGGCCATAGTGGAGTTTCAGCTACAGCACGCACGGGTCAGTCGCACTGCGGAACAGCACCACTTCACCACCAATGACTGGGCCTCCATGTGAGACCTGTGTGCCCTGTTGCGCTGTTTTGAGTACTCCACCAACATGGCCAGTGGCGATGACGCCGTTATCAGCGTTACAATACCCTTTCTATGTCTCCTTGAGAAAACACTTAGGGCGATGATGGAAGAGGAGGTGGCCCAGGAGGAGGAGGAGGAGGAAGAGGGGTCATTTTTAGCACTTTCAGGCCAGTCTCTTCAAAGTGACTCAGAGGGAGGTTTTTTGCAACAGCAGAGGCCAGGTACAAATGTGGCCAGACAGGGCCCACTACTGGAGGACGAAGAGGATGAGGATGAGGAGGAGGTGGAGGAGGATGAGGATGAAGCATGTTCACAGCGGGGTGGCACCCAACGCAGCTCGGGCCCATCACTGGTGCGTGGCTGGGGGGAAACGCAGGACGATGACGATACGCCTCCCACAGAGGACAGCTTGTCCTTACCTCTGGGCAGCCTGGCACACATGAGCGACTACATGCTGCAGTGCCTGCGCAACGAAAGCAGAGTTGCCCACATTTTAACATGTGCGGACTACTGGGTTGCCACCCTGCTGGATCCCCGGTACAAAGACAATGTGCCCACCTTATTTCCTGCACTGGAGCGTGATAAGAAGATGCACGAGTGCAAGCGCACGTTGGTAGACGCGCTACTGAGAGCATTCCCAAATGTCACAGGGGAACAAGTGGAAGCCCAAGGCGAAGGCAGAGGAGGAGCAAGAGGTCGCCAACGCAGCTGTGTCACGGCCAGCTCCTCTGAGGGCAGGGTTAGCATGGCAGAGATGTGGAAAAGTTTTGTCAACACGCCACAGCTAACTGCACCACCACCTGATACGGAACGTGTTAGCAGGAGGCAACATTTCACTAACATGCTGGAACAGTACCTGTGCACACCCCTCCACGTACTGACTGATGGTTCGGCCCCATTCAACTTCTGGGTCTCCAAATTGTCCACGTGGCCAAAGCTAGCCTTTAATGCCTTGGAGGTGCTGGCCTGCCCGGCGGCCAGAGTTTTGTCTGAACGTGTATTCAGCACGGCAGGGGGCGTCATTACAGACAAACGCAGCCGCCTGTCTACAGCCAATGTGGACAAGCTGATGTTCATAAAAATGAACCAGGCATGGATCCCACAGGACCTGTCTATCCCTTGTGCAGATTAGACATTAACTACCTCCCCTTAACCATATATTATTGTACTTCTGGGCACTTCCTCATTCAATCCTATTTTTATTTTCATTTTACCATTATATTTCGGGGCAACCCAAAGTTGAATGAACCTCTCCTCTGTCTGGGTGCCGGGGCCTAAAAATATCTGACAGTGGCCTGTTCCAGTGTTGGGTGACGTAAAGCATGATTCTCTGCTATGGGACCTCTCTCCTCTGTCTGGGTGCCGGGGCCTAAATATCTGACAATGGACTGTTCCAGTTTTGGGTGACGTGAAGCATGGTTCTCTGCTATGACATGAAGCCTGAATCTCTGCTATGGGACCTCTCTCCTCTGTCTGGGTGCCGGGGCCTAAATATATGACAATGGACTGTTCCAGTTTTGGCTGACGTGAAGCCTGATTCTCTGTTATGACATGAAGACTGATTCTCTGCTGACATGAAGCCTGATTCTCTGTTATGGGACATCTCTCCTCTGTCTGGGTGCCGGGGCCTAAAGATATGACAATGGACTGTTCCAGTTTTGGCTGACGTGAAGCCTGATTCTCTGCTATGACATGAAGATTGATTCTCTGCTGACATGAAGCCTGATTCTCTGCTATGGGACCTCTCTCCTCTGTCTGGGTGCCGGGGCCTAAATATATGACAATGGACTGTTCCAGTGGTGGGTGACGTGAAGCATGATTCTCTGCTATGACATGAAGACTGATTCTCTGCTGACATGAAGCCAGATTCTCTGCTATGGGACCTCTCTCCAATTGATATTGGTTAATTTTTATTTATTTTATTTTTATTTTAATTCATTTCCCTATCCACATTTGTTTGCAGGGGATTTAACTACATTTTGCTGCCTTTTGCAGCCCTCTAGCCCTTTCCTGGGCTGTTTTACAGCCTTTTTAGTGCCGAAAAGTTCGGGTCCCCATTGACTTCAATGGGGTTCGGGTTCGGGACGAAGTTCGGGTCGGGTTCGGATCCCAAACCCGAACATTTCCGGGAAGTTCGGCCGAACTTCTCGAACCCGAACATCCAGGTGTTCGCTCAACTGTACTGATGATATGTAGTTAAAAAAAATAAAAAATCTAGATATAGAAAGTACTGCTATAATGGCATTAAAATCCCTCGCCATGATCACAGGAGGAGAAGTAGACAGGTATGGCTTAACCTCATTACAAAGGTCAATCCTCTCACTCACTGTCTGCCGACCATTTATATTAATGAGCCGTTGCCTTCTTCCATGGATAGAATCTTCCAGAACTAGACACCTTCTAATCAAAACCTCTATGTGCAGTCACATCACTGGTGTTGAACAGCATGGAGACCCCGACAGATGGTTCCACAGCCAGTGACCAGAATGAAGAGCCAGACTGCCAATCTCTTTGACTCCTTGTAAAAGTTCTGAAGTATTTAGATGGGTCTCCTGCAAGAAGAAGACATCACTGTCCAAATACTTAAAATGTTCATACACAGCATGCTTTGTTCTCCTGACTTACTCCTGATACTATTCACAATACTCTAAGGCAGTGATGGCTATCCTATGAGATGGGTGCCAGAGGCGCAACTCAGAGCCCTCTCTGTGGGCACCCAAGCCCTGGAAAAAGTCTAAAGCATACCAATATGCCTTAGACTTTTCCTGCCATTCATAAGCGAAGGGTGCACTATGAATGGCACAAGCAGCACACTGAATGTAGGCTAAGCTACATGATAAAGTACATGGAAGATATACTATATTGGACTGTAGTATTCAGGTTAAATTGCTGAGTTAGCACTTTGCGATATACAGTGCTGCCCATAATTATTCATACCCCTGGCAAATTTTGACTTAAAGTTACTTTTATTCAACCAGCAAGTAATTTTTTGACGGGAAATGACAGAGGTGTCTCCCAAAAGATAATAAGACGATGTACAAGAGGCATTATTGTGGGAAAAAAAACATTTCTCAGTTTTTATTTACATTTGAGCAAAAAGTGTCCAGTCCAAAATTATTCATACCCTTCTCAATAATCAATAGAAAAGCCTTTATTGGCTATTACAGCAATCAAACGCTTCCTATAATTGCAGACCAGCTTTTTGCATGTCTCCACAGGTATTTTTGCCCATTCATCTTTAGCAATGAGCTCCAAATCTTTCATCAAATCTTGCCATCACCCTGATCTTTAGCTTCCTCCACAGATTCTCAATTGGATTCAAGTCTGGGCTCTTACTGGGCCACTCCAAAACGTTAATGTTGTTGTCTGCTAACCATTTCTTCACCACTTTTGCTGTGTGTTTTGGGTCATTGTCATGCTGAAATGTCCACGGGTGCCCAAGGCCAAGTTTCTCTGCAGACTGCCTGATGTTGTCGTTGAGAATCCCCATGTATTGCTCTTTTTTCATGGTGCCATTTACTGTGATTAGGTTCCCTGGTCCATTGGCTGAAAAACACCCCCAAAGCATTAGGTTCCCACCACCATGTTTGACAGTGGGGATGGTGTTCTTTGGGTTAAAGGCTTCTCCTTTTTTACGCCAAATGAAGAAAACATCATTGTGACCAAACAATAAAATTTTTGTTTCATCTGACCATAACACAGAAGACCAGAAGACTTCGTCTTTGTCCAGATGAGCTTTTGCAAAGGCCAAGCAAGCTTTTGTGTGCCTGGTCTGCATCCGTGGAACCCAGCAGTGTGCAGCGTCCGTTGGATTGTCTGCGTTGAGACATTGCCACCAGCAGAACCCAGATTTACCAGTATGGCCTTGGTGGTTATCCTTTGATTCTTTTTCACCTCTCCAACTAACCCCCAGGCCAGCATAGGTGTCACTTTTGGCTTCCGACCACGTCCTCTGAGATTTTCCACAGTGCGCAGCATCTTGTATTTTTTGCTCAAATGTAAATAAAAGCTGAGAAATGTTTTTTTTCCACAATAATGCCTCTTGTACATCGTCGTAATATCTTTTGGGAGACACCTATGTCATTTCCTGTCAAAAAATTACATGCTGGTTGAATAAAAGTAACTTTAATTCAAAATTTGCCAGGGGTATGAATATTTATGGGCAGCACTGTATATGTGGGTTTTGGGTTACAGTTTGGGCACTCAGTCTGTAAAATGTTCGCCATCACTGC